>NW_027141909.1:356500-713000 GCF_036365525.1 Heterodontus francisci
CCATTTCTCTCCTTCTCTCTTTGTCTCTCTCTCCGTCTCTCCATCTGTCTTTCCCTTCCTGTCGCTCCCTCTCTCTCCTTCTATCTCTGTCTCTCACTCTCTGTCTCTTCATCTGCCTTCCCAACCCCCTGACAATCCCTCTCTCTCCTTCCATCTCTGTCTCTGCATCTCTCTCTGCCTCTCTCTCTGCCTCTCTCTCTGTCTCTCTCTCTTTCCCTCCATCTGCCTTTCCCTCTCTGTCACGCCCACTCTTTCCGTCTTTCTCTGTCTCTCTCTCTCTCTATCCATCCATCTGTCCTTCCCTCCCTGTCACTCCTTCTCTCTCTGTCTCTCTCTCTGTCCCTCCATCTGTCTTTCTCTCCATGACACTGCCTCACTCTCCTTCTATCTCTGTCTTTCTCTCTGTCTTTCTCTCTGTCTCTCCATCTGTCTTTCCCTCTCTGTCTCTCCGTCTCTCTTCTATCTCTGTCTCTGCCTCTCTCCTTCGATCTCTGTCTCTGCCTCTCTCTCTGTCTCTCTCTCTGTCCCTCCATCTATCCTTCCCTCCCTGTCACTCCATCTCTCTCCTTCTCTCTCTGTCTCTCACTCTCTCCCTCCATCTGTCTTTCCCTCTCTGTCTCTCCGTCTCTCTTCTTCTATCTCTGTCTCTGCCTCTCTCTCTGTTTCTCTCTCTGTCCCTCCATCTGTCTTTCCCTCTCTGTCTCTCCCACTCTCTCCGTCTCTCTCTGTCTCTCTCTCTGTCCCTCCATCTGTCAAAGAACAAAGAACAGGACAGCACAGGAACAGGCCATTCGGCCCTCCAAGACTGTGCCGATCTTGATGCCTGCCGAAACTAAAACCTTCTGCACTTCTGGGGTCCGTATCCCTCTATTCCCATCCTATTCATGTATTTGTCAAGATGTCTCTTAAACGTCTCTATGGTACCTGCTTCCACCACCTCCCCAGCAACACGTTCCAGGCACTCACCACCCTCTGTGTAAGGAACTTGCCTCGCACATCCCCTCTAAACTTTGCCCCTCTCACCTTAAACGTCTGTCCCCTAGTAACTGACTCTTCCACCCTTACTGTCTCTCCGCCTTTCTCCTTCTATCTCTGTCTATCTCTGTCTATCCCTCAATCTGTCCTTCCCTCCCAGTTTCTCCATCTCTCTCCTTCTATCTCTGTCGCCCTCTCTGTCCAACCATCTGTCTTTCCCTCTCTGTCTCTCCCTCTCTCTCCTTCTATCTCGGTCTCTCTCTCTCTCTCTCTATCTGTCCATCTGTCTTTCCCTCCAAGACACTCCCTCTCTCTCCTTCTATCTTTGTCTCTCTCCATGTCGTTCCATCTGTCTTTCCCTCCCTGTCACTCCCTCTCTCTCCTTCACTGTCTCTCACTTAGTCCCTCCATCAGTCTTTCCATCCCTGTCACTCCCTCTGTATCCTTCAACTCTGTCTTTCTCGCTGTCTCTCCATCTGTCCTCCCATCCCCCCCATCACTCCCTCTCTCTCCTTCTATCTCTGTCTCTCCATCTGTCCTCCCATCCCCCCCATCACTCCCTCTCTCTCCTTCTATCTCTGTCTCTCCATCTGTCTTTCCCTGTCTGTCTCTCCCTCTCTCTCCTTCTGTCTCTGTCTCTCTCTCTCTATCGCTCCATCTGTCTTTCCCTCCCTGTCACTCCATCTCTCTCCCTGTCTCACTCTCTCTGTCCCTCCATCTGTCTTTCCCTTCCTGACACTCCCTCTCACTACTTCTATCTCTGTCTCTGCCACTCTCTATGTCTTTCTCTCTTGTCGCTCCATTTGTCTTTCCCTGTCTGTCTCTCCATCTCTCTCCTTCTCTCTCTCTCGCTGCCTCTCTCTCTGTCTCTCTCTCTCTGTCCCTCCATCTGTCTTTCCCTCCCTATCACTACCTCTTTCTCCTACTAACTCTGTCTCTCTCTGTCCCTCCATCTGTCTCTGCACCACACCGTCACTCCATCTCTCTCCTTCTGTCTCTGTCTCTCTCTCTCGATCGCTCCATCTGTCTTTCCCTCCCTGTCACTCCATCTCTCTCCATGTCTCTCTCTCTCTCTGTCCCTCCATCTGTCTTTCACTTCCTGACACTCCCTCTCACTACTTCTATCTCTGTCTCTGCCACTCTCTCCGTCTTTCTCTCTTGTCGCTCCATTTGTCTTTCCCTCTCTGTCTCTCCATCTCTCTCCTTCTCTCTCTCGCTGCTTCTCTCTCTGTCCCTCCATCTGTCTTTCCCTCTCTGTCTCTCCCTCTCTCTCCTTCTATCTCTGTCTCTCCATCTGTCTTTCCCTCTCTGTCTCTCCCTCTATCTCCTTCTCTCTCTGTCACTGTCTCCCTCTCTGTCCCTCCATCTGTCTTTCCCTCTCTGTCTCTCCCTCTATCTCCTTCTCTCTCTGTCTCTGCCTCTCTCTCTGCCTCTCTCTCTGTCCCTCCATCTGTCTCTCCCTTCCTGACACTCCCTCTCACTACTTCTATCTCTGTCTCTGCCACTCTCTCTGTCTTTCTCTCTTGTCGTTTCCATTTGTCTTTCCCTCTCTGACTCTCCCTCTCTCTCCTTCTCTCTCTGTCACTGTCTCTCACTCTGTCCCTCCATCTGTCTTTCCCTCTCTGTCACTCTGTCTCTCTCCTTCTCTCTCTGTCTCTCTCTCTGTTCCTCCATCTGTCTTTCCCTCCCTGTCACCCCCTCTCTCCTTCTCTCTGTTTCTCCATCTCTCTCCTTCTCTCTCTGTCTCTGCCTCTCTCTCTGTCTCTCTCTCTCTGTCCCTCCATCTGTCTTTCCCTCCCTGTCACTCCCTCTCTCTCCTTCTCTCTCTGTCTTTCGCTCTCTGTCCCTCCATCTGTCTTTCCCTCCCTGTCACTCCCTCTTACTACTTCTATCTCTGTCTCTGCCACTCTCCCCGTCTTTCTCTCTTGTCCCTCTATTTGTCTTTCCCTCTCTGTCTCTCCAACATTCTCCTTCTCTCTCTCCTTCTCTCTCTCTAGCTGTCTCTCTCTCTGTCCATCCATCTGTCTTTCCCTCTCTGTCTCTCCCTCTCCCTCCTTCTATGTCTGGCTCTCCATCTGTCTTGCCCTCTCTGTCTCTCCCTCTCCCTCCTTCTATGTCTGGCTCTCCATCTGTCTTTCCCTCTCTGTCACTCCCTGCAGTGAGTCAGGGACACCAGCAGATGGAGATGGTGAGAGAGGGACATTAACTGCAGTGAGACAGGGACACCAGCAGATGGAGATGGTGAGAGAGGGACATTAACTGCAGTGAGACAGGGACACCAGCAGATGGAGATGGTGAGAGAGGGACATTAACTGCAGTGAGACAGGGACACCAGCAGATGGAGATGGTGAGAGAGGGACATTAACTGCAGTGAGACAGGGACACCAGCAGATGGAGATGGTGAGAGAGGGACATTAACTGCAGTGAGACAGGGACACCAGCAGATGGAGATGGTGAGAGGGGGACAGTAACTGCAGTGAGACAGGGACACCAGCAGATGGAGATGGTGAGCGGGGATACAGTAACTGCAGTGAGACAGGGACACCAGCAGATGGAGATGGTGAGAGAGGGACATTAACTGCAGTGAGACAGGGACACCAGCAGATGGAGATGGTGAGAGAGGGACATTAACTGCAGTGAGACAGGGACACCAGCAGATGGAGATGGTGAGAGAGGGACATTAACTGCAGTGAGACAGGGACACCAGCAGATGGAGATGGTGAGAGAGGGACATTAACTGCAGTGAGACAGGGACACCAGCAGATGGAGATGGTGAGAGGGGGACATTAACTGCAGTGAGACAGGGACACCAGCAGATGGAGATGGTGAGAGAGGGACATTAACTGCAGTGAGACAGGGACACCAGCAGATGGAGATGGTGAGAGAGGGACATTAACTGCAGTGAGACAGGGACACCAGCAGATGGAGATGGTGAGAGAGGGACATTAACTGCAGTGAGACAGGGACACCAGCAGATGGAGATGGTGAGAGGGGGACAGTAACTGCAGTGAGACAGGGACACCAGCAGATGGAGATGGTGAGCGGGGATACAGTAACTGCAGTGAGACAGGGACACCAGCAGATGGAGATGGTGAGAGAGGGACATTAACTGCAGTGAGACAGGGACACCAGCAGATGGAGATGGTGAGAGAGGGACATTAACTGCAGTGAGACAGGGACACCAGCAGATGGAGATGGTGAGAGAGGGACATTAACTGCAGTGAGACAGGGACACCAGCAGATGGAGATGGTGAGAGAGGGACATTAACTGCAGTGAGACAGGGACACCAGCAGATGGAGATGGTGAGAGAGGGACATTAACTGCAGTGAGACAGGGACACCAGCAGATGGAGATGGTGAGAGAGGGACATTAACTGCAGTGAGACAGGGACACCAGCAGATGGAGATGGTGAGAGGGGGACAGTAACTGCAGTGAGACAGGGACACCAGCAGATGGAGATGGTGAGCGGGGATACAGTAACTGCAGTGAGACAGGGACACCAGCAGATGGAGATGGTGAGAGAGGGACATTAACTGCAGTGAGACAGGGACACCAGCAGATGGAGATGGTGAGAGAGGGACATTAACTGCAGTGAGACAGGGACACCAGCAGATGGAGATGGTGAGAGAGGGACATTAACTGCAGTGAGACAGGGACACCAGCAGATGGAGATGGTGAGAGAGGGACATTAACTGCAGTGAGACAGGGACACCAGCAGATGGAGATGGTGAGAGAGGGACATTAACTGCAGTGAGACAGGGACACCAGCAGATGGAGATGGTGAGAGGGGGACAGTAACTGCAGTGAGACAGGGACACCAGCAGATGGAGATGGTGAGAGAGGGACATTAACTGCAGTGAGACAGGGACACCAGCAGATGGAGATGGTGAGAGGGGGACAGTAACTGCAGTGAGACAGGGACACCAGCAGATGGAGATGGTGAGAGGGGGACAGTAACTGCAGTGAGACAGGGACACCAGCAGATGGAGATGGTGAGAGAGGGACATTAACTGCAGTGAGACAGGGACACCAGCAGATGGAGATGGTGAGAGAGGGACATTAACTGCAGTGAGACAGGGACACCAGCAGATGGAGATGGTGAGAGAGGGACATTAACTGCAGTGAGACAGGGACACCAGCAGATGGAGATGGTGAGAGAGGGACATTAACTGCAGTGAGACAGGGACACCAGCAGATGGAGATGGTGAGAGAGGGACATTAACTGCAGTGAGACAGGGACACCAGCAGATGGAGATGGTGAGAGAGGGACATTAACTGCAGTGAGACAGGGACACCAGCAGATGGAGATGGTGAGAGGGGGACAGTAACTGCAGTGAGACAGGGACACCAGCAGATGGAGATGGTGAGCGGGGATACAGTAACTGCAGTGAGACAGGGACACCAGCAGATGGAGATGGTGAGAGGGGGACAGTAACTGCAGTGAGACAGGGACACCAGCAGATGGAGATGGTGAGAGAGGGACATTAACTGCAGTGAGACAGGGACACCAGCAGATGGAGATGGTGAGAGGGGGACAGTAACTGCAGTGAGACAGGGACACCAGCAGATGGAGATGGTGAGCGGGGATACAGTAACTGCAGTGAGACAGGGACACCAGCAGATGGAGATGGTGAGAGGGGGACAGTAACTGCAGTGAGACAGGGACACCAGCAGATGGAGATGGTGAGAGAGGGACATTAACTGCAGTGAGACAGGGACACCAGCAGATGGAGATGGTGAGAGGGGGACAGTAACTGCAGTGAGACAGGGACACCAGCAGATGGAGATGGTGAGCGGGGATACAGTAACTGCAGTGAGACAGGGACACCAGCAGATGGAGATGGTGAGAGGGGGACAGTAACTGCAGTGAGACAGGGACACCAGCAGATGGAGATGGTGAGCGGGGATACAGTAACTGCAGTGAGACAGGGACACCAGCAGATGGAGATGGTGAGAGAGGGACATTAACTGCAGTGAGACAGACCGCCATCTAAATACCCCACCCGGGGACAGACCCCCATCTAAATACTAATCACAGGAACAGACCCCGATCTAAATACATGCCCGGGAACAGACCCCCATCCAGATACCCCACCCGGGGACACACCCCCATCTAATTATACCCTTATAATACCCCTGTTACAAATACCTGACGGGAACAGACCCCCATCTAAATAAATCCCCAGGGACAGACCCCCATCTAAATACTAACCCCGGGGACAGACCCCCATCTAAATACCCCCCGCCCCGGGACAGATCCCCATCTAAATACTAACCCCGGGGACAGACCCCCATCTAAATAAATCCCCGGGGACAGACCCTCATCTAAATAAATCCCCGGGGACAGACCCCTATTTAGATAGCCCACCCGGGGACAGACCCCCAACTAAATAAAACCCCGGGGACAGACCCCCATCTAAATACAGACCCCCATCTAAATACTAACCCCGGGGACAGACCCCCATCTAAATAAATTCCCGGGGACAGACCCTCATCTAAATAAATCCCCGGGGACAGACCCCTATTTAGATAGCCCACCCGGGGACAGACCCTCATCTAAATAAAACCCCGGGGACAGACCCCCATCTAAATACAGACCCCCATCTAAATACATCCCCGGGGACAGACCCCTATTTAGATAGCCCACCCGGGGGCAGACCCCCATCTAATTATACCCTTATAATACCCCTGTTACAAATACCTGATGGGAACAGACCCCCATCTAAATACTAACCCCGGGGACAGACCCCCATGTAAATAAATCCCCGGGGGACAGACCCCCATCTAAATAACCCCCGCCCCGGGACAGATCCCCATCTAAATACTAACCCCGGGGACAGACCCCCATCTAAATACAGACCCCCATCTAAATACCCCCCCGGGGACAGACCCCGATCTAAATACCCCCCCGGGGACAGACCCCCATCTAAATACCCCCCCGGGGACAGACCCCGATCTAAATAGATCCCCGGGGACAGACCACCATCAAAATAAATCCCCGGGGACAGACCCCCATGTAAATAAATCCCCGGGGGACAGACCCCCATCGAAATAAATCCCCGGGGGACAGAACACCATCTAAATAAATCCCCGGGGACAGACCCCCATGTAAATAAATCCCCGGGGACAGACCCCCATCAAAATAAATCCCCGGGGACAGACCGCCATGTAAATAAATCCCCGGGGACAGACCCCCATCTAAATAAATCCCCGGGGACAGACCCCCATGTAAATAAATCCCCGGGGGACAGACCCCCATCTAAATACATCCCCGGGGACAGACCCCCATGTAAATAAATCCCCGGGGGACAGACCCCCATCTAAATAACCCCCGCCCCGGGACAGATCCCCATCTAAATACTAACCCCGGGGACAGACCCCCATCTAAATACTAACCCCGGGGACAGACCCCCATGTAAATAAATCCCCGGGGGACAGACCCCCATCTAAATAACCCCCGCCCCGGGACAGATCCCCATCTAAATACTAACCCCGGGGACAGACCCCCATCTAAATACAGACCCCCATCTAAATACCCCCCCGGGGACAGACCCCGATCTAAATACCCCCCCGGGGACAGACCCCCATCTAAATACCCCCCCGGGGACAGACCCCGATCTAAATAGATCCCCGGGGACAGACCACCATCAAAATAAATCCCCGGGGACAGACCCCCATGTAAATAAATCCCCGGGGGACAGACCCCCATCGAAATAAATCCCCGGGGGACAGAACACCATCTAAATAAATCCCCGGGGACAGACCCCCATGTAAATAAATCCCCGGGGACAGACCCCCATCAAAATAAATCCCCGGGGACAGACCGCCATGTAAATAAATCCCCGGGGACAGACCCCCATCTAAATAAATCCCCGGGGACAGACCCCCATGTAAATAAATCCCCGGGGGACAGACCCCCATCTAAATACATCCCCGGGGACAGACCCCCATGTAAATAAATCCCCGGGGGACAGACCCCCATCTAAATAAATCCCCGGGGGACAGACCCCCAACTAAATAAAACCCCGGGGACAGACCCCCATTTAGATAACCCACCCGGGGACAGACCCCAATCTAATTATACACTTATAATACCCCTGTTACAAATACCTGATGGGAACAGACCCCCATCTAAATACTAACCCCGGGGACAGACCCCCATGTAAATAAATCCCCGGGGGACAGACCCCCATCTAAATAACCCCCGCCCCGGGACAGATCCCCATCTAAATACTAACCCCGGGGACAGACCCCCATCTAAATACAGACCCCCATCTAAATACCCCCCCGGGGACAGACCCCGATCTAAATACCCCCCCGGGGACAGACCCCCATCTAAATACCCCCCCGGGGACAGACCCCGATCTAAATAGATCCCCGGGGACAGACCACCATCAAAATAAATCCCCGGGGACAGACCCCCATGTAAATAAATCCCCGGGGGACAGACCCCCATCGAAATAAATCCCCGGGGGACAGAACACCATCTAAATAAATCCCCGGGGACAGACCCCCATGTAAATAAATCCCCGGGGACAGACCACCATCAAAATAAATCCCCGGGGACAGACCGCCATGTAAATAAATCCCCGGGGACAGACCCCCATCTACATACATCCCCGGGGACAGACCCCCATGTAAATAAATCCCCGGGGGACAGACCCCCATCTAAATAAATCCCCGGGGACAGACCCCCATCTACATACATCCCCGGGGACAGACCCCCATGTAAATAAATCCCCGGGGGACAGACCACCATCAAAATAAATCCCCGGGGACAGACCGCCATGTAAATAAATCCCCGGGGACAGACCCCCATCTAAATAAATCCCCGGGGACAGACCCCCATGTAAATAAATCCCCGGGGGACAGACCCCCATCTAAATACATCCCCGGGGACAGACCCCCATGTAAATAAATCCCCGGGGGACAGACCCCCATCTAAATAAATCCCCGGGGACAGACCCCCATGTAAATAAATCCCCGGGGGACAGACCCCCATCTAAATAAATCCCCGGGGGACAGACCCCCAACTAAATAAAACCCCGGGGACAGACCCCCATTTAGATAACCCACCCGGGGACAGACCCCAATCTAATTATACACTTATAATACCCCTGTTACAAATACCTCCCGGGACAGACCCCCATCTATCTTCCCCCCCACCCGCCTCCGGGGACAGACCCCCATCTAAATACCATCGAAATATGCAGAGACAGAAAGAGGTGGAGGGGCAGAGATACAAAGTAAGATGTGTTCACAGAATAGAGAGGGGTGTCCCGGGACAGGTGGGAGGGAAATGCAGAGATAATCTTGCAGGAAAGGAGGAGCAGAGATGGAAAGATTCAGGGATTTGGAAGTGAGTGAGAGAAGAAATGGACTGAGAGAGAGACAGATAAAGATACAGAGAGTTGCAGAAAGAGAGTGACAATGGAAACCTGTGAGACTCCAGAGAGAGGCAAAGATAGAAAGGATGTTGTGAGATACAGAGATAGGGATTTAAAGATGTGAAGAAACAGAGTTAGGAACAAAGAGGAAGGTGCAGGGAACAAGTTGCAGCAAGAGATGGAGAGAGGGAAATCTATGGGATTACATTGACTGTTCTGGAGCAGCGATTCCCAAACTATTCCCTTCGGAGCACCATCCAGCCCCCTCCCTTGTGTTAAAATAAAATCCACAGACCCCCGAAAACACAAAATCAAAATACTGCAGATGCTGGAAATCTGAAATAAAAACTGTTCTGGAATTACTGAGCATTTCCAGCACTTTGTTTTTCTATCAGCCCCGAAATCACAAACAGTCTTCTTTTCTGGATCTAGAAATTAATTTGACAATGACAAATATATTTTTATTATTACTTTCCCTCTCCGGTTAAAGCTCTTGTCGGAGAATTCCACGTGGACAAAAGATTCTCCCTCTGCATCATCACAGCTGCAGCTTCCGAAAAGATTCTCCTTGGGAATAAGAGAAATAAAATTGATTCAAACAAAGCAAAGCATTTTTGCACAGAAATAAAACACAGCGAGAGCCCAGGACTCTCTCTCCAACTCACTGACATAAAACAATCTCTCAGTGACTTACAAACACATCCCCTGACACAGAGCCAGAGACTGGGAAGTGTAAATGTGTTTACCCTGTCATTTCCTGCTGTCTCTCTCTCTCCCTCTCTCTCTCTATTTCTCTCTGTGTGTCTCTCTACATCTGTTTCTGCCTCATTGTAAAAGCACACAAACACTGGTAACCCCCATCCCCTCTCCTGTAGAAGGATAGAGAGAGAAATCCACATTCCCATCCCTGAAAATCTGAATTCAAATGGTCCCCCGGTGTTTCATTTCACTGTCAAATTCAGCCCACAGCCTGAAACACCAGCAATATTCGGGAATGAGAACAAGCCTTTACAAACCTTCACATTTCACCCATTTCATTGCTGATTCACAGAAGCATTTGACACTCAATGAATCAATTTTTAAAGTGCTCGTCACTGTTGCAACGTTGGAAATGCTGTCGGCCATTGATGCACAGCAAGATCCCACAAGCAGCAGTCTGATAACAGTGGGCTACCCCTTCTCCGCCCCCTCTTGATTCCCTCCATGTTTCCCTCACTCTCCTGCATCTCTCTCCCTCCTGTTACTCTCATTCAGAGAGACAGATGGAGAGAGAGAGAGAAATTCACGTCACTGCCCAAAACACCAGCATTATTCGGGAATTATACCGGCTTCAAGCTCCGGACTTAAATTCCAGGCCTTCAGGAGAGCTTTACACACAATGAATTCACTTCTAAAATGCACTCACTGTCACAATGCAGGGAATTCTGCAGGCAAGCTGGGCACAGCAAGATCCCAGCAATGGTGACACTTCAAAATTCAGTTTACCAAGATTTTGAGTGTGGATTTCTCTCTCTCTCTGTCTTTCTCCATCTTTCTCTGCCTTCCCTCCCTCATCCACACTCCGCCTGTCTCTCTCTCTCTCTCTCTGATTTACCTGCCACCTCCAGCTGTTTCTCTCTCTCCCTCTTTTTCTCTCCATCTGTTCCTGCCTCAGTGTTGTAATGTAAGAATTGATGCAGGGAATGTATGCACAGCAGGATCCCACAATGTGATCATAGCCAGATATCCTATCACAGTCCTCTGAAAATGCTGAACTCCATCTTTAAACTTTTCACAAGCCTTTATACAGCTTCACGTTCAGCTCTTGTAATTATTGGCCCTCAGGAGCAGTTGAGAATCAATGAACTAATTTTTAAAGTGGTCCTCACTGTTGCAATGCAGGAAACCTGTAGGCAATCTGTGCACAGCAAGATCCCAAAGGCAACAATATGCTAATATGCAGATAATCTGTTTTCAGTGATGTAAGTTTCGAGAAATCAGAGGGAGGGACATTCCTGCAGTTTGAAAATCTCAAACACCCCTCTCCCTGTCTTTCTCCTGCTGCATCCCCAAACTCCTCCACATCTGTTTCTTTTTCTCTCGATCTGGGATTTAATCTAGATTGAAACGTCCGCTGAAATGTTTCTGTCACCGTTTAAAATAACCACACATCACATTCGATTCATAGAGAGATACAGCACTAAAACAGTACCTTCGGCCCAACACTGACCATCAGCCACCCATTTATGCTAATCCTACATTAATGCCATTTTCCCTCTCTCACATCCCCACCTTCCCTCAATTCTCCCACCACCTACCTACACGAGGGGCAATTTTTATAATGGCCAATTTACCTATCGACCCGCAAGTCTTTGGCATGTGGCAGGAAACCAGAGCACCCGGAGGAAACCCACACGGAGAACTTGCAAACTCCGCACAGGCAGGACCCAGAACCCAACCTGGGTTACTGGAGCTGTGAGGCTGCGGTACTAACCACATAGCCGCTGCAGGAAAGTCCCTCCCTCTGCGATCCCGAAACTTACATCACTGAAAACACATTATCTGTATATCATCATATTGCTGCCTGTGGGATCTTGCTGTGCACACATTGTGGCACCTATTGATTATTGGTTAAAATAGAGAAAGTGCGGGGGAGAGAAAAGCAGAGGAAGATGGAGAGAAAACAGAGAAATCCACACTACACCCTCAGGAAGCTGAATTTTAAAGTGTCCTCATTGCTGTGCAGGAAATGTTGCTGGGCACGAGATGCACAGCAAGATCCCACGAGCAACAATGTGATAAAAGCTAGATTTCAGTCCCCAGAAAGGGCAAAACTCCCTCTTTAAACTGGGAACAAGCTGCTGATTTTGTCTCACCATTTCAAATAACGACAAATCACATTGCTGTGTGTGGCATGTTTTTAGTTAAATTTATTAAAGGTTTAATTGGAGAAGGTGAGTGTGAAACCGAGACAGAGAAGAGAAAGCATGGGGGGAGATAGAGACACAGGGAAAGAAGGTGGAGACAGAGAGAAAGCTCAGACCTACAGTAAAATGAATTAAAATGGGCACTGTGCATCTTATTTAACTGTTAGCTTCATAGCATTGACCAAAACACCAGCAAACCTCACAGACAGGGCTGGAAGGAGCAAGGGGCAAATGGGACTCCCTCCTGGGGCTGCTCCTTTAACCCCAGGCTTTCAATCTGTATAAAACACCAGGAGCCCCAATCCAACATGAAATGGTTAACCCAGGGCCCCAGAGAGGAAATTAAACCTCAGGCTAATAAACAGACACAACTCACGTGGGCCCTTTGGGTGCAGCCTGTGGACAAGGCCTCAGTCCGTCCCCTCTGGAGGAAGCTCCTGTCCAAGGATTCCTCGTCCCAAACTTTCCCTCTTTTCACCTTCACCGTGCAGTTTTCAGAAAGAAATTTCCTGAGGCAAGAGGGGAGGGGGGGAGAGAAAATTGATGAAAAGGCATTGTTAAACAAAATAGCACAGCAAGAGCCCAGGAATTGCCCTCGGTTACACAGACACTCTCTCAGCAACACCCAAATACAAACAAATCACAGTTAATAAACCAGAGGATAAAAGGATTGTGACAGCAACCTCCACCTCTGTGTGTGTGTGTGTGTGTGTCTGTCTCTGTATCTCTCTCTCCCCTGTCTCTGTATCTCTCTCTGTTCCTGTCACATTCGTCCCCTGTCTCTCTTTCTCCTTGTCCATATCTGTTCTTGTCCCTCTATCTCATATGTAATGTTGACTGAAAATAGCTGTGAAATATTTCTGTCTCACCATTGAAAACAACAACAAATCACACAGCTGTGTGTGTTTTTAACTATTAAAGGTTTAAAGAGAGAGACAGAGAGAGAAATCGAAACTCAGAACTTCAGTCAAATGAACTGAAATGAATCGGGAACATTTGACACTCAGTGAATTGATTGTCAAAGTGTTCGTCACTGTTGCAATGTTGGAAACACTGAATGCCATTTGTGCACAGCAAGATCCCACAATTTCATTTCACCCTCAAATTCACGGCACTGCCCAAAACACCATCATTACTCGGGAATTATACCAGCTTCAAGCTCAGGACTTTAATTCCAAGCCTTCAGATAATGCAAATATGCAGATAATCTGTTTTTAGTGCACAGAAAGATCCCAGCAATGGCGACACTTCAATATTCAGTGTACCAAGCTTTTGAGTGTGGATTTCTCTCTCTCTCTCTCTCTCTGTCTTTCTCGATCTTTCTCTGCATTCGCTCCCTCACACACACTCTGCCTGTTTCTCCCTCTCTCTCTCTCTCTCTGTTTAACCTGCCACCTCCAGCTGTTACTCACTCTCCCTCTTTTTCTCTCCATCTGTTTCTGCCTCAGTGTTGGATGAAGGAATTGATGCAGAGAATGTATGCACAGCAGGATCCCACAATGTGATCATAGCCAGATATCCCATCGCAGTCCTCAGAAAATGCTAAACTCCATCTTTAAACTTAGAACAAGTCTTTATCCAGCTTCACGTTCAGCTCTTGTAATTATTATAAAATTCTTGTAAAAACACAGAGAAATCCACATTCAGACCCTCAGGAAGCTGAATTTTAAACTGTTGTCATGGACAAAATGCTGGAGAGCGCTATAAGCACAGCAAGATCCCACGAGCAGCAATGTGATAATAGCCAGATTTCAGTCCCCAGAAAGAGCAAATCCCTCTTTAAACTGGGAACAAGCTGCTGATTTTGTCTCACCATTTCAAATAACGACAAATCACATTGCTGTGTGTGGCATGTTTTTAGTTAAATTTATTAAAGGTTTAATTGGAGAAGGTGAGTGTGAAACCGAGACAGAGAAGAGAAAGCATGGGGGGAGATAGAGACACAGGGAAAGAAGGTGGAGACAGAGAGAAAGCTCAGACCTACAGTAAAATGAATTAAAATGGGCACTGTGCATCTTATTTAACTGTTAGCTTCATAGCATTGACCAAAACACCAGCAAACCTGACAGACAGGGCTGGAAGGAGCAAGGGGCAAATGGGACTCCCTCCTGGGGCTGCTCCTTTAACCCCAGGCTTTCAATCTGTATAAAACACCAGGAGCCCCAATCCAACATGAAATGGTTAACCCAGGGCCCCAGAGAGGAAATTAAACCTCAGGGTCATAAACAGACACAACTCACGTGGGCCCTTTGGGTGCAGCCTGTGGACAAGGCCTCAGTCCGTCCCCTCTGGAGGAAGCTCCTGTCCAAGGATTCCTCGTCCCAAACTTTCCCTCTTTTCACCTTCACCGTGCAGTTTTCAGAATGAAAATTCCTCAGGGGAAAGAAGGAGAAGAAAATTGGATTAAAATACAAAGCGAGGACATTTTTAAACCAAATAGCACAGCAAGAGCCCAGAGTTTCCTCTCTCAGTTACACAGACAATCAGCAATATTCAAATACAATCAAATCACAGTTATAAAGCAGATTGAGACAGAGAGAGCACAAACACAGATACACAGACACACACACTGAATCAGACTGGGGAATGTGTCCACTCTCTGCAGACAGAGAGTGAAAGGTGGGTTTTGTGATTGGAACTGAGATCTTCAAACCCAGTTTATATCCTGAGTGAGCTGTTTGCAAACTCCACCCCTTGAGCGTTTGACATGTTGGGCTGTCTCTCAATCTCCTGCCTCGGGGGGCGGGGGAGGGGGCCTGTCCATTGATATGTTAATCCCAGGACAGGACCTTCCTGACTTTTACAGTCCATTGATATGTTAATCCCAGCACAGCAATGCTTTCAGACATCTCTTAGTTCATTTTAAACCTTTAATTCTTTCCCTGCAGTTTCAAAATATCAAACACTGATCCAAACCTCCCCCCTCAAACCCTCACACTAAACCCACAAAAAAGACAGAGGCGCAAGGGAAGAGCCAACTGTGTAACAGCCCCGACAATCACATTTCTCTGCAGCATCTGTGGAAGAAGAGCTTGTCACTCTAGAATTGGCCTTTATAGCCACTCCAGGCGCTGCTCCACACACCACTGATCCACCTCCAGGCACTTACCCATTGTCTCTGGAGATAAGGAGGCCAAAGAAGAAACCCACAATACAGGACTGGGCAGATAATGGGGATTGTTACTGAGGTTGTGTTTGGGGATTTTTACTGACATCAGTGTGGATTTTAAAGTGTGTCTCCCCTTCCCTCACATCTAAAGTCTCTCAGTGTTGTTGTTGTGTGTTGACAGCTTTTCCAGTGTCCAGTCCCTTTCAACTTTTAATAAAATCTGTGGAACACAAAGAAATGTAAAGTTTCTCCTACAAGCTGTTTTGTCCTCCCTCTTTCACTGTCTTTCTCTGTCACTGCCCTATCTCTCTCTCTGTCTCTCTCAGGACTGGGCAGACACTGGGGATTGTTACTGAGGTTCTGTTGGTCATTTTTACTGACATCCGTGTGGATTGTAAAATCTGTCTGTGTGTGTGTGTGTGTGTGTGTGTGTCTGTGTGTGTCTGTGTGTGTGTGTGTGTCTCTGTCTGTCCCTTTATGTCTGTGTGTGTCTGGATGTGTGTGTGTGTGAGAGAGAGAGAATATCAGGGTCACCTCGCTCCATCTTATCTCTCCTTCTCTCTCTGTTTCTCTTTCTCTCTCCCTCTCTCAATCCACCTCTCTCATAGAAACATAGAAAATAGGAGCAGGAGCAGGCCATTCGGCCCTTTGGGCCTGCTCCGTCATTCAATAAAGATCATGACCGATGGTCTAATTCAGTACCCTGTTCCCACTTTCTCCCCATACCCCTTGATCCCTTTGACATTAAGAAATATATCTCTCTCCTCCATGAATATATTTAATGACTTGGCCTCCACTGCCTTCTGCGGTAGAGAATTCCACAGGTTCACCACCCTCTACCCCATCCATCTCTCCCCCTCTATCTCCGTCTCCACCCTCTATCTCCGTCTCCACCCTCTATCTCCCTCTCCCCCCTCTATCTCCCTCTCCCCCCTCTATCTCCCTCACACCCTCTATCTCCCTCTCCCCCTCTATCTCCCAATCCCCCTCTATCTCCCTCACCCGCTCACTCTCCCTCACCCCCCCCTATCTCCCTCTCCCCCTCTATCTCCCTCTGCCCCTTTATCTCCCTCTCCCTCTCTATCTCACACATCTCCTCGATCTCACACATCCCCTCGATCTCACTCTTCCCCTCGATCTCACTCTTCCCCTCTATCTCACTCTCCCCCTCTATCTCACTCTCTCCCTCTATCTCACTCTCTCCCTCTATCTCACTCTCTCCCTCTATCTGTCTCTCCCCCCTCTATCTCCCTCTCCCCCTCTATCTCCCTCTCCCCCTCTATCTCACACACAGCCTCTATCTCACACAACCCCTCTATCTCACACAACCCCTCTATCTCACACACCCCCTCTATCTCACACACAGCCTCTATCTCACACAACCCCTCTATCTCACACAACCCCTCTATCTCACACACCCCCTCTATCTCACTCTTCCCCTCTATCTCACTCTTCCCCTCTATCTCACTCTCCCCCTCTATCTCACTCGTCTCCTCTATCTGTCTCTCCCTCCACTATCTCACACACCCCCAATATCTCCCTCTCCCCCTCTATCTCACTCTCCCCCTCTATCTCACTCTCCCCCTCTATCTCACTCGTCTCCTCTATCTGTCTCTCCCTCCACTATCTCACACACCCCCAATATCTCCCTCTCCCCCTCTATCTCACTCTCCCTCTCTATCTCCCTCTCCCCCTCTATCTCACTCTCCCCCTCTATCTCACTCTCGCCCTCTATCTGTCTCTCCCCCTCTATCTCCCTCTCTCCCTCTCCCGCTCTCTCTCCCTCTCCCCCCTATCTCCCTCTCCCCCTCTATCTCCCACTCCCCCTCAATCTGTCTCTCGCCCTCTATCTCACACACCCCAAATATCTCCCTCTCCCCCTACATCTCCCTCTCCCCGTCTCTCTCCCTCTGCCCCTCTCTCTCCCTCTGCCCCTCTATCTCCCCCTCCCCCTCTATCTCCCACTCCCCCTCGATCTGTCTCTCGCCCTCTATCTCACATACCCCCAATATCTCCCTCTCCCCCTATATCTCCCTCTCCCCCCTCTCTCTCCCTCTGCCCCCTATATCTCCCTCTCCCCGTCTCTCTCCCTCTGTCCCTCTCTCTCCCTCTGCCCCTCTCTCTCCCTCTGCCCCTCTATCTCACTCCCCCCTCTATCTCACTCGTCCCCTCTATCTGTCTCTCCCCCCACTATCTCACATACCCCCAATATCTCCCTCTCCCCCTATATCTCCCTCTCTCTCCCTCTGACCCCCTATATCTCCATCACCCCGTCTCTCTCCCTCTGCCCCTCTATCTCACTCTGCCCCTCTATCTCACTCTGCCCCTCTATCTCACTCTCCCCCTCTATCTGTCTGTCTCTCCCTTTATCTGTCTGTCTCTCCATCTATCTGTCTGTCTCTCTCCCTCTATCTGTCTCTCTCCATCTATCTGTCTCTCCCCCCTCTATCTCACTCTCCCCCTCCTCCTGACACTCACTCTCTCTCCATCTACCTCTGTCTCTGCCACTCTCTCTGTCTCTCTCTCTGTCCCTCCTTCTGTCTTTCCCTCTCTATCTCTATGTCTTTCTCCTTCTATCTCTCTCTCTGTCGCTCTATCTTAATCTTTCTCTCTCTGCCCCTCCATCTGCCTTTTCCTCTCTGTCTCTCCCTCTCTCTCCTTCTATCTGTGTCTCTCTCTCTCTCTGTCTCTCCATCTGTCTTTCCCTTTCTGTCTCTCCCTCTCTCTCCATCTCTCTGTCTCTGCCTCTCTCTCTGTCCCTCCATCTGTCTTTCCCTCTCGGTCACTACCTCTCTCTCCTTCTATCTCTGTCTCGCTCTCTGTTCCTCCAAATGTCTTTCGCTCTCTGCCAATCCCTCTCTCCTTCTCTCTGTCTATCCCTCTCTCTCCTTCTCTCTCTCTCGGTCCCTCCATCTGTATCCACCCCCCACCACCTGTCACTCCCTCTCTCTCCTATCTATGTCTCTCGCTCTCTATCCCTCCATCTATCCTTCCCTCTCTGTCACTCCATCTCTCTCCTTCTCTCCCTTTCTCTCCCTTACTCTCTCTCTCTGTCTTTCCATCTGTCTTTCTCTCCCTGTCACTCCCTCTCTCTCCGTCCATCTCTGCCTCTCTCTATCTCTGTCTCTCCATCTGTCTTTCCCTCTCTATGTCTGTCCATCGATCTCCTCTCTCTCTCTGTCCCTCCATTTGTCGTTCCCTCTCTGTCACTTCCTCTCTCTCCTTCTATCTCTGCCTCTCACTCTCTGTCCCTCCATCTGTCTTTCCCTCTCTGTCTCTCCATCTCTCTCCTTCTATCTCTGTCTCTCCATCTGTCTTTCCCTTTCTATCACTCCCTCTCTCTCTCCTTCCATCTCTGCCTCTCTCTGTCTCTCCATCAGTCTTTCCCTTTCTGTCACTCCCTCTATGTCCTTCTATCTCTCTCTCTCTCTCTCTCTATCCCTCCATCAGTCCTTCCCTCCCTGTCACTCCATCACTCTCTCTGTCTCTCAGTCTGTCCCTCTATCTGTCTTAGCCTCCCTGACACTCCCTCTCTCACCTTCTATCTCTGGATCTCTCCCTGTCTCTCCATCTGTTTTTTCCTCTAACCCCTCTCTCCTTCTCTCTCACTCTGTCCCTCCATCCGTCTTTCCCTCCCTGTCAATCCCACTCTCTCCTATCTCTGTCTTTCTCTCTGTCTTTCCTTGTGAATTTCCCTCCCTATCACTCCCTCTCACTCGTTCTATCCCTGCCTCTCTCCCTGTCCCTCCATCTGTCTTCCCACACCCCACCCATCACTCCGTCTCTCTCCTTCTATCTCTGTCTCTATCTCTCTATCCCTCCATCTGTCCTTCCCTCCCTGTGACTCCATTTCTCTCCCTTTCTCTCTCTCTCTCTCTCTCTCTCTCTGTCCCACCATCTGTCTTTCCCTCTCTGTCTCTCTCTCTCTGTCTTTCCATATGTCTTTCCCTTCCTGTCACTCCCTCTCTCCCCTCTCTGTCTCTCCCTCTCTCTCCTTCCATCTCTGCCTCTCAGTCTCTCTGTCCATCCATCTGTCTTTACCTCTCTGTCTCTCCCTCTCTCTCCATCTATCTCTGTCTCTCTCTCTCTGTCTTTCCATATGTCTTTCCCTTCCTCTCACTCCCTCTCTCTCCTTCCATCTCTGCCTCTCTCTCTCTCTGTCCCTCCAACTGCCTTTCCCTCTCTGTCTCATCCACACTCTCCTTCTCTCTCTGTCTCTGCCTCTCTCTCTGTCTCTCTGTCTCTCTCTCTCTCTGTCCCTCCATCTGCCTTTCCCTCTCTGTTGCTCCCAATCTCTCCTTCTATCTCTGTCTCTCTCTCTGTTCCACCATTTGTCTTTCTCTCTCTGTCACTCCCACTCTCCTCCTCTCTATCTCTCCCTCTCCCTCCTTCACTTTCTCACCGTCCCTCCATCTGTCTTTCCCCCCGTGTCACTCCCTCTCTCTCCTTCTATCTCTGACCCTCTCTCTCTCCGTCCGTCTGTCATTCCCTCCCTGTCTCTCCATCTCTCTCCTTTTATCTCTATCTCTCCATCTTTCTGTCCCTCTCTGTCTCTCCCTATCTCTCCTTCTCTCTCTGTCTCTCACTTTGTCCCTCTGTCTGTCTTTCCCTCCCTGTCACTCCCTCTCTCTCCTTCTATCGCTGTCTTTCTCTCTGTCTCTCCATCTGTCTTTCCCTCCCCATCACTCCCTCTCTCTCCTTCCATCTCTGTCTCTCCAACTGCCTTTCCCTCTCTGTTTCTCCCAATCTCTCCTTCTATCTCTGTCTCTCTCTCTCAATCCCTCCATCTGTCCATCTGTCCTTCCCTCCCTGACACTCCCTCTCTCTCCTTCTCTCCCTGTCCCTCCATCTGTCTTTCCCTCCCAGTCTCTCCCTCTCTCTCCTTCTATCACTGTCTCTCTCTCTCTGTCTTTCCATCTGTCTTTCCCTTCCTGACATTCCCTCTCCCTCCTTCCATCTCTGCCACTCTCTCTCTCGCTCTGTCTCTCCAACTGCCTTTCCCTCTCTGTCTCTCCCAATCTCTCCTTCTCTCTTTGTCTCTGCCTCGCTCTCTGTCCCTCCATCTGTCTTTCCCTCTCTGTCTCTCCCCTCTCTGCTTCCATCTCTGTCTCTCTCTCTCCATCTCTCCATCTCTCTTTCCCTCCCAGTCACTCCCTCTCACTCTTTCAATCTCTGTCTCCCCCTCTCTCTCCTTCTATCACTGTCTCTCTCACTGTCTTTCCATCTGTCCTTCCCTCCCTGTCACTCCCTCTCTCTCCTTCCATCTCTGCCTCTCTCTCTTTTTCTGTCTCTCCAACTGCCTTTCCCTCTCTGTCTCTCCCAATCTCTCCTTCTCTCTCTGTCTCTGCCTCTCTCTCTGTCCCTCCATCTGTCTTTCCCTCTCTGTCTCTCCCTCTCTCTCCTTCTATCTCTGTCTCTCTCTGTCAATCCCTCCATCTGTCCATCCGTCCTTCCCTGCCTGACACTCCATCTCTCTCCTTCTCTCTCTGTCTCTCTCTCTGTCCGTCCATCTGTCTTTCCCTCGCTGTCACTCCCTCTGTCTCCTTCCATCTCCTCCTCTCTCTCTGTCTCTCTATCTGTCTTTCCCTCTCTGTCTCTCCCTCTCTCTTCTTCTACCACTGTCTCTCTTTCTCTCTTTGAATCTGTCATTCCCTCCCTGTCACTCCCTCTCTCTCCTTCCATCTCTGCCCCTCTCTCTCTCTCTGTCTCCAACTGCCTTTCCCTCTCTGTCTCTCCCTCTCTCTCCTTCTATCTCTGTCTCTCTCTCTCTATCTCTCCATCTCTCTTTCCCTCCCAGTCACTCCCTCTCACTCTTTCAATCTCTGTCTCTCCCTCTCTCTCCTTCTATCACTGTCTCTCTCACTGTCTTTCCATCTGTCCTTCCCTCCCTGTCACTCCCTCTCTCTCCTTCCATCTCTGCCTCTCTCTCTTTTTCTGTCTCTCCAACTGCCTTTCCCTCTCTGTCTCTCCCTCTCTCTCCTTCTATCTCTTTCTCTCTCTGTCAATCCCTCCATCTGTCCATCCGTCCTTCCATGCCTGACACTCCCTCTCTCTCCTTCTCTCTCTGTCTCTCTCTCTCTGTCCATCCATCTGTCTTTCCCTCCCTGTCTCTCCCTCTGTCTCCTTCCATCTCTGCACCTCTCTCTGTCTCTCCATCTGTCTTTCCCTCCCTGTCACTCCCTCTCTCTCCTTCCATCTCTGCCCCTCTCTCTCTCTCTGTCTCCAACTGCCTTTCCCTCTCTGTCTCTCCCAATCTCTCCTTCTGTCTCTGTCTCTGCCTCTCTCTCTGTCTCTCTCTCTGTCCCTCCATCTGTCTTTCCCTCTCTGTCTCTCTCTCTCTATCTCTCCATCTCTCTTTCCCTCCCAGTCACTCCCTCTCTCTCCTTCAATCTCTGTCTCTCCCTCTCTCTCCTTCTATCACTGTCTCTCCATCTGTCTTTCCCTCCCCATCACTCCCTCTCTGTACTTCCATCTCTGCCTCTCTCGCTGTCTCTCCATCTGTCTTTCCCTCTCTGTCTCTCCCTCTCTCTCCTTCTTTCACTGTCTCTCTCCCTCTGTCTTTCCATCTGTCTTTCCCTCCCTGTCACTCCCTCATTCTCCTTCCATCTCTGCCTCTCTCTCTCTCTCTCTGTCCCTCCATCTGCCTTTCCCTCTCTGCCTCTCCCAATCTTTCCTTCTCTCTCTG
Organism: Heterodontus francisci; assembly: GCF_036365525.1. NCBI lineage: Eukaryota > Metazoa > Chordata > Chondrichthyes > Heterodontiformes > Heterodontidae > Heterodontus > Heterodontus francisci. The sequence continues at coordinate 378,564 of NW_027141909.1, forward strand.
TCTCTGCCTCTCTCTCTGTCCCTCCATCTGTCTTTCCCTCTCTGTCTCTCCCTCTCTCTCCTTCCATCTCTTTCTCTCTCTGTCAATCCCTCCATCTGTCCATCCATCCTTCCCTGCCTGACACTCCCTCTCTCTCCTTCTCTCTCTGTCTCTCTCTCTGTCCATCCATCTGTCTTTCCCTCCCTGTCTCTCCCTCTGTCTCCTTCCATCTCTGCACCTCTCTCTGTCTCTCCATCTGTCTTTCCCTCTCTGTCTCTCCCTCTCTCTCCTTCTACCACTGTCTCCCTCTCTCTGTCTTTCCATCTGTCATTCCCTCCCTGTCACTCCCTCTGTCTCCTTCCATCTCAGCCCCTCGCTCTCTCTCTGTCTCCAACTGCCTTTCACTCTCTGTCTCTCCCAACCTCTCCTTTTCTCTCTGTCTCTGTCTCTCTCTCTGTCCCTCCATCTGTCTTTCCCTCTCTGTCTCTCTCTCTCTATCTCTCCATCTCTCTTTCCCTCCCAGTCACTCCCTCTCTCTCCTTCAATCTCTGTCTCTCCCTCTCTCTCCTTCCATCACTGTCTCTCCATCTGTCTCTCCATCTGTCTTTCCCTCCCCATCACTCCCTCTCGCTACTTCCATCTCTGCCTCTCTCGCTGTCTCTCCATCTGTCTTTCCCTCTCTGTCTCACCCTCTCTCTACTTCTTTCACTGTCTCTCTCCCTCTGTCTTTCCATCTGTCTTTCCCTCCCTGTCACTCCCTCACTCTCCCTCCATCTCTCTGTCTCTCTCTCTCTGTCCCTCCATCTGCCTTTCCCTCTCTGTCTCTCCCAATCTCTCCTTCTCTCTCGTTCTCTGCCTATCAGTCTCTCTCTCTGTCCCTCCATCTGCCTTTCCCTCTCTGTCTCTCCCTCTCTCTCCTTCTATCTCTGTCTCTCTCTCTCTCAATCCCTCCAGCTGTCCATCCGTCCTTCCCTCCCTGACAGTCCCTCTCTCTCCTTCTCTCTCTGTCTCTCCAAATGCCTTTCCTTCACTGTCTCTCCCAAACACTCCTTCTCTCTCTCTCTCTGCCTCTCTCTCTGTCTCTCTCTCTGTCCCTCCATCTGTCTTTGCCTCTCTGTCTCTCCCTCTCTCTCCTTCTATCACTGTCTCTCCCTCTTTGTCTTTCCATCTGTCTTTCCCTCCTTGTCACTCCCCCTCTCTCCTTCCATCTCTGCCCCTCTCTCTTTCTCTCTGTCTCTCCAACTGCCTTTCCCTCTCTGTCTCTCCCAATCTCTCCTTCTCTCTCTCTCTCTGTCTCTCTCTCTGCCTCTCTCTCCGTCCCTCCATCTGTCTTTCCCCCTCTGTCTCTCCCTCTCTCTCCTTCTGTCTCTGTCTCTCTCTCTCTCCATCCCTCCACCTGTCCATCGGTCCTTCCCTTCCTGTCACTCCATCTCTCTTCATCTCTCTCTGTCTCGCTCTTGGTCTCTCCATCTGTCTTCCCACCCACCCCCATCACTCCATCTCTCTCCTTCTATCTCTGTCTCTCTCTCTCTCTATCCCTCCATCTGTCCTTCCTTCACTGTCACTCCATCTCTCTCCTCTCTCTGTCTCTCACTCTGTCCCTCCATCTGTCTTTCCCTCTCTGTCACTCCCTCCCTCTCCTTCTATCTCTGTCACTCCCTCTCTGTCTTTCTATTTCTATCTCTGTCTCTCTCTCTCTGTCTCTCCATCTGTCCTTCCCTCACTGTCACTCCATCTCTCTCCTCTCTCTGTCTCTCATTCTGTCCCTCCATCTGTCTTTCCCTCTCTGTCACTCCCTCCCTCTCCTTCTATCTCTGTCACTCCCTCTCTGTCTTTCTATTTCTATCTCTGTCTCTCTCTCTCTGTCTCTCCATCTGTCCTTCCCTCACTGTCACTCCATCTCTCTCCTCTCTCTTTCTCTCACTCTGCCCCTCCATCTGTCTTTCCCTCTCTGTCACTCCCTCCCTCTCCTTCTATCTCTGTCTCTCTCTCTGCTATCACTGACACTGGGAGAGAGACAGAGGGACGGAGGGTTAGATATGAAGGCATAGAGAGGGCCGTAGAGAGGGACAAACTTGGAGAGAGAGAGAGAATGTTGAGTTGGATGAAGAGGATAATGTAAGATATATTAACTTGATTTAATCCTTCACTGCTGTGTACACAAACATATTTGAGATAGGTTTGGAGAGAAAACGAACATCGGGAGAGGGAGGAATGCAGATGAAGTTGGGGCCCAGGCGGACACTTTTGATGATCCAGAAGGAATAGCCTCCATTATAAATATTCAGCCAGCTATTCCACTGTGGGAACCATCACACCCTCATGATATTGTTTGTGGAAATTTCATGCTGGCTTATTGGTCAATTTTTAAACCTGTGATTGATAGATTCTTGTTAACCAAAGGTATTAAGAGATAAGGGGCAAAGGTGGGATATATGGTGTTAGTTAGATCACAGATCAGCCCTGATCTCACTGAATGCTGGAACAGGGTCGAGGGGTTAAATTGCCTCCTCACCTTCCTATGTCTGATGTTTTATATCCTTCTTTCACTCTCAGACACCCTGTCTGTCTGTGTCTCCCTCTATTTCTCTCATTCTCTCTCTCTCTCTGTCTGTTTCGGACAGTGTAGAGTGAGATTCACTCTGTATCCACCCCATGATGTTCCTGTCCTGGGACTGTTGGATGGGACAGTGTAGAAGGAGCATTACTCTGTATCTAATCCATGCTGTACCTGTCTGGGGAATGTTGATGGGAGAGTGCAAACAGAGAGGTCTGGGACCAGGGTCCTCATGGGGAGGACTTAATGGTGCCTCCTAATTGACCAGTTAGCAATATTGGTGCTCCAGGGATGAAAGGGACATTGGCTGAGTGGATACGACATTGGCTGAGAGAGTGGACAATGGTTGTTTCAGACTGGAGGGAGGTATACAGTGGAGGTTTATATTAGGATCACTGATCTTTTTGATATATACTAATGACTTGGACTTGTGTTTACAGGGCATAACTTCAATGTTTGCCAATGTTTGTGTCATCTGCAATGGAATAAACCGGGAAGGGACTAGTAGCAGACTTCAGGAGGAGAGTGGCAGTCTGGTGAAATGGAACACACAAGAACAAATGAATTAGGAGCAGGAGTAGGCCATTCGGCCCCTCGAGCCTGCTCTGCCATTCAATGGCTGATCTGATTGTGAGCTCAACTCCACTTTCCTGTCTGTGTCCCATAACCCTTGACTCCCTAATTGATCAAAAATCTATCGAACTCAGCCTTGAATATATTCTATGATACAGCCTCCACTGCTCTCTGGGGAAGAGAATTCCACAGACTGACCCCCCTCTGAGAGAAACACATTTCTCCTCATCTCAGTTTTAAATGGGAGAGCCCTCATTTTAAACTGTGTCCCCTAGTTCTAGTCTCCCCAACAAGGGGAAACATCCTCTCAGCATCTACCCTGTCCAGTCCCCTCGGGACCTGAGATGTTTCACTCAGATCACCTCTCATTCTTCTAAACTCCAGTGGGTATAGACCCAACCTGTTCAACCTTTCCTCATAAGATAACCCCTTCATCCCAGGAATCAGCCCAGTGAACCTTCTCTGAACTACTTCGAATGCAATTATATAATTTCTTCAGTCAGGAGACCAAAAGTGTCCACAATCCTGCAGACGTCGTCTAACTTATGCCCTGTACAGCTGTAACAACACTTCCCTACTTTGATATTCTATTCACCTTGCAATAAACAACAACATTCCATTTGCCTTCCTAATCACTCGCTGTAGCTACACGGTAACATTTTGTGATTCATGTACCAGGACACCCAGATCCCTCTGTACCGTACAGTTCTGCAGTCTCTTTCCATTTCAATAATATACTGATTTTTATTCTTCCTGCTGAAGTGGACAAGCTCACATTTTCCCACATTGTACTCCATCTGACAATGTTTTGCTCACTCACTTAAACTATGGAAATCTCTTTGTACACTTTATGTCCTCTTGACAGCTGGTGAAATGGTCAGACACAGGGCAGGTTAACTTCAATGCTGAGAAATGTAAAATGATGCATTTTGGAAGGAAGGCTGAGGAGAAGCGATATAAACTAAATGGTACAATGTTAAAATGGGTGCAGGGACAGAGAGATCTGGGATTTCATTTGTGTCACTTTTTACATCTAAAAGATTCAATTTGGGGCTTGCAATCTCTAAATTGAATTTAGCTTTATCCTGAAAAGTGTTAGCAAACGTGTTGGGAAATGTGTCAAAAGCTGTTTCCATTCAGACATTCCTGCATTGTGGAAGTGTGAGCTATCTTTGCAGAGACAGGAAATAGAGTTGTTTGAATGGACCTGCAGGTTTTAGTTGATGCAATAAGGTGAGAATTTGAATTGTGTCCCTTCCAGATACACAGAATTGAAGGTATTTACAGAACACCACATGAAGTAGTTTACCAATGTCTGACAAACTTCAAAGACTTCAAACACATGGAAGAAGAGGAGAAGGGAACAATATACAAAACCTCAGTCAGTCAGACAACAGCAGGAGGAAAATGAATCTCTTTTTATGGGTTTTAATTTGAAGGCCTGAGCTGATGATTGAAAAAGCAGGAGTTCAAATCCCACACAGGGCTGTTGTGAATTTGAATTCTATTTTTTCTTTAAAAAAACATAAATCTGGAATTAAAAAGCCTCTAGGTTGGAATGATTCACTCCTGTCTCCTCGTGCAAAGACCGTGTGTGTCTCAGTTTGCTGTATTTATTAATGATTTAAGATGATGAGGTAGAATGCAACATACCCAAGTTTACCAATGACACAAAAATAGGCAGCATTGTAAGCAGTGTAGCTGGAAGCATCAAATTACAAAGAGATATTAATATCTTAAATAAATGGGCAAAACTGTGGTCGTTAGATTTCCATGTCAGTAAAAAAGACTAGAACAGAGTACTTTATAAATGGTGAAAAGATAGAAACACTGGAGGTTCAAAGAGACTTTGGGGGGTCCATGTCCATTTGAGTGCAGTGTAGATTTACCAGAATAATAACTGGACTCCAAGGGTTAAATTACGAGGTGATATTACACAAACTAGGGATTTATTGCCTGGAATTTAGGAGGATCAAGGTGATTTGTTCAAAGGTGTAGAGATATTAAGGGGAACTGATGGCATAGTTTGGGAGAAACTATTTCAGCAGCTTGGGAACATAGGAACAGGAGTCGGCCATTCAGCCCATCGAGCCTGCTCTGCCATTCAATACGATCCTGGCTGATCATCCACTTCAATGCCTTTTTCCCAGACTGAGTTTCCACAGCCCACTGGAGTAGAGAATTCCAAAGATTCACAACCCTCTGAGCAAAGACATTTCTCCCCATCTCAGACCTAAGTGGCTTCCTCCTTATTTTGAAATTGTGTCCCCTGGTTCTAGACTCCCGAACCAAAGGAGACATCTTACCTGCATCGAACCTGTCTATCCCTTTAAGTATTTAGTATGTTTCAATAAGATCACCTCTCATTCTTCTAAACTCCAATGAGTATCGGCCCAACCTGTTCAACCATTCCTCATAAGACAACCCCTTCATCCCAGGAATCAGCCGAGTGAACCTTCTCTGAAGTGGTTCCAATGCATCCAGGCCTGACCATTTATCCACTTTGAAAGTTGCCAAAAACCTTAATATTTCCCTCTCACTCTGTTTATCCCATCCAATATTTCACACTCCTCCTCTTTAACTACAATATCTGCATCGTTCCCCCTCTTTGAGAAAGACGGACCCAGAGAATTCATTCAGAACCATGCCCACATCTCCCAACTCCACAGGTAAACATTCAGCATAATTTTCATGCTTTTGTACTCAAAGTCTCTATTTATGAAGCCTGAGATCCCATATGCTTTGCTGACTACTTTCTCAATATGTCCTGCCACCTTCAAAGATGTATGTACATGTATCCCCAGGTCTCTCTGTCCCTGCACACTCCCTAGAACTGGGCCATTAAGTCTATATTCCCTCTCCCTATCCCTTCTGCCCATCTCACATTTCCCTGTATTAAATTCCTTCTGACATTTGTCTGCCCATTCTGCTCACCTATCTATGTCCTGTTGTAGTCGATTGGTGTCACCCTCACTGTTTGCATCTCCTCCAAGTTTGTTAACGGCAAATATTAAAATTTTACAAGAAGCACTGACTTTTGGGGAACACTGTTGTCTACCATCTTCCAGTCTGAAAAACAACCATTTACCACAACTGGCTGGTTTCTGTCCTTTCACCAATTTTTGATCCAAGCTGACACTGGCCCTCCTATCCCATGAGCCTCAGTTTTGTTAACCAGAATTTTATGTGCCACTTTGTCAAACGCTTTCTTCAAATCCATATAAAATCCATTGCATTCCCTTCATCAACCTTCTCTGTTACTTCATCAAATTCTTGCTGGCTTTCCCTAATGAACTCAAACCTCTCCAAGTGCCTGTTGATTTTTTTTCTCTTTCAATGATTTCTCCAATTCTCCTTTTGAAAGCTACTATTGAATTTGTCTCCACCACTATCAGACATTGCATTTCAAATCTGAAGCACTTGTGTGGAAAAAAAATCCTTTCCCTCATGTCGCCAATGTTTGTTTTTGCCAATCACCTTCAATCTGTGCTCTCTGGTTATCAATCCTTCAGCCATTGGAAACACTTTCTCTTTATTTCCTCCATCTAAAGCTTCCATGATTTTATACACCTCGATCAAATCTCCTTTTAATCTTCTCTGCTCTGAGGAGAACAAGCCCAGTTTCTCCAGTCTATCAGTGTAACTGTAATAATCTCATCCAGGAACCGTTCCAGTAAATCTCTTCTGTACATTCACCAAAGCCTCCATGTCTTTCCCAAAGTGTGGTTCCAGAATTGGACACAATACTGCAGCTGAGGACAAACTATTATTTTATAAATGTTTAACATCACTTCCTGACTTTTACACTCTATACCTGTTTATAAAGCTCAGGATCCCATCGGCTTTATTAACCCATCAACAAAGGGGGAAATTCTCCCAGAACAATTGATCAGTTCCCTTGGACATGAATCCGTGAGTTGTTCCGAGGCTGGTGGGAGGGTTTAGAGAGAACCCCAAACTGCTCATTTTTTGAAGCAGAAAACCATCAATGCATTGGCAGGGATATTAATAAAGCCCTTGGGAAGACAGGAGGAGGCCATTCGTCCCCTCGAGGCTGTCCTGCCCATTCATTCAGGTCATGGCTGATTTGCTCCTTATCCACATCGAGCTGTCTCTGCTCCGAAAACATTAATACCCTTTCCGAACAAATCTCTACCGGCAATCAGGAATTAATGTCACTGCCTGTTAATACTGGGGAATTCCTTCCCTAAACCTCTCCGTCTCTCTATCTCTCATTCCTGCTTAAAGACGTTCCTTAAAACTAACCTCCTTGACCAAGCTTTTTGTCATCAGCCTTAATCTCAACTTCTGTGGGTTTGGTGTCAGATTTTGTTTTGTAATGCACCCTGTGCAGCGTCTTTGGGATTTTTTATTCCTCACCTTCTCCTTCACTCCGTCACTCTCTCTCTCTCTTTCTCTCCCTCACCCCCCTCCCTCTCTCTTTCTCCCCCTCACCTCTAAGACAAGTATATCCTTCCTTCAGTACTGAGACCAGGACTGTACACAATATTCCAGGTGTGGGCTCACAGAAATACCATCACACACCTAACTTGTGTCTTGCAAGTGATGGAAAAGCTTTGGGGAGTCAGGGGGTGAGTCACTTGGAGCCCAGTATTGATGTGATTTCGTCAGCTCAGTTCCTGGTCAATGTTTCCCCAGGATGTTGACGCTGGGGGATTCAGCGATGGGATAATGCTTTGAATGCCAAGGGGAGGTGGTTGGATTCTCTCTTGTTGCAGATGGTCATTGCCTGGCACTTGTGTGACGTGAATGTTACTTGCCACTGGTCGGCCCAAACCTGAATGTTGTCCGGGTCTTGGTGCATGTGGCTCTAGAGTGCTTCATTATCTGAGGCAAAATACTGTGGATGCTGGAAATCTGGAAATCATCGAGCTGAATCACGACCTCTGTTTCTCTCTCCACAGATGCTGCTTGCCCTGCTCAGTATATCCAGCATTTTCTGCTGGGATCTCAGCTGAAGATGGTTTGGGCTGAGGACACGACCCTGATAAACTCCTGCGGTGAAGGCCTGGGACTGAGATGATTGACCACAACCACAGCCACCTTCCTTTGTGCTCGGGCTTTAGAGAGGGACAAAATTGGAGAGAGCGAGATTGTTGAGGTGGATGAAGAGGATAATGTAAGATATATTAACTTGATTTAATCCTTCACTGCTGTCTACACAAATATATAAGAGATAGGTATGGAGAGAAAAAAGATCGGGCAGGGAGAAATGTAGATGAAGTTGGGGCCCAGGTGGACACTTTTGATGATCCAGGAGGATTAGTCTCCATTTTAAACATCCAGCAAGCTGTTCCACTGTGGGAGCCATCACACCCTCATGATATTGGTTGTGGAAATTTCATGCTGGCTTATTGGTTAATTTTTAAATCTGTGATTGATAGATTCTTGTTAACCAAAGGTATTAAGAGATAAAGGGGCAAAGGCAGGATATATGGTGTAAGTTACATCACAGATCAGCCCTGATCTCATTGGATGCCGGAACAGAGTTGTGGGGTTGAATTGCATCTTCCTCTTCCAATATCCCCTGTGAAGTATCCTTCTTTCTCTTTTAGTCACCCTGTCAGTCTATGTTTCTGGGAGATTTCTTGTATCTTCCTCAGTGAAGACAGACACAAAGTCATCATTTATCTTCACTGCCATTTCTCTATTCCCCATTATAAATTCTCCTGACTCTGCCTGTAATGGACCCACATTTGTCTCAGCCAAACCATTCCTTTTTATGTCCCTATTGAAACTTTTACAGTCCGTTTTGATGTTTTTATGTCTGGGGGATTCTGGGACTAGTGAGCAGAGTCTGAAAATTAGAGGCAGTCCTTTCAGGAGTGAAGTTCGGAAACACGTCTACAGACTAAAGGTGGTGTTAATTTGGAACTGTCTTCTGTAAATAACCATTGATGCAAAATCAATTGTTCATTTTTAAATCTAAGATTGGCCATCCCGAATGTCTTTTGGAAATTGAAATATTCTTCTGTCACTCTCTGTCCCTTGGGCAGTCCGTTTGTGTGTGTGTCTGTGCATGTCGGTCTCTGTCTGTGTGTGTCTGTGTGTCTGTGGAAGTCGGTCTGTGTGTGTGTGTCTATGTGTGTGTCTATGTGTGTGGTTCTGTGTGTGTGTTTCTCTGTGTGTTTCTCTGTGTGTGGGTGTGTGTGTGTGTCTGTCTGTGTCTGTGCCTGTTTCTCTCTCCTCAGTACCTCAGTAAAACTCCACATACATCAATTTGCTATTTTAATTTGGCTGCTTTTGGTGATACCACAACTGCAGAGGGTGCACTTCCTTCTGCAGGCTGGTAGGAAACCCATATGCCGCTTTTTAACGGCATATTCTGTCTGCTTTGTATACTAAATTGATGAATCCCTAATAATTGATCAAATCTGACATTGATTACTGTTTGAAAGTCTCCAGGTTTACTTTCCTCCCAGGGCTGATTAAAAGTTAGAGTTTCCCTCAGTGTTTTGGAAATATCAAACCCTGATCCCACACCCAGTAAAGTATTTTACATGATGGGACGCTGCAAATGTTGTTATACTCAGTGCGCACGGTCCCTTCATGTTGTAATAAGATGTTATAATCTCTATTCAGATAAATCTCATGACACAGGGGTAAAATTTCACTGGGTCAACATTCCGACCAAACACTAAAACATTACAGAAAGCGAGGCTCACAAATTCAACACAAGTTTCCTTTTCTGTGTCTCGCTGGTCTGTTCTGATTTTCTCTTGGGTGACATCAGTCTAGATTTTGTGTTCAGACCTGAACCCACAAACGTATAACTCAGAGGCAGGATTATTACCCACAGAGCTACAGCTGGCTCCAATGTTCCCGGAAAATTTAGTGGTTGTGCACGGCAAGTTTTTTTTGTCCCATGTGCAGTCCCTTTAAATTTTTAAGAATCTTCGAAGACGTGTGTTATTTATCACGGAACAGGACCTGCGTGGCACCTTCCAGGCTGCTGCGCACAGCTTTGCAGGAACACTGACCGACACTCTCCATCCCAATCTCTTCCTCTCTGGTAATCTCTCCCCATTGCTATCCTTCCCTCTCCCTGTTCTTCCCTCTCTATATCTATCCCTGTCTTTCTCACTGTTACTCTCTCCATCTGGATGGAGGAGGAGAAAGAGAGGCATATATAGAGGCAGCTTTACTCGGTATCTAACCCCACACTGTACCTGTCCTGCGAGTGTTTTATAGAACAGAGAGAACAGAGATTTGCTCTGTAGATAACTCCATTCTGTACTTGGCTTGGCAGCATTTGAAGGGACAGTTCAGATGGAGCTTTACTCTGTCTCCCTGGAATTTTGAAGTGTAAGGGGTGTTAAGTTTAGTTTAGTTTAGAGTTACAGCACTGAAACAGGCCCTTCGGCCCACTGAGTCTGTGCCGACCATCAACCACCCATTAATACTAATCCTACACTAATTCCATATTCCTACCACATCCCCACCTGTCCCCATATTTCCCTACCACCCACCTATACTAGGGGCAATTGCTAATGGCCAATTTACCTATCAACCTGCAAGTCTTTAACATGTGGGAGGAAACCGGAGCACCCGGTGGAAACCCACGTAGACACAGGGAGAACTTGCAAACTCCACACAGGCAGTACCCAGAATTGAACCCGGGTCGCTGGAGCTGTGAGGCTGCGGTGCTAACCACTGTGCCACTGTGCTGGGTGAATTGATCAAAGTTTACAAGACAATACTGGAAACTGATGGGGTAGATAGAGAGAAACTCTTCTCACTGGTTGGAGGAGTCTCGGACGAGGGGCACAGTCGAAAAATCGAACATTAGTCAAAGACCCTTTCAAGGGTGAAATTTATTAACACTTCTACACACAAAGTATGGTGGAATTTTGGAATTGTCTTCCACAAATGACCCCTTCCTATCTCTGCAATCTCCTCCAGCTCCACAATCCACCAATATCTGCCATCCTCTAATTCTGGCCTCTTGAACATCCCCAATTTGAATCGTTCCACCATTGGTGGCCGTGCCTTCAAGCTGCCAAGGCCCTAACTCTGGAATTCCTTTCCTAAACCTCTCCATCTCACTAACTCTCTTTCCTCTTTGAGGATTCTCCCTCAAACCAACCTCTGACCAAGTTTTTGGTCATCTGGTCTAATATCTCCTGAAGTGACTCGGTGTCAAATTTTTATTTTCTTGATTCATTTGTTGGATGTGTGTGTTAGTGGCCAGGACAGCATTTATTGCCCATTCATAATTGCCCTTGAGAAGGTGGAGTTGAGCCTCCTTCTTGAACCGCTGCAGTCCATGTGGGGTAGGTACACCCACAGTGCTGTTAGGAAGGGAGATCCAGGATTTTGACCCAGTCACAGTGAAGGAGCAGCGATATAGTTCCAAGTCAGGATGGTGTGTGACTTAAGGGAAACTTGCAGATGGTGGTGTTCCCATATGTGTTTCCTGTTTGTTTGCTCTCTCTCCCCCTCATTATTTCTAGACCTCCCTGTCCTCCTGTCCCTCTCTGTCATGGGAACCTAAGAACAGAAGGAAGTGGGTGCAGGAACAGAGAGACCTGGGGATGTCTGTGCACAAATTGAAGGTGGCAGAGCTAGTCGAGAAAGTGGTTAAAAGGCATATGGGATCCTCGGCTTTGTAAATGGAGGCTGAGAGTATAAAAGCAAGGAGGTTATGATGAAGCTTTATAAAACACTGCTTCATCCTCAACTAGTATTGTGTCCAATTCTGGACACCGTACTTTCGGAAGGATGTGGGGGCTTTAGAGAGGATGCAGAAAAGATTCACGAGCAAGGTTCCAGGGATGAGGGACTTCAGTTACCTGGATAGATTGGAGAAACTGGTGTTGTTCTCCACAGAGAAGAGAAACTTGAGATTAAATTTGACAGAGATGTTCAAAATCATGAGGGGTCCTGACAGAGTAGATGTAGGAGTAGGAATGCAGCACATAGGACATTCCAGACCCATTTCTGTTCAGTGATTACTTAAACAAGTGAATTGACCATTTAATATTTTTAACTTACCTTGTGTTCCCACAAAGATCAAGCTAGTAAATTCAACAGTGGTCACTTTGACTTCATCCCATCGTGTCTTATGTACATTCTGACAGGATAGCAGGTATAACTGTAGTCATAAAATTCAGCTTAAAATTGATCAGTTACATTGTTATTTCAGTCCATATTTACAGTACACACGGTACCTTACTGTTGTAATCAAGTCATATAGTGTCTATACATCCCACTGGGGCAAAATGTCACTGGCTCAACATTCTCACCAAATACTAAAACATTCCACAATGCAAGACTCACAAATTCAACACAAGTTTCCTTTTCTGAGTCTCGCTGGTTTGTTCTGATTCTCTGAGGGATTACTGATGCTTATCCTCCACATGAGCAATGGTCCTAATCCCGTGTGCCTGTCCTGCTCCCAAACCCGGCATCCGCTTATGTTAAGACAAGTGATATAGGAGCGTCTCAGTGACTGAGGCAGGTGAGTCTTGAGGCTGAGCCGGGCACAGTGAGTGACCCGGGTTAATCCGACACTCCAGGGAATGTTTTAACGGAGCTTTACTCTCTATCTAAGCCATGCTGCACCTTCTCTGAGATTGTTTGATGGGGCAGTGTAGACGAGGAGAGTTATTCCTTACCCATTTTAAACATGGAGAAGTGAATATCCAAGAGATTGTTTTAAATGTGATGAGGGTTTCTGCCTCTACCACCCTTTCAGGCAGTGAGTTCCAGACACCCACCAGCCACTGGGTGAAGAAACTATTGATGTGTTTCGTTCTGTTAAGTTTGATGTCAATGTTTCCCCAGGATGTTGATGCTGGGTGATTCAGTGATGGGATAATGCTTTGAATGCCAAGGGGAGGTGGTTGGATTCTCTCCTGTTGCAGATGGTCATTGCCTGGCACTTGTGTGACGTGAATGTTACTTGTCACTGGTCGGCCCAAACCTGAATGTTGTCTGGGTCTTGGTGCATGTGGCTCTGGATTGCTTCATTATCTGAGGCAAAATACTGTGGATGCTGGAAATCTGGAAAGTATCGAGCTGAATCACTAACTCTGTTTCTCTCTCCACAGATGCTGCCTGACCTGCTCAATATTTAAAGCACTTTCTGCTGGGATCCCAGCTGAAGATGGTTGAGCCTCGGACACTACCCTGATAAACTCCTGCAATGAAGGCCTGGGACTGAGATGATTGACTTCCAACAACCAAATCCATCTTCCTTTGTGCTCGGTATGATTCCAACCAGCGGATTCCCACTGACTTCAGTTTTACTCGGGCTCCTCGATGTCACACTCGGTCAAACACTGCCTTAATGTTAAGGTCAGTCTCTCTTCCCAGCAGCAGACAGGAGTGAATCATTCCCTTTGACCCGTTGTACACTGAACAAGCTGTGCTTCTTCACAGCCTGATACAGGACTGGACACGGGCGATTAATGTAGCCCATCAAACACTCCCAGAGCAGGTTCAGCACAGCTTAGGAACAGAGTACAGTTCCTTCAACATTCTCTCTCTGTCTCTCCCTCCTGCTATCTCTGACACTAGGAGAGAGACAGAGGGAGAGAGGGTTAGATATGAAGGCAGAGAGAGGGCTGTAGAGAGGGACAAAGTTGGAGAGAGAGAGGTTGTTGAGGTGGATGAAAAGGATAATGTAAGATATATTAATTTGATGTAATCCTTCACTGCTGTGTACACACACATATAAGAGATAGATATGGAGAGAAAAAAAACATCAGGAGAGGGGGAAATGCAGACAATGTTGGGGCCCAGGCGTATACGTTTGATGATCCAGAAGGAATAGCCTCCATTTTAAACATCCAGCAAGCTATTCCACTGTGGGAGCCATCACACCCAAACAGGCATAGACACAAACACAAACACACTGTACCGTACAGTTCTGCAGTCTCTCTCCATTTCAATAATATACTGATTTTTATTCTTCCTGCTAAAGTGGACAAGCTCACATTTTCCCACATTGTACTCCATCTGACAATTTTTTGCTCACTCACTTAACCTATGGAAATCTCTTTGTAGACACTTTATGTCCTCTTGACAGCTTACGATCCAACCTATCATTGGACAGACACAGGGCAGGTTAACTTCAATGCTGAGAAATGTGAAGTGATGCATTTTGGAAGGAAGACTGAGTGATATAAACTAAATGGTACAATGTTAGAATGGGTGACAGGACAGAGAGATCGGGGATTTCATCAATGTTCCCTGTTCTACCCAAAAGATTCAATTTGGCGCTTGGAATCTGTGAGTTGAATTTAGCTTCATCCTGAAAAGTGTTAGCAAACGTGTTGGGAAATGTGTCAAAAGCTGTTTCCATTCAGACATTCCTGCATTGTGGAAGTGTGAGCTGTCTTTGCAGAGACAGGAAATAGAGTTGTTTGAATGGACCTGCAGGTTTTGGTTGATGCAATAAGGTGAGAATTTGAATTGTGTCCCTTCCAGATACACAGAATTGAAGGTATTTACAGAACACCACATGAAGTAGTTTACCAATGTCTGACAAACTTCAAAGACTTCAAACACATGGAAGAAGAGGAGAAGGGAACAATATACAAAACCTCAGTCAGTCACACAACAGCAGGAGGAAAATGAATCTCTTTTTATGGGTTTTAATTTGAAGGCCTGAGCTGATGATTGAAAAAGTAGGAGTTCAAATCCCACGCTGGGCTGTTGTGAATTTGAATTTTGTTTTTTCTAAAAATAAACATAAATCTGGAATTAAAAAACCTCAAGGATGGAATGATTCACTCCTGTCTACTAGTGCAAAGCCCGTGTGTGTCTCAGTTTTGCTGTATTTATTAATGATTTAAGATGATGTGGTAGAATGCAACATACCCAAGTTTACCAATGACACAAAAATCGGCAGCATTGTAAGCAGTGTAGCTGGAAGCAGAACAATGCAAAGAGATATCTGAAGTGAATGGTTAAAACTGTGGTAGATAGATTTCAATGTCAGTAAAAAAGACTAGAACAGAGTACTTTATAAATGGTGAAAAGATAGAAACACTGGAGGTTCAAAGAGACTTTGGGGGGGGAGGGTCCATGTCCATTTGAGTGCATTGTCGATTTACCAGAATGAAAACTGGACTCCAAGGGTTAAATTACGAGGTGATATTACACAAACTAGGGATTTATTGCCTGGAATTTAGGAGGATCAAGGTGATTTGTTCAAAGGTGTTGAGATA
Organism: Heterodontus francisci; assembly: GCF_036365525.1. NCBI lineage: Eukaryota > Metazoa > Chordata > Chondrichthyes > Heterodontiformes > Heterodontidae > Heterodontus > Heterodontus francisci. The sequence continues at coordinate 393,870 of NW_027141909.1, forward strand.
TTAAGGGGAACTGATGGGGTAGTTTGGGAGAAACTATTTCAGCAGCTTGGGAACATCGGAACAGGAGTAGGCCATTCAGCCCATCGAGCCTGCTCCGCCATTCAATACAATCATGGCTGATCATCCACTTCAATGCTTTTTTCCCAGCCTGAGTTTCCACAGCCCACTGGAGTAGAGAATTCCAAAGATTCACAACCCTCTGAGTAATGACATTTCTCCTCATCTCTGTCCCAAGTGGCTTCCCCCTTATTTTGAAATTGTGTCCCCTGGTTCTAGACTCCCGAACCAAAGGAGACATCTTACCTGCATCTAACCTGTCTATCCCTTTAAGTATTTAGTATGTTTCAATAAGATCACCTCTCATTCTTCTAAACTCCAATGAGGATAGGCCCAACCTGTTCAACCATTCCCTTAGTGGAGGGGTCAATAACCAGGGGGCATAGATTGAACGTCAGGGGCAGGAGGTTTAGAGGGGATTTGAGGAAAAGATTTTTCACCCGAAAGGTTATTGGGTGATTTGATGAAGGTTTACAAAATAATAAGGGAAACTGATAGGGTGGACTGAGAGTAAATATTCCCTTTGGCTGCAGAGTCAGGAACTTGGGGCATAGTCTAAAAATATAAACAGTGGCCACTTTGACTTCATCCCATCGTGTCGTATGTACCTGCCACCATTTGGTCCGTAGCCCTGTAGATAATGGCCCTTGTGGTGCATATCCAGACTCCTTTTGAATGAGTTGAGATTTTCCGCCTCAACTCCCCTTTCAGGCCATTTGTTCCAGACCCTCACCACCCTCTGGGTGAAAAACATTTTTCTCATCACCCATCTAATATTTCTACCAATCACTTTAAGTCTATGCCCCTTCGTCACTGAGCGCTCTGCTAAGGTGAATAGACCCTTCACCTCCACTCTATCCAAGCCCTTCACATTTCAATCAGATCTCCCCTCTGACTTCTCTGTTCCAGGGAGAACAAGCCTATCCAATCTTTCCTCTTAGCTACATTTTTCCAGTTCTGGCAACATCCTCATAATTCTCCTCTGTACCCTCTCCAGTGCAATTACATCCTTTCTGTAATGATGTGACCAGAACTGCACACAGTACTTGAGTTGTGGTTGAACCAATGGGTTATACAGTTTCAGCGTAACCTCCCTGCTCTTCTATTCTATACCTGCCTTGTTGGAAAGGTCACTGCAGTGTGAAAATATCAAACACTGAACCAACACTCACCCGTAAAACATTCACACTAAACTCCCAATACAGGATTGGGCAAGTAATGAGGATAGTTACTGACTGTTACATCTTGTCTCATCCTCTATCTGTCTCTCCCTCCCATGTCTGTCTTTCTCCACCTCTCTCTCCCTCTATCTTCTTCTCACTCTTTCTCCGCCTCAGTCTATGACTGTGCCTGTGCATCTCTCACACCATCTCTCCTTCTATCTCTCCTTGGACAGAAATGTTTAAATCCATTTCTTGGTTAATTTTGAACCTGTAAATCTTGCCCTTGCTGGGAACGTCACTGCAGTTTGAAAATATCAAACACTGATCAACACTCGCCCCCTAAACTCTCACACTAAACCCCCAATACAGGACTGTGCAGATAATGGGGATTGTTACTGAGGTTCTGTCAAGGTCCAATCACACCCTGTCTCCCCTCTCCCCTATTTCTGGAACACAAATAAATGTAAAGTTTCTCCTACAAGCTGTTTTGTCCTCCCTCTTTCACTGTCTTTCTCTGTCACTGCCCGATCTCTCTCTCTGTCTCTCTCAGGACTGGGCAGACACTGGGGATTGTTACTGAGGTTCTGTTGGTCATTTTTACTGACATCAGTGCGGATTGTAAAATCTGTGTGTGTGTGTGTGTCTGTGTGTGTGTGTGTGTGTGTGAGAGAGAGAGAATATCAGGGTCAACTCGCTCCATCTCTATCTCTCCTTCTCTCTCTGTTCCTCCTTCTCTCTCCCTCTCTCAATCCACCTCTCTCATAGAAACATAGAAAATAGGAGCAGGAGCAGGCAATACGGCCCTTTGGGCCTGCTCCGTCATTCAATAAAGATCATGACCGATGGTCTAATTCAGTACCCTGTTCCCACTTTCTCCTCATACCCCTTGATCCCTTTGACATTAAGAAATATATCTCTCTCCTCCATGAATATATTTAATGACTTGGCCTCCACTGCCTTCTGCGGTAGAGAATTCCACAGGTTCACCACCCTCTACCCCATCCATCTCTCCCCCTCTATCTCCGTCTCCCCCTCTATCTCCCTATCCCCCTCTATCTCCCTCTCCCCCTCTATCTCCCACTCCCCCTCTATCTCCCTCTGCCCCTCTATCTCCCTCTGCCCCTCTATCTCCCTCTCCCCCTCTATCTCACACTCCCCCTCTATCTCACACATCCCCTCGATCTCACACATCCCCTCCATCTCACTCTCCCCCTCCATCTCACTCTCCCCCTCTATCTCACACTCCCCCTCTATCTCACTCTCCCCCTCTATCTCCCTCTCCCTCTCTCTCTGTCTCTCTCACTGCCTCTCTCTCTATCTCTTCCTGTCTCTCTCTCTCTGTTTCTCTCTCTCTTTGTGTCTCTCTGTCTGTTGCTCTCTCTCTCTGTCTCTCCTCTCTCTCTCTGTCCATGACTCTGTTTGTGTCTCTCTCACACCATTTCTCTCTCTCTGCCTCTGTCTCTCTGCCTCTCACTGTCTCTATCTCTCTCTCTGTGTCTCAGTTTCCCCAATCTCTCACCATAGGACAGTCCAGTCATCCCGGGAACAAGTCTGGTGAACCTTCATTGCACTCCCTCTCTGGCAATAATATCTTTCCTAAGGTAAGGGGACCAAAACTGCACACAGTACTCCAGGTGTGGTCTAACCAAGGTTCGATGTGATTGAAGCAAGACTTCACTACTCCTGTACTCAAATCCTCTTGTGATAAAGACTAACATCCCATTAGCCTTCTGAATTGCATTCTGCACCTGCATGTTAGTTTTCAGTGACTTATTGACGGGGACACCCAGGTCGCTTTGTACATCTACACTTTCTAATCTCTTACCATTTAATAAATACTCAATTCCACCATCCCGGGTGTGATCAGATACTCTGTCCCTTCGTAAACCATTTCCTGTCCCACCAACAGCTTGTGCCACTGCCCTATTTATCGGTGTGTTTTCCCCTTCTGATGATGTTGAATTTGTTAGTGGCTTTTCTCCTACTGAAGTTGTTGTATTTGTGAGGTTTTTTTAGTCCTCGGGAAGCTGTTCTTTTCCTGTTGAAATTGTTGCATTTGTTTGTGTTTTTTCTCCTGTTGAGGTGGTTGTTGCATTTGTTGGTGTTTTTTCTCCTGTTGAGGTTGTTGTTGCATTTGTTGGTGTTTATTTCTCTTGTTGAAGTTGTTGTTGCATTTGTTGGTGTTTTTCCTCCTGTTGAGGTTGTTGTTGCATTTGTTAGTGTTTTTTTCTCATGTTGAAGTTGTTGTTGCATTTGTCGGTGGTTTTTTTCTCCTGTAGAAGTTGTTGTTGCATTTGTTGGTGTTTTTTCTCCTGTTGAGGTTGTTGCGGAATTGATTTGAAAAACACGTTTGCTAACACTTTTCGGGATGAGAAGCTACATTCAACTGAACCCCAGGACCCGTTTCTCTGTCACGTTTAAAGCACTAACCTTGCATTAGTGAGGAGTCAGTCTCTGAAATAAATGTCCCAGTGCTGCTGTAACATAAAATGGCCACCGTGAACAAACCTAAAATGGCTGACTGATGTTCTGAGCGAGGAGGGAACGAGAGACAGACAGACAGACAGAAAGAAAGACAATCTGTAACCTCATGGCCCGGCATATCCCCCACTCTACCATTACCATCAAGCCAGGAGACCAACTCCGGTTCAGTGAAGTGTGCAGGAGGGCATGCCAGGAGCAGCACCAGGCATACCTCAAAATGAGGTGTCAACCTGGTGAAGCTACAACCCAGGACTATCTGCGTGCCAAACTGCGTAAGCAGCATGCGATAGACAGAGCTAAGCGATCCCATAACCAACGGATCAGATCTAAGCTCTGCAATCCTGCCACATCCAGAGAAAAGGAGTGATCAGCATGAAGAGACTGCTGGAGATTTATGTTCCTGGTAATCTCTCCATCTCTATCTCTCCTTCCTCTGTCTTTTACTCTCTCAAGCCCTGTCTCACCTCTCTGTTCCTCTTTATCCATGTGTTACGAACACTGGACTTTGTCTTTCTCCCATCTTCACTCTTCATCTCTACTTCTCCATCCATTACACTCTGAATCCCAGTCTCTCCCTCTCTGTTACCTTCTGAATCCCAGTCTCTCCCTCTCTGTTAGCCTCTGAATCCCAGTCTCTCCCTCTCTGTTAGCCTCTGAATCCCAGTCTCTCCCTCTCCATTACCCTCTGAATCACAGTCTCTCCCTCTCCGTTATCCTCTGAATCCCAGTCTCTTCATCTCTGATACCCTCTGAATCCCAGTCTCTCCCTCTCTGTTACCCTCTGAATCCCAGTCTCTCCCTCTCCGTTACCCTCTGAATCACAGACTCTCCCTGTCCGTTACCCTCTGAATCCCAGTCTCTCCCTCTCTGTTACCCTCTGAATCCAAGTCTCTCCCTCTCTGTTACCCTCTGAATCCCAGTCTCTCCCTCTCTGTCTCTCTCTCCCTCCCTCTCTGTTTCTTTCTCTCTCGCTGTCTCTCTCTGTCTCTCAGTGTCTCTCCCTCTCTCTCTCTGCCTCTGTCCATGCCTCTGTCTCTCTCACACCATCTCGCCCTCCCTCTCTCTGTCTCTCCCTCTCTCTGCCTCTCCATCTCTCTCTCTCTCTCTACTTCTTTTACTTTGTCTCTCCCTATCTTTCTTTCTCACCCTCTGTCCATGACTCTGTTTACATCTCTCTCTCTCTCTCTCTCTCTCTCTGTCTCTTTCCATGACTCCATTTGTGCCTCCCTTAGACCATCTCTCCCACTCACTCTGTCTCTCCCTCTCTCTCTCTGTATCTCCCTCTCCCTCTCTGTCTCTCCCTCTCCCTCTCTGTATCTCCCTCTCCCTCTCTGTCTCTCCCTCTCCCTCTCTGTATCTGCTTTCTCTCTCTGTCTCTCCCTCTCTCTGCCTCCATCTCTCTCTCTCTCTCCTTCTTTTACTTTGTCTCTCCCTATCTCTCTTTCTCACCCTCTGTCCATGACTCTGTTTACATCTCTCTCATTCTCTGTCTCTGCCTATCTCTCTCTCTCTCTCTTTCCATGACTCCATTTGTGCCTCCCTTACACCATCTCTCCCACTCTCTCTGTCTCTCTCTCTCTGTATCTCGCTCTCTCTGTCTCTCTCTCTTTCCCTTCACCTGTCTTTCCCTCTCTGTCTCTCCTCCTCTCTCCTTCTAACTCTCACTCTCTCTCTCTCTGTCTCTCTCTCTCTGTCTCTCTCTCTGTCCCTTCATCTGTCTTTCCCTCTCTGTCACTCCTCCTCTCTCCTTCTCTCTCTGTCTCTCACTTTGTCTCTCCATCTGTCTTTCCCTCTCTGTCTCTCCTCCTCTCTCCTATCTCTGTCTCTCTCTCTCTATCCCTCCATCTTTCCTTCCCTCCCTGTCACTCCATCTCTCTACTCTCTCTCTGTCTCTCACTTTGTCCCTCCATCGGGCATTCCCTTCCTGACACTCCCTCTCTCTCCCTCTCTCTCTCTGTCTCTGCCACTCTCTCTGTCTCCAGCTCTGTCCCTCCATCTGTCTTTCCCTCTCTGTCTCTCCGTCTCACTCCTTCTATCTCTCTCACTCTCGCTCTCTGTCTGTCTCTCTCTCTGTCCCTCCATCTGTCTTTCCTTCTCTGTCTCTCCCTCTCTCTCCTTCTATCTCTGTCTCTCCATCTGTCTTTCCTTCATTGTCTATCCCTCTCTCTCCTTCTCTCTCTGCCTCTCTCTCTGTCTCTCTCTCTGTCCCTCCATGTGTCTTTCCTTCTCTGTCTCTCCCACTCTCTCCTTCTATCTCTGTCACTCCCGCTCTCTGTCTGTCTCTCTCTCTGTCTCTCCATCTGTCGTTCCCTCTCTGTCTCTCCATCTCTCTCCTTTCATCTCTGTCTCTCTCTGTGTCCCTCCATCTGTCTTTCCCTCTCTGTTGCTCCCGCTCTCTCCTTCTATCTCTGTCTCTCTGTCTGTCCCTCCATCTGTCTTTCCCTCTCTGTCACTCCCACTCTCTTTCTCTCTGTCTCTCCCTCTCCCTCCTTCTCTCTCTCTCTATCCCTCCATCTGTCTTTCCCCCAATGTCACTCCCTCTCTCTCCTTCTATCTCTGTCTCTGCCTCTTCCTCTGTCTCTCTCTCTCTCGCTGTCCCTCCATCTGTCTTTCCCTTTCTGTCACTCCCTCTCTCTCCTTCTATCTCTGTCTCTCTCTCTCTATCCCTCCATCTGTCCTTCCCTCCCTGTCACTCCATCTCTCTCCTTCGCTCTCTCTCCCTCACTTTGTCCCTCCATCAGTCTTTCCCTCTCTGACACTCCCTCTCTCTCCTTCTATCTCTGTATCTCTCTCTGTCCCTCCATCTGTTTTTCCCTCTGTCAGCCCCATTCTCCTTCTCTGTCTCTCCCTCTCTCTCACTCTGTCCCTCCATCCATCTTTCCCTCCCTGTCACTCCCTCGCTCTCCTGTCTCTATCTTTCTCCCTGTCTTTCCATCTGTATTTCCCTCCCTATCACTCCCTCTCACTCGTTCCATCTCTGCCTCTCTCCCTGTCCCTCCATCTGTCTTCCCACACCCCACCCATCACCCCATCTCTCTCCTTCTATCTCTGTCTCTATCTCTCTATCCCTCCATATGTCTTTCCCTCCCTGACACTCCCTCTCACTCCTCTCTCTGTCTCTCTCTCTGTCTCTCCATCTGTCTTGACCTCTCTGTCTCTCCCTCTCTCTCCATCTATCTCTGTCTCTCTCTCTCTCTGTCCCTCTATCTGCCTTTCCCTCCCAGTCACTCCCTCTCTCTCCTTCTATCTCTTTCTCTCTCTCTGTCCCTCCATTTGTCTTTCCCTCTCTGTTGCTCCCTCTCTCTCCTTCTATCTCTGTCTCTCTCTCTGTTCCACCATTTGTCTTTCCCTCTCTGTCACTCCCACTCTCCTTCTCTCTATCTCTCCCTCTCCCTCCTTCACTTTCTCGCCGTCCCTCCATCTGTCTTTCCCCCCATGTCACTCCCTCTCGCTCCTTCTATCTCAGTCTCTCTCTCTGTCCCTCCATTTGTCTTTCCCTCTCTGTTGCTCCCTCTCTCTCCTTCTATCTCTGTCTCTCTCTCTGTTCCACCATTTGTCTTACCCTCTCTGTCAATCCCACTCTCCTTCTCTCTATCTCTCCCTCTCCCTCCTTCACTTTCTCACCGTCCCTCCATCTGTGTTTCCCCCCATGTCACTCCCTCTCTCTCCTTCTATCTCTGACCCTCTCTCTCTCCGTCCGTCTGTCCTTCCCTCCCTGTCTCTCCATCTCTCTCCTTTTATCTCTATCTCTCCATCTGTCTGTCCCTCTCTGTCTCTCCCTCTCTCTCCTTCTCTCTCTGTCTCTCACTTTGTCCCTCCGTCTGTCTTTCCCTCCCTGTCACTCCCTCTCTCTCCTTCTATCTCTGTCTTTCTCTCTTTCTCTCCATCTGTCTTTCCCTCCCCATCACTCCCTCTCTCTCCTTCCATCTCTGTCTCTCCATCTGTCTTTCCCTCCCCATCACTCCCTCTCTCTCCTTCCATCTCTGCCTCTCTCTGTTTCTCTGTCTCTCCAACTGCCTTTCCCTCTCTGTTTCTCCCAATCTCTCCTTCTCTCTCTGTCTCTGCCTCTCTCTCTGTCTCTGTCTCTGTCCCTCCATCTGCCTTTCCCTCTCTGTCTCACACTCTCCCTCCTGCTATCTCTGTCTCTCTCTCTCAATCCCTCCATCTGTCCATCTGTCCTTCCCTCCCTGACACTCCCTCTCTCTCCTTCTCTCTCTGTCCCTCCATCTGTCTTTCCCTCCCAGTCTCTCCCTCTCTCTCCTTCTATCACTGTCTCTCTCTCTCTGTCTTTCCATCTGTCTTTCCCTTCCTGACATTCCCTCTCCCTCCTTCCATCTCTGCCACTCTCTCTCTCGCTCTGTCTCTCCAACTGCCTTTCCCTCTCTGTCTCTCCCAATCTCTCCTTCTCTCTTTGTCTCTGCCTCTCTCTCTGTCTCTCTCTCTCTGTCCCTCCATCTGTCTTTCCCTCTCTGTCTCTCCCTCTCTCTCCTTCCATCTCTGTCTCTCTCTCTCTATGTCTCCATCTCTCTTTCCCTCCCAGTCACTCCCTCTCACTCTTTCAATCTCTGTCTCTTCCTCTCTCTCCTTCTATCACTGTCTCTCTCACTGTCTTTCCATCTGTCCTTCCCTCCCTGTCACTCCCTCTCTCTCCTTCCATCTCTGCCTCTCTCTCTTTTTCTGTCTCTCCAACTGCCTTTCCCTCTCTGTCTCTCCCAATCTCTCCTTCTCTCTCTGCCTCTGCATCTCTCTCTGTCCCTCCATCTGTCTTTCCCTCTCTGACTCTCCCTCTCTCTCCTTCTATCTCTGTCTCTCTCTGTCAATCCCTCCATCTGTCCATCCGTCCTTCCCTGCCTGACACTCCCTCTCTCTCCTTCTCTCTCTCTCTCTCTCTGTCCCTCCATCTGTCTTTCCCTCCCTGTCACTCCCTCTGTCTCCTTCTATCTCTGTCTCTCTCGCTCTATCTCTCCATCTCTCTTTCCCTCCCAGTCACTCCCTCTCACTCTTTCTGTCTCTCCCTCTCTCTCCTTCTATCACTGTCTCTCTCACGGTCTTTCCATCTGTCCTTCCCTCCCTGACACTCCCTCTCTCTCCTTCTCTCTCTGTCTCTCTCTCTGTCCATCCATTTGTCTTTCCCTCCCTGTCTCTCCCTCTGTCTCCTTCCATCTCTGCACCTCTCTCTGTCTCTTCTTCTGTCTTTCCCTCTCTGTCTCTCCCTCTCTCTCCTTCTACCACTGTCTCCCTCTCTCTGTCTTTCCATCTGTCATTCCCTCCCTGTCACTCCCTATCTCTCCTTCCATCTCTGCCCCTCTCTCTCTCTCTCTGTCTCCAACTGCCTTTGCCTCTCTGTCTCTCCCAATCTCTCCTTCTCTCTCTGTCTCTGCCTCTCTCTCTGTCCCTCCATCTGTCTTTCCCTCCCAGTCACTCCATCTCTCTCTCCTTCAATCTCGGTCTCTCCCTCTCTATCCTTCTATCACAGTCTCTCCCTCTCTGTCTTTCCATCTGTCTTTCCGTCCCTGTCACTCCCCCTCTCTCCTTCCATCTCTGCCCCTCTCTCTTTCTCTCTGTCTCTCCAACTGCCTTTCCCTCTCTGTCTCTCCCAATCTCTCCTTCTCTCTCTCTCTCTCTGTCTCTCTCTCTGTCTCTCTCTCTGTCCCTCCATCTGTCTTTCCCTCTCTGTCTCTCCCTCTCTCTCCTTCTGTCTCTGTCTCTCTCTCTCTCCATCCCTCCATCTGTCCTTCGGTCCTTCCCTTCCTGTCACTCCATCTCTCTCCTTCTCTCTCTGTCTCTCTCTTGGTCTCTCCATCTGTCTTCCCACCCAGCCCCATCACTCCATCTCTCTCCTTCTATCTCTGTCTCTCTCTCTCTCTATCCCTCCATCTGCCCTTCCTTCACTGTCACTCCATCTCTCTCCTCTCTCTGTCTCTCACTCTGTCCCTCCATCTGTCTTTCCCTCTCTGTCTCTCACTCCCCCTCCTTCTATCTCTGTCTCTATCTCTGCTATCACTGACACTCGGAGAGAGACAGAGGGACGGAGGGTTAGATATGAAGGCATAGAGAGGGCTGTTGAGAGAGACAAACTTGGAGAGAGAGAGAGATTGTTGAGTTGGATGAAGAGGATAATGTAAGATATATTAACTTGATTTAATCCTTCACTGCTGTGCACACAAACATATTTGAGATAGGTATGGAGAGAAAAAAAACATCGGGAGAGGGAGGAATGCAGATGAAGTTGGGGCCCAGGCGGACACTTTTGATGATCTAGAAGGAATAGCCTCCATTTTAAATATTCAGCCAGCTATTCCACTGTGGGAACCATCACACCCTCGTGACATTGTTTGTGGAAATTTCATGCTGGCTTATTGGTTAATTTTTAAACCTGTGATTGATAGATTCTTGTTAAACAAATGTACTAAGAGATAAGGGGCAAAGGTAGGATATATGGTGTAATTTTGATCACAGATCAGCCCTGATCTCATTGAATGCAGGAACAGAGTTGTGAATTGCATCCTCCTCTTCCAATATCCCCTGTGAAATATCCTTCTTTCTCTCTCAGTCACCCTGTCAGTCTATGTCTCTCTGTTTCTCTCTTTCTGTCTCTCTCTCTGTCTCTATCGGACAGTGTAGAGTGAGATTCACTCTGTATCCACCCATGATGTTCCTGTCCTGGGACTGTTGGATGGGACAGTGTAGAAGGAGCATTACTCTGTATCTAATCCATGCTGTACCTGTCTGGGGAATGTTGATGGGAGAGTGGAAACAGAGAGGTCTGGGACCAGGGTCCTCATGGGGAGGACTTAATGGTGCCTCCTAATTGACCAGTTAGCAATATTGGTGCTCCAGGGATGAAAGGGACATTGGCTGAGTGGATACGACATTGGCTGAGAGAGTGGACAATGGTTGTTTCAGACTGGAGGGAGGTATACAGTGGAGGTTTATATTAGGACCACTGATCTTTTTGATATATACTAATGACTTGGACTTGTGTTTACAGGGCATAACTTCAATGTTTGCCAATGTTTGTGTCATCTGCAATGTAATAAACCGGGAAGGGACGAGTAGCAGACTTCAGGAGGATAGAGGCAATCTGGTGAAATGGAACACACAAGAACAAATGAATTAGGAGCAGGAGTAGGCCATTCGGCCCCTCGAGCCTGCTCTGCCATTCAATGGCTGATCTGATTGTGAGCTCAACTCCACTTTCCTGTCTGTGTCCCATAACCCTTGACTCCCTAATTGATCAAAAATCTATCGAACTCAGCCTTGAATATATTCAATGATCCAGCCTCCACTGGTCTCTGGGGAAGAGAATTCCACAGACTGACCCCCCTCTGAGAGAAACACATTTCTCCTCAGCTCAGTTTTAAATGGAACGACCCTAATTTTTAAACTGTGTCCCCTCGTTCTAGTCTCCCCAACAAGGGGAAACATCCTCTCAGCATCCACCCTGTCCAGTCCCCTCGGGACCTGAGATGTTTCACTCAGATCACCTCTCATTCTTCTAAACTCCAGTGGGTACAGACCCAACCTGTTCAACCTTTCCTCATAAGATAATCCTTTCATCCCAGGAATCAGCCCAGTGAACCTTCTCTGAACTACTTTGAATGCAATTATAGAATTTCTTCAGTAAGGAGACCAAAAGTGTCCACATTCCTGCAGACGTCGTCTAACTTATGCCCTGTACAGCTGTAACAACACTTCCCTACTTTGATATTCTATTCACCTTGCAATAAACAACAACATTCCATTTGCCTTCCTAATCACTCGCTGTAGCTACACGGTCACATTTTGTGATTCATGTACCAGGACACCCAGATCCCTCTGTACCGTACAGTTCTGCAGTCTCTCTCCATTTCAATAATATACTGATTTTTATTCTTCCTGCTAAAGTGGACAAGCTCACATTTTCCCACATTGTACTCCATCTGACAATGTTTTGCTCACTCACTTAACATCTGGAAATCTCTTTGAAGACACTTTATGTCCTCTTGACAGCTTACTATCCAACCTATCATTGGACAGACACAGGGCAGGTTAACTTCAATGCTGAGAAATGTGAAGTGATGCATTTTGGAAGGAAGACTGAGTGATATAAACTAAATGGTACAATGTTAGAATGGGTGACAGGACAGAGAGATATGGGATTTCATCAATGTTACCTGCTCTACCCAAAAGATCAATTTGGGGCTTGGAATCTGTGAGTTGAATTTAGCTTCATCCTGAAAAGTGTTAGCAAACGTGTTGGGAAATGTGTCAAAAGCTGTTTCCATTCAGACATTCCTGCATTGTGGAAGTGTGAGCTCTCTTTGCAGAGACAGGAAATAGAGTTGTTTGAATGGACCTGCAGGTTTTAGTTGATGCAATAAGGTGAGAATTTGAATTGTGTCCCTTCCAGATACACAGAATTGAAGGTATTTACAGAACACCACATGAAGTAGTTTACCAATGTCTGACAAACTTCAAAGACTTCAAACACATGGAAGAAGAGGCGAAAGGAACAATATACAAAACCTCAGTCAGTCAGACAACAGCAGGAGGAAAATGAATCTCTTTTTATGGGTTTTAATTTGAAGGCCTGAGCTGATGATTGAAAAAGTAGGAGTTCAAATCCCACACTGGGCTGTTGTGAATTTGAATTTTGTTTTTTCTAAAAATAAACATGAATCTGGAATTAAAAAACCTCTGGGATGGAATGATTCACTCCTGTCTACTAGTGCAAAGCCCGTGTGTGTCTCAGTTTTGCTGTATTTATTAATGATTTAAGATGATGTGGTAGAATGCAACATACCCAAGTTTACCAATGACACAAAAATAGGCAGCATTGTAAGCAGTGTAGCTGGAAGCAGAACAATGCAAAGAGATATCTGAAGTGAATGGTTAAAACTGTGGTAGATAGATTTCCATGTCAGTAAAAAAGACCAGAACAGAGTACTTTATAAATGGTGAAAAGATAGAAACACTGGCGGTCCAAAGAGACTTGAGGGGTCCGTGTCCATTTGAGTGCAGTGTAGATTTACCAGAATGATAACTGGACTCCAAGGGTTAAATTACAAGGTGATATTACACAAACTGGGGATTTATTCCCTGGAATTTAGGAGGATCAAGGTGATTTGATCAAAGTTGTTGAGATATTAAGGGGAACTGATGGGGTCGTTTGAGAGAAACTATTTCGGCAGCTTTGGAATATAGGGACAGGATTAGGCCATTCAGCCCATCGAGCCTGCTCTGCCATTCAATACTATCATGGCTGATCATCCACTTCAATGTGTTTTTCCCAGACTATCCTCATACCCTTTATGTCATTGGTATTCAGCAATCTGTCAATCTCTGCTTTAAACATACTCAATGACTGAGCTTCCACAGCCCTCTGGGATAGAGAATTCCGAAGATTCACAACCCTCTGAGTAATGACATTTCTCCTCATCTCTGTCCCAAGTGGCTTCCCCCTTATTTTGAAATTGTGTCCCCTGGTTCTAGACTCCTCAACCAGGAGAAACATCTTACTTACATCTACCCTGTCTATCTGTAATGTTCCCCAAGGGTCTCCACACAGCCTGTCTCCCCGTCCCCCTGCTTCTAAAGAGTCTCAGGGTCTCCTGGCACTTTCTATCTCTCTGCTTCTGTCTCTATCCCTCACTATCTCTCTGTTGCTCTACCTCTGTTCCTCTCTCTCTGTCTATCACTCTCTCCCACCATGTTGGTTATCATTGGGGGTTGAGTTAAATCACAGACAAAATAAACACTTCACCTGTCTGCCCCGGAATAAATAGCAAAATGTCTGGATATTTTATGTCTGTATTCAGACAATATAGACAGGAGTGTATATTATATGATGGGATGCTGCAAATCGATTTACACTGGTACTGTTGGAAAAACAACTTAAAAAGAATTATTCACAAGTCTAGTCCAACTTAACGACAGGTTTGACCCGATAAGGTAATAAATGCCAAAAGTCTGGAGTTTTTTGGAAAACGTTAAGCTTTACTCTGTCTGGCTTTCAGAAATTAAACATTACACATGCACTGCAAGATTAAAGATTATACATAGGTTAGGTTACATAGAATTTTGGAAGGACTAACAAGGCTAGGGAATATCCAATGAATGGTAGGACCATAGGAAGTACCGAGTGTCAGAGGGATCTTGGTGTACTTGTCCATAGATCACTGAAGGCTGCAGCGCGGGTAGACAAGGTGGTTAGGAAGGTATATGGGATACTTGCCTTTATTAGTTGAGGCATAGAATATAAGAACAGGGAGGTTATGATGGATCTGTATAAAACACTGGTTAGGCCACAGCTGGAGTACTGTGTACAGTTCTGGGCACCACACTATAGGAAGGATGTGATTGCACTGGAGAGGATGCAGAGGAGATTGACCAGGATGTTGCCTGGGCTGGAGCATTTCAGCTATGAAGAGAGACTGAAAAGGCTGGAGTTGTTTTCCGAAGAGCAGAGAAGGCTGAGGGGAGACCTGATTGAGGTGTACAAAATTATGAGGGGCATTGATAGGTTAGATAGGAAGAAACTTTTTCCCTTAGCGGAGGGGTCAATAACCAGGGGGCATAGATTGAAGGCAAGGGGCAGGAGGTTTAGAGGGGATTTGAGGAAAATATTTTTCACCTGGAAGGTTATTGGGTGATTTGATGAAGGTTTACAAAATAATAAGGGAAACTGATAGGGTGGACTGAGAGTAAATATTCCCTTTGGCTGCAGAGTCAGGAACTTGGGGTATAGTCAAAAATATAAACAGTGGCCACTTTGACTTCATCCCATCGTGTCGTATGTACATTCTCACATATAGCAGGTATAGCAGCACATATATAACAGGATTGCAGGTATAACTGTAGTCATAAAATTCAGCTGAAAATTGATCAGTTACATTGTTATTTCAGTCCATATTTACAGTACACACGGTACCTTACTGTTGTAATCAAGTCATATAGTGTCTATTCATCCCACTGGGGCAAAATGTCACTGGCTCAACATTCTCACCAAATACTAAAGCATTCCACAATGCAAGACTCACAAATTCAACACAAGTTTCCTTTTCTGAGTCTCGCTGGTCTGTTCTGATTCTCTGAGGGATTACTGATGCTTATCCTCCACATGAGCAGTCGTCCTAATCCCGTGTGCCTGTCCTGCTCCCAAACCCGGCATCTGCTTACATTAAGGCAAGTGATACAGGAGCGTCTCAGTGACTGAGGCAGGTGAGTCTTGAGGCTGAGCCGGGCACAGTGAGTGACCCGGGTTAATCCGACACTCCAGGGACAGTTTAAACTGAACTGTACTCTGTATCTGACCCGTGCTGTACCTTCTCTGAGATTGTTCGATGGGGCAGTGCAGACAAGGAGACTCTGATAGGGTGGACTCTCTTCCACAAACAGCAATTGATGCTGAGACACTTGTAAATTTTTAAATCTGAGACTGATAGATTTTTTTAACCAGCGGTATTAAGAGATAAGG
Source organism: Heterodontus francisci (assembly GCF_036365525.1). Lineage (NCBI taxonomy): Eukaryota > Metazoa > Chordata > Chondrichthyes > Heterodontiformes > Heterodontidae > Heterodontus > Heterodontus francisci. The sequence continues at coordinate 409,032 of NW_027141909.1, forward strand.
GGCAAAGGTGGGATATATGGTGTTAGTTAGATCACAGATCAGCCCTGATCTCACTGAATGCTGGAACAGGGTCGAGGGGTTAAATTGCCTCCTCATCTTCCTATGTCTGATGTTAAATATCCTTCTTTCACTCTCAGACACCCTGTCTGTCTGTGTCTCCCTCTATTTCTCTCATTCTCTCTCTCTCTCTGTCTGTTTCGGACAGTGCAGAGTGAGATTCACTCTGTATCCACCCCATGATGTTCCTGTCCTGGGACTGTTGGATGGGACAGTGTAGAAGGAGCATTACTCTGTATCTAATCCATGCTATACCTGTCTGGGGAATGTTGTTGGGAGAGTGGAAACAGAGAGGTCTGGGACCAGGGTCCTCATGGGGAGGACTTAATGGTGCCTCCTAATTGACCAGTTAGCAATATTGGTGCTCCAGGGATGAAAGGGACATTGGCTGAGTGGATACGACATTGGCTGAGAGAGTGGACAATGGTTGTTTCAGACTGGAGGGAGGTATACAGTGGAGGTTTATATTTGGACCACTGATCTTTTTGATATATACTAATGACTTGGACTTGTGTTTACAGGGCATAACTTCAATGTTTGCCAATGTTTGTGACATCTGCAATGTAATAAACCGGGAAGGGACTAGTAGCAGACTTCAGGAGGATAGAGGCAGTCTGGTGAAATGGAACACACAAGAACAAATGAATAAGGAGCAGGAGTAGGCCATTCGGCCCCTCGTGCCTGCTCTGTCAGTCAATATGATCATGATTGATCTGATAGTGACTTTAACTCCATTTTCCTGCCTGCCCCCCATAACCCTTGACTCCCTTGTAAATTCATTGACCCAACCTCCACTGCTCTCTGGGGAAGAGAATTCCAAAGCCTAACCAACCTCTGGGAGAAAGAAGTCTTCCTTAGCTCAGTCTTAAATGGCAGACCCTTTATTTTTAAAAGGTGCCCCCTCGTTCAAGACTCCTCCACAAGGGAAACATCCTCCCAACATCCGCCCTGTCAAGTCCCCTCAGAATCTTGTATGTTTCAATAAGATCACCTCTCATTCTTCTAAACTCCAATGAGTTTAGGCCCAACATGTTCAACTATTCCTCATGAGATAACCCCTTCATCCCAGGAATCAGCCGAGTGAACCTTCTCTGAACTGATTCCAATGCATCCAGGCCTGACCATTTATCCACTTTCAAAGATGCTAAACACCTTAATATTTCCCTCTCACCCTGTTTATCCCATCCAATATTTCACACTCCTCCTCTTTAACTACAATGTCTGCATTGTTCCCCCTCTTTTATAAAGATGGAGACAAAGTATTCATTAAGAACCGTGCCCACATCTCCCACCTCCATACACACATTCCCTTTTAGGTCCCTAATACTCTATCCTTAGTTATCCTCTTGCTCTTCATGTATTTATAAAACATCTTTGTGCTTTCCTTGATTTTACTTGGTAATATTATTTTCCGACTATCTTTTTGCTTTCCTAATTTTCTTTTTAATTTCACCCCTGCACTTTCTTCACTCCTCTCGGCTTTCTGTGATATTGAGCTCTCGGTATCTGACATAAGCTTGCCTTTTGTGCCTTATTCTACCTGGTTTGATTCTTGCTTTCTAAGGGGCTCTAGATTTGGGAGTCTCACCCTGTTTGTCTTTGTGGGAAAATATTTGTTCTCAACCCTCTCAGGGAGTCGAGGGTTCTGCAGAGCAGGCCTGAAAGAGGAGTTGAGTGTTGATACAGATCAGTCATGATCTTATTGAATGGCAGGGCAGGCTCGAGGGGCTGAATGGCCTACTCCTGCTCCTACTTCTTGTGTTCTTGTGTCCAGTTCAATATCTCCTTTAGTGACTTGGTGCCAAATTGTTATTATGTTTTATTCATTTGTTGGATGTGTTCATTACTGGCGATGCCAGCATTTTATTGCCCATCACCAATTGCCGTTGAACCTTCTTGAACCGCTGCAGTCCATGTGGGGTAGGTACACCCACAGTGCTGTTAGGAAGTGAGATCCAGGATTTTGACCTAGTGACAGTGAAGGAATGGTGATATAGTTCCAAGTCAGGATGGTGTGAGACTGGAAGGGAAACTTGCAGGTGGTGGTGTTCCCATATGTGTTTCCTGTTTGTTTGCTCTCTCTCCCCCTCCTTCTTTCCAGACCTCCCTGTCCTTCTGTCCCTCTCTGTCATGGGAACCTAAGAACAGAAGGGAGTGGGTGCAGGAACAGAGAGACCTGGGGATGTCTGTGCACAAATTGAAGGTGGCAGAGCTAGTTGAGAAAGTGGTTAAAAGGCATATGGGATCCTCGGCTTTGTAAATGGAGGCTGAGAGTATAAAAGCAAGGAGGTTATGATGAAGCTTTATAAAACACTGCTTCATCCTCAACTAGTATTGTGTCCAATTCTGGACACCGTACTTTCGGAAGGATGCGGGGGCTTTAGAGAGGATGCAGAAAAGATTCACGAGCAAGGTTCCAGGGATGAGGGACTTCAGTTACGTGGATAGATTGGAGAAACTGGTGTTGTTCTCCACAGAGAAGAGAAACTTGAGATTAGATTTGACAGAGGTGTTCAAAATCATGAGGGGTCCTGACAGAGTAGATGTAGGAGTAGGAATGCAGTACATAGGACATTCCAGACCCATTTCTGTTCAGTGTTTACTTAAACAAGCGAATTGACCATTTAATATTTTTAACTTACTTAACCCTTGTGTTCCCACAAAGATCAAGCTCGTAAATTCAACAGTGGTCACTTTGACTTCATCCCATCGTGTCTTATGTACATTCTGACAGGATAGCAGGTATAACTGTAGTCATAAAATTCAGCTGAAAATTGATCAGTTACATTGTTATTTCAGTCCATATTTACAGTACACACGGTACCTTACTGTTGTAATCAAGTCATATAGTGTCTATTCATCCCACTGGGGCAAAATGTCACTGGCTCAACATTCTCACCAAATACTAAAGCATTCCACAATGCAAGACTCACAAATTCAACACAAGTTTCCTTTTCTGAGTCTCGCTGGTCTGTTCTGATTCTCTGAGGGATTACTGATGCTTATCCTCCACATGAGCAGTCGTCCTAATCCCGTGTGCCTGTCCTGCTCCCAAACCCAGCATCCACTTATGTTAAGGCAAGTGATACAGGAGCGTCTCAGTGACTGAGGCAGGTGAGTCTTGAGGCTGAGCCGGGGGCAGTGAGTGACCCGGGTTAATCCGACACTCCAGGGAATGTTTTAACGGAGCTTTACTCTCTATCTAAGCCATGCTGTACCTTCTCTGAGAGTTTATAAACATTCAGCATAACTTTCATGCTTTTGTATTCAAAATCTCGATTTATGAAGCCCAAGATCCCATATGCTTTGCTGCCTACTTTCTCAATATGTCCTGCCACCTTCAGAGATGTATGTACATGTATCCCCAGGTCTCTCTGTCCCTGCACACTCCCTAGAACTGGGCCATTAAGTCTATATTCCCTCTCCCTATCCCTTCTGCCCATCTCACATTTCCCTGTATTAAATTCCTTCTGACACTTGTCTGCCCATTCTGCTCACCTATCTATGTCCTGTTGGAGTCGATTGGTGTCACCCTCACTGTTTGCATCTCCTCCAAGTTCGTTAACGGCAAATATTAAAATTTTACAAGAAGCACTGACTTTTGGGGAACACTGTTGTCTACCATCTTCCAGTCTGAAAAACAACCATTTACCACAACTCCCTGTTTTCTGTCCTTTCACCAATTTTTGATCCAAGCTGACACTGGCCCTCCTATCCCATGAGCCTCAGTTTTGTTAACCAGAATTTTATGTGCTACTTTGTCAAACGCTTTCTTCAAATCCATATAAAATCCATTGCATTCCCTTCATCAACCTTCTCTGTTACTTCATCAAATTCTTGCTGGCTTTCCCGAATTAACTCAAACCTCTCCAAGTGCCTGTTGATTTTTTTCTCTTTCAATGATTTCTCCAATTCTCCTTTTGAAAGCTACTATTGAATTTGTCTCCACCACTATCAGACATTGCATTTCAAATCTGAAGCACTTGTGTGGAAAAAAAATCCTTTTCCTCATGTCACCAATGTTTGTTTTTGCCGATCACCTTCAATCTGTGCTCTCTGGTTATCAATCCTTCAGCCATTGGAAACACTTTCTCTTTATTTCCTCCATCTAAAGCTTTCATGATTTTATACACCTCGATCAAATCTCCTTTTAATCTTCTCTGCTCTAAGGAGAACAAGCCCAGTTTCTCCAGTCTATCAGTGTAACTGTAATAATCTCATCCAGGAACCGTTCTAGTAAATCTCTTCTGTACATTCACCAAAGCCTCCATGTCTTTCCCAAAGTGTGGTTCCAGAATTGGACACAATACTGCAGCTGAGGACAAACTATTATTTTATAAATGTTTAGCATCACTTCCTGACTTTTACACTCTATACCTGTTTATAAAGCTCAGGATCCCATCGGCTTTATTAACCCATCAACAAAGGGGGAAATTCTACCAGAACAATTGATCAGTTCCCTTGGACATGAATCCGTCAGTCGTTCCGAGGCTGGTGGGAGGGTTTAGAGAGAACCCCAAACTGCTCATTTTTTGAAGCAGAAAACCATCAATGCATTGGCAGGGATATTAATAAAGCCCTTCGGAAGACAGGAGGAGGCCATTCGTCCCCTCGAGAATGTCCTGCCCATTCTTTCAGGTCATGGCTGATTTGCTCCTTACCCACATCGAGCTGTCTCTGCTCCGAAAACATTAATACCCTTTCCGAACAAATCTCTACCGGCAATCAGGAATTAATGTCACTGCCTGTTAATACTGGGGAATTCCTTCCCTAAACCTCTCCGTCTCTCTATCTCTCATTCCTGCTTAAAGACGTTCCTTAAAACTAACCTCTTTGACCAAGCTTTTTGTCATCAGCCTTAATCTCAACTTCTGTGGGTTTGGTGTCAGATTTTGTTTTGTAATGCACCCTGTGCAGCGTCTTTGGGATTTTTTATTCCTCACCTTCTCTTTCACTCCGTCACTCTCTCTCTCTCTTTCTCTCCCTCACCCCCCTCCCTCTCTCTTTCTCCCCCTCACCTCTAAGACAAGTATATCCTTCCTTCAGGACTGAGACCAGGACTGTACACAATATTCCAGGTGTGGGCTCACAGAAATACCATCACACACCTAACTTGTGTCTTGCAAGTGATGGAAAAGCTTTGGGGAGTCAGGGGGTGAGTCACTTGTAGCCCAGTATTGATGTGATTTCGTCAGCTCAGTTCCTGGTCAATGTTTCCCCAGGATGTTGACGTTGGGGGATTCAGCGATGGGATAATGCTTTGAATGCCAAGGGGAGGTGGTTGGATTCTCTCTTGTTGCAGATGGTCATTGCCTGGCACTTGTGTGAGGTGAATGTTACTTGCCACTGGTCGGCCCAAACCTGAATGTTGTCCGGGTCTTGGTGCATGTGGCTCTGGAGTGCTTCATTATCTGAGGCAAAATACTGTGGATGCTGGAAATCTGGAAAGCATCGAGCTGAATCACGACCTCTGTTTCTCTCTCCACAGATGCTGCCTGACCTGCTCAGTATATCCAGCATTTTCTGCTGGGATCTCAGCTGAAGATGGTTTGGGCTGAGGACACGACCCTGATAAACTCCTGCGGTGAAGGCCTGGGACTGAGATGATTGACCACAACCACAGCCACCTTCCTTTGTGCTCGGGCTTTAGAGAGGGACAAAATTGGAGAGAGCGAGATTGTTGAGGTGGATGAAGAGGATAATGTAAGATATATTAACTTGATTTAATCCTTCACTGCTGTCTACACAAATATATAAGAGATAGGTATGGAGAGAAAAAAGATCGGGCAGGGAGAAATGTAGATGAAGTTGGGGCCCAGGTGGACACTTTTGATGATCCAGGAGGATTAGTCTCCATTTTAAACATCCAGCAAGCTGTTCTACTGTGGGAGCCATCACACCGTCATGATATTGGTTGTGGAAATTTCATGCTGGCTTATTGGTTAATTTTTAAATCTGTGATTGATAGATTCTTGTTAACCAAAGGTATTAAGAGAGAAGGGGCAAAGGCAGGATATATGGTGTAAGTTACATCACAGATCAGCCCTGATCTCATTTGATGCCGGAACAGAGTTGTGGGGTTGAATTGCATCCTCCACTTCCAATATCCCCTGTGAAGTATCCTTCTTTCTCTTTTAGTCACCCTGTCAGTCTATGTTTCTGGGAGATTTCTTGTATCTTCCTCAGTGAAGACAGACACAAAGTCATCATTTATCTTCACTGCCATTTCTCTATTCCCCATTATAAAATCTCCTGACTCTGCCTGTAATGGACCCACATTTGTCTCAGCCAAACCATTCCTTTTTATGTCCCTGTTGAAACTTTTACAGTCCGTTTTGATGTTTTTATGTCTGGGGGATTCTGGGACTAGTGAGCATAGTCTGAGAATGAGAGGCAGTCCTTTCAGGAGTGAAGTTCGGAAACACGTCTGCAGACTAAAGGTGGTGTTAGTTTGGAACTGTCTTCTGTAAATAACCATTGATGCAAAATCAATTGTTCATTTTTAAATCTAAGATTGGCCATCCCGAATGTCTTTTGGAAATTGAAATATTCTTCTGTCACTCTCTGTCCCTTGGGCAGTCCGTTTGTGTGTGTGTCTGTGCATGTCGGTCTCTGTGTGTGTGTGTGTGTCTGTGGATGACGGTCTGTGTGTGTGTGTCTATGTGTGTGTGTGTGTGGTTCTGTGTGTGTTTCTCTGTGTGTGGGTGTGTGTGTGTGTCTGTCTGTGTCTATGCCTGTTTCTCTCTCCTCAGTACCTCAGTAAAACTCCACATACATCAATTTGCGATTTTAATTTGGCTGCTTTTGGTGATCCCACAACTGCAGAGGGTGCACTTCCTTCTGCAGGCTGGTAGGAAACCCATATCCCGCTCTTTCACGGCATATTCTGTCTGCTTTGTATACTAAATTGATTAATCCCTAATAATTGATCAAATCTGACATTGATTACTGTTTGAAAGTCTCCAGGTTTACTTTCCTCCCAGGGCTGATTAAAAGTTCGAGTTTCCCTCAGTGTTTTGGAAATATCAAACCCTGATCCCACACCCAGTAAAGTATTTTACATGATGGGACGCTGCAAATGTTGTTATACTCAGTGCGCACGGACCCTTCATGTTGTAATAAGATGCCATAATCTCTATTCAGATAACTCTCATGACACAGGGGTAAAATTTCACTGGGTCAACATTCTGACCAAACACTAAAACATTACAGAAAGCGAGGCTCACAAATTCAACACAAGTTTCCTTTTCTGTGTCTCGCTGGTCTGTTCTGATTTTCTGTTGGGTGACATCAGTCTAGATTTTGTGTTCAGACCTGAACCCACAAACGTATAACTCAGAGGCAGGATTATTACCCACTGAGCTGCAGCTGCCTCCAATGTTCCCAGAAAATTTAGTTGTTGTGCACGGCAAGTTTTTTTTGTCCCACGTGCAGTCCCTTTAAATTTTTAAGAATCTTCGAAGACGTGTGTTATTTATCACGGAACAGGACCTGCGTGGCACCTTCCAGGCTGCTGCACACAGCTTTGCAGGAACACTGACCGACACTCTCCATCCCAATCTCTTCTTCTCTGGTAATCTCTCCCCATTGCTATCCTTCCCTCTCTCTGTTATTCTCTCTCTATATCTATCCCTGTCTTTCTCACTGTTACACTCTCCATCTGGATGGAGGAGGAGAAAGAGAGGCATATATAGAGGCAGCTTTACTCGGTATCTAACCCCACACTGTACCTGTCCTGCGAGTGTTTTATAGAACAGAGAGGACAGAGATTTGCTCTGTAGATAACTCCATTCTGTACTTGGCTTGGCAGCATTTGAAGGGACAGTTCAGACGGAGCTTTACTCTGTGTCCCTGGAATTTTGAAGTGTAAGGGGTGTTTAGTTCAGTTTAGTTTAGAGATACAGCACTGAAGCAGGCCCTTCGGCCCACCGAGTCTGTGCCGACCATCAACCACCCATTTATACTAATCCTGCACTAATTCCATATTCCTACCACATCCCCACCTGTCCCCATATTTCCCTACAACCTACCTATACTAGGGGCAATTGCTAATGGCCAATTTACCGATCAACCTGCAAGTCTTTGGCATGTGGGAGGAAACCGGAGCACCTGGTGGAAACCCACGTAGACACAGGGAGAACTTGCAAACTCCACACAGGTAGTACCCAGAATTGAACCCGGGTCGCTGGAGCTGTGAGGCTGCGGTGCTAACCACTGTGCCACTGTGCTGGGTGAATTGATCAAAGTTTACAAGACAATACTGGAAACTGATGGGGTAGATAGAGAGAAACTCTTCTCAATGGTTGGAGGAGTCTCGGACGAGGGGCACAGTCGAAAAATCGAACATTAGTCGAAGACCCTTTCAAGGGTGAAATTTAATAACACTTCTACACACAAAGGATGGTGGAATTTTGGAATTGTCTTCCACAAATGACCCCTCCCTATCTCTGCAATCTCCTCCAGCTCCACAATCCACCAATATCTGCCATCCTCTAATTCTGGCCTCTTGAACATCCCCAATTTGAATCGTTCCACCATTGGTGGCCGTGCCTTCAAGCTGCCAAGGCCCTAACTCTGGAATTCCTTTCCCAAACCTCACCATCTCACTAACTCTCTTTCCTCTTTGAGGATTCTCCCTCAAACCAACCTCTGACCAAGTTTTTGGTCATCTGGTCTAATATCTCCTGAAGTGACTCAGTGTCAAATTTTTATTTTCTTGATTCATTTGTTGGATGTGTGTGTTAGTGGCCAGGACAGTATTTATTGCCCATTCATAATTGCCCTTGAGAAGGTGGTGTTGAGCCTCCTTCTTGAACCGCTGCAGTTCATGTGGGGTAGGTACACCCACAGTGCTGTTAGGAAGGGAGATCCAGGATTTTGACCCAGTCACAGTGAAGGAGCAGCGATATAGTTCCAAGTCAGGATGGTGAGTGACTTCAGGGAAACTTGAAGATGGTGGTGTTCCCATACGTGTTTCCTGTTGTTTGCTCTCTCTCCCCCTCCTTCTTTCTAGACCTCCCTGTCCTCCTGTCCCTCTGTGTTATGGGAACCTAAGAACAGAAGGAAGTGGGTGCAGGAACAGAGAGAACTGGGGATGTCTGTGCACAAACTGAAGGTGGCAGAGCTAGTTGAGAAAGTGGTTAAAAGGCATATGGGATCCTAGGCTTTGTAAATGGAGGCTGAGAGTATAAAAGCAAGGAGGTTATGATGAAGCTTTATAAAACACTGCTTCATCCTCAACTAGTATTGTGTCCAATTCTGGACACCGTACTTTCGGAAGGATGTGTGGGCTTTAGAGAGGATGCAGAAAAGATTCACGAGCAAGGTTCCAGGGATGAGGGACTTCAGTTACGTGGATAGATTGGAGAAACTGGTGTTGTTCTCCATAGAGAAGAGAAACTTGAGATTAGATTTGATCGAGGTGTTCAAAATCATGAGGGATCCTGACAGAGTAGATGTAGGAGTAGGAATGCAGTACATCGGACATTCCAGACCCATTTCTGTTCAGTGTTTACTTAAACAAGTGAATTGACCATTTAATATTTTTAACCTCCTTAACCCTTGTGTTCCCACAAAGATCAAGCTAGCAAATTCAACAGTGGTCACTTTGACTTCATCCCATCGTGTCTTATGTACATTCTGACAGGATTGCAGGTATAACTGTAGTCATAAAATTCAGCTGAAAATTGTTATTTCAGTCCATATTTACAGTACACATGGTACCTTACTGTTATAATCAAGTCATATAGTGTCTATTCATCCCACTGGGGCAAAATGTCACTGGCTCAACATTCTCACCAAATACTAAAGCATTCCACAATGCAAGACTCACAAATTCAACACAAGTTTCCTTTTCTGAGTCTCGCTGGTCTGTTCTGATTCTCTGAGGGATTACTGATGCTTATCCTCCACATGAGCAATCGTCCTAATCCCGTGTGCCTGTCCTGCTCCCAAACCCGGCATCCGCTTACACTCAGGCAAGTGATACAGGAGCGTCTCAGTGACTGAGGCAGGTGAGTCTTGAGGCTGAGCCGGGCACAGTGAGTGACCCGGGTTAATCCGACACTCCAGGGAATGTTTAAACGGAGCTTTACTCTGTATCTAACCCGTGCTGTACCTTCTCTGAGAGTGTTTGATGGGGCAGTGCAGATGAGGAGAGTTATTCCTTACCCATTTTAAATATAGAGAAGTGAAAATCCAAGAGATTGTTTTAAGTGTGATGAGGGTTTCTGCCTCTACCATCCTTTAGAGTCATAGAGAGATGCAGCACTTATACAGGCCCTTCGGCCCTCCCAGTCTGTGCCGGCCATCAACCACCCATTTTATACTAATCCTTTCAGGCAGTGAGTTCCAGACACCCACCAGCCACTGGGTGAAGAAACTATTGATGTGTTTCGTTCTGTTAAGTTTGATGTCAATGTTTCCCCAGGATGTTGACGCTGGGTGATTCAGTGATGGGATAATGCTTTGAATGCCAAGGGGAGGTGGTTGGATTCTCTCTTGTTGCAGATGGTCATTGCCTGGCACTTGTGTGACGTGAATGTTACTTCCCACTGGTCGGCCCAAACCTGAATGTTGTCCGGGTCTTGGTGCATGTGGCTATGGATTGCTTCATTATCTGAGGCAAAATACTGTGGATGCTGGAAATCTGGAAAGCATCGAGCTGAATCACTAACTCTGTTTTTCTCTCCACAGATGCTGCTTGACCTGCTCAGTATTTCCAGTATTTCCTCCTGGGATCTCAGATGAAGATGGTTGAGCCTCGGACACTACCCTGAGGAACTCCTGCAGTGATGTCCTGGGACTGAGATGATTGACCTCCAACAACCACAACCAACATCCTTTGTGCTCGGTATGACTCCAACCAGCGGATTCCCACTGACTTCAGTTTTACTCGGGCTCCTCGATGTCACACTCGGTCAAACGCTGCCTTGATGTTAAGGTCAGTCTCTCTTCCCAGTAGCAGACAGGAGTGAATCGTTCCCTTTGACCCTTTGTACACTGAACAAGCTGTGTTTCTTCACAGCCTGATACAGGACTGTACACGGCCGATTAATGTAGCCCATCAAACACTCCCAGAGCAGGTTCAGCACAGCTTAGGAACAGAGTACAGTTCCTTCAACATTCTCTCTCTGTCTCTCCCTCCTGCGATGTCTGACACTAGGAGAGAGACAGAGGGAGAGAGGGTTAGATATGAAGGCAGAGAGAGGGCTGTAGAGAGGGACAAAGTTGGAGAGAGAGAGATTGTTGAGGTGGATGAAAAGGATAATGTAAGATATATTAATTTGATGTAATCCTTCACTGCTGTGTACACAAACAGAAAGAGATAGTTTTGGCAGAAAAACACATCGGCAGAGAGGGAAATGTAGATGATGTTGGGGCCCAGGCAGATACATTTGATGATCCAGAAGGAACAGTCTCCATTTTAAACATCCAGCAAGCTATTCCACTGTGGGAGCCATTACACCCTCATGATATTTGTTGTGCAAATTTCTTGCTGGCATATTGGTTAATTTTTAAAGCTGTGATTGATAGATTCTTGTTAACCAAAGGGATTAAGAGATAAGGGGCAAAGGCAGGATATATGGTGCAAGTTACATCACAGATCAGCCAAGATCTCATTTGATGCCGGAACACAGTTGTGGGGTTAAATTGCATCCTCCTCTTCCAGTATCCCCTGTGAAGTATCCTTCTTTCTCTTTTAGTCACCCTGTCAGTCTATGTCTCTCTGTTTCTCTCTTTCTGTCTCTCTCTTTGTCTCTATCGGACAATGTCGAGTGAGATTCACTCTGTATCCACCCCATGATGTTCCTGTCCTGGGACTGTTGGATGGGACAGTGTAGAAGGAGCATTACTCTGTATCTAATCCATGCTGTACCTGTCTGGGGAATGTTGATGGGAGAGTGGAAACAGAGAGGTCTGGGACCAGGGTCCTCATGGGGATGACTTAATGGTGCCTCCTAATTGACCAGTTAGCAATATTGGTGCTCCAGGGATGAAAGGGACATTGGCTGAGTGGATACGACATTGGCTGAGAGAGTGGACAATGGTTGTTTCAGACTGGAGGGAGGTATACAGTGGAGGTTTATATTAGGATCACTGATCTTTTTGATATATACTAATGACTTGGACTTGTGTTTACAGGGCATAACTTCAATGTTTGCCAATGTTTGTGACATCTGCAATGTAATAAAAGGGAAGGGACTAGAAGCAGACTTCAGGAGGACAGTGGCAGTCTGGTGAAATGGAACACACAAGAACAAATGAATAAGGAGCAGGAGGAGGCCATTCGGCCCTTCGAGCCTGCTCTGCCATTCAATGGCTGATCTGATTGTGAACTCAACTCCACTTTCCTGTCTGTGTCCCATAACCCTTGACTCCCTAATTGATCAAAAATCTATCGAACTCAGCCTTGAATATATTCAATGATCCAGCCTCCACTGCTCTCTGGGGAAGAGAATTTTACAGACTGACCCCCCTCTGTGAGAAACACATTTCTCCTCATCTCAGTTTTAAATGGGACGTCCCTAATTTTTAAACTGTGTCCCCTAGTTCTAGTCTCCCCAACAAGGGGAAACATCCTCTCAGCATCCACCCTGTCCAGTCCCCTCGGGACCTGAGATGTTTCACTCAGATCACCTCTCATATTTCTAAACTCCAGTGGGTATAGACCCAACATGTTCAACCTTTCCTCATAAGATAACCCCTTCATCCCAGGAATCAGCCCAGTGAACCTTCTCTGAACTACTTCGAATGCAATTATATAATTTATTCAGTAAGGAGACCAAAAGTGTCCACAATCCTGCAGACGTCGTCTAACTTATGCCCTGTACAGCTGTAACAACACTTCCCTACTTTGATATTCTATTCACCTTGCAATAAACAACAATATTCCATTTGCCTTCCTAATCACTCGCTGTAGCTACACGGTAACATTTTGTGATTCATGTACCAGGACACCCAGATCCCTCTGTACCGTACAGTTCTGCAGTCTCTCTCCATTTCAATAATATACTGATTTTTATTCTTCCTGCTAAAGTGGACAAGCTCACATTTTCCCACATTGTACTCCATCTTCCAATTCTTTGCTCACTCACTTAACCTATGGAAATCTCTTTGCAGACACTTTATGTCCTCTTGACAGCTTACTATCCAACCTATCATTGGACAGACACAGGGCAGGTTAACTTCAATGCTGAGAAATGTGAAGTGATGCATTTTGGAAGGAAGACTGAGTGATATAAACTAAATGGTACAATGTTAGAATGGGTGACAGGACAGAGAGATCTGGGATTTCATCAATGTTCCCTGTTCTACCCAAAAGCTCAATTTGGGGCTTGGAATCTGTGAGTTGAATTTAGCTTCATCCTGAAAAGTGTTAGCAAACGTGTTGGGAAATGTGTCAAAAGCTGTTTCCATTCAGACATTCCTGCATTGTGGAAGTGTGAGTTATCTTTGCAGAGACAGGAAATAGAGTTGTTTGAATGGACCTGCAGGTTTTAGTTGATGCAATAAGGTGAGAATTTGAATTGTGTCCCTTCCAGACACACAGAATTGAAGGTATTTACACAACACCACATGAAGTAGTTTACCAATGTCTGACAAACTTCAAAGACTTCAAACACATGGAAGAAGAGGCGAAGGGAACAATATACAAAACCTGAGACCGTCAGACAACAGCAGTAGGAAAATGAATCTCATTTTATGGGTTTTAATTTGAAGGCCTGAGCTGATGACTGAAAAAGCAGGAGTTCAAATCCCACACAGGGCTGTTGTGAATTTGAATTTTTTTTTAAACATTAATGTGGAGTTAAAAAGCCTCGAGGTTGGAATGATTCACTCCTGTCTTCAAGTGCAAAGCCCGTGTGTGTCTCAGTTTTGCTGTATTTATTAGTGATTTAAGATGATGAAGATAGATGAAGTAGGGCGGCACAGTGGCGCAGTGGTTAGCACCGCAGCCTCACAGCTCCAGGGACCCGGGTTCGATTCCAGGTACTGCCTGTGTGGAGTTTGCAAGTTCTCCCTGTGTCTGCGTGGGTTTTCTCCGGGTGCTCCGGTTTCCTCCCACAAGCCAAAAGACTTGCAGGTTGATAGGTAAATTGGCCATTATAAATTGTCACTAGTGTAGGTAGGTGGTAGGGAAATATCGGGACAGGTGGGGATGTTTGGTAGGAATATGGGATTAGTGTAGGATTAGTATAAATGGGTGGTTGATGTTCGGCACAGACTCGGTGGGCCGAAGGGCCTGTTTCAGTGCTGTATCTCTAATCTAAGAATGTAACATACCCAAGTTTACCAATGACACTAAAATAGGCAGCATTGTAAGCAGTGTAACCGGAAGCAGAACATTACAAAGAGATATTAATATCTTAAATAAATGGGCAAAACTGTGGTAGTTAGATTTCCATGTCAGTAAAAAAGACGAGAACAGAGTATCCCTCCATCTGTATCCACCCCCCACCACCTGTCACTCCCTCTCTCTCCTATCTATGTCTCTCGCTCTCTATCCCTCCATCTATCCTTCCCTCTCTGTCACTCCATCTCTCTCCTTCTCTCCCTTTCTCTCCCTTACTCTTTCCATCTGTCTTTCTCTCCCTGTCACTCCCTCTCTCTCCGTCCATCTCTGCCTCTCTCTATCTCTGTCTCTCCATCTGTCTTTCCCTCTCTATGTCTGTCCATCGATCTCCTCTCTCTCTCTGTCCCTCCATTTGTCGTTCCCTCTCTGTCACTTCCTCTCTCTCCTTCTATCTCTGCCTCTCACTCTCTGTCCCTCCATCTGTCTTTCCCTCTCTGTCTCTCCATCTCTCTCCTTCTATCTCTGTCTCTCCATCTGTCTTTCCCTTTCTATCACTCCCTCTCTCTCTCCTTCCATCTCTGCCTCTCTCTGTCTCTCCATCAGTCTTTCCCTTTCTGTCACTCCCTCTATGTCCTTCTATCTCTCTCTCTCTCTCTCTCTATCCCTCCATCAGTCCTTCCCTCCCTGTCACTCCATCACTCTCTCTGTCTCTCAGTCTGTCCCTCTATCTGTATTAGCCTCCCTGACACTCCCTCTCTCACCTTCTATCTCTGGATCTCTCCCTGTCTCTCCATCTGTTTTTTCCTCTAACCCCTCTCTCCTTCTCTCTCACTCTGTCCCTCCATCCGTCTTTCCCTCCCTGTCACTCCCACTCTCTCCTATCTCTGTCTTTCTCTCTGTCTTTCCTTGTGAATTTCCCTCCCTATCACTCCCTCTCACTCGTTCTATCCCTGCCTCTCTCCCTGTCCCTCCATCTGTCTTCCCACACCCCACCCATCACTCCGTCTCTCTCCTTCTATCTCTGTCTCTATCTCTCTATCCCTCCATCTGTCCTTCCCTCCCTGTGACTCCATTTCTCTCCCTTTCTCTCTCTCTCTCTCTCTCTCTCTGTCCCACCATCTGTCTTTCCCTCTCTGTCTCTCCCTCTCTCTCCTTCCATCTCTGCCTCTCAGTCTCTCTGTCCATCCATCTGTCTTTACCTCTCTGTCTCTCCCTCTCTCTCCATCTATCTCTGTCTCTCTCTCTCTGTCTTTCCATATGTCTTTCCCTTCCTGTCACTCCCTCTCTCTCCTTCCATCTCTGCCTCTCTCTCTCTCTGTCTCTCCAACTGCCTTTCCCTCTCTGTCTCATCCACACTCTCCTTCTCTCTCTGTCTCTGCCTCTCTCTCTGTCTCTCTGTCTCTCTCTCTCTGTCCCTCCATCTGCCTTTCCCTCTCTGTTGCTCCCAATCTCTCCTACTATCTCTGTCTCTCTCTCTGTTCCACCATTTGTCTTACCCTCTCTGTCACTCCCACTCTCCTCCTCTCTATCTCTCCCTCTCCCTCCTTCACTTTCTCACCGTCCCTCCATCTGTCTTTCCCCCCGTGTCACTCCCTCTCTCTCCTTCTATCTCTGACCCTCTCTCTCTCCGTCCGTCTGTCATTCCCTCCCTGTCTCTCCATCTCTCTCCTTTTATCTCTATCTCTCCATCTTTCTGTCCCTCTCTGTCTCTCCCTATCTCTCCTTCTCTCTCTGTCTCTCACTTTGTCCCTCTGTCTGTCTTTCCCTCCCTGTCACTCCCTCTCTCTCCTTCTATCGCTGTCTTTCTCTCTGTCTCTCCATCTGTCTTTCCCTCCCCATCACTCCCTCTCTCTCCTTCCATCTCTGTCTCTCCAACTGCCTTTCCCTCTCTGTTTCTCCCAATCTCTCCTTCTATCTCTGTCTCTCTCTCTCAATCCCTCCATCTGTCCATCTGTCCTTCCCTCCCTGACACTCCCTCTCTCTCCTTCTCTCCCTGTCCCTCCATCTGTCTTTCCCTCCCAGTCTCTCCCTCTCTCTCCTTCTATCACTGTCTCTCTCTCTCTGTCTTTCCATCTGTCTTTCCCTTCCTGACATTCCCTCTCCCTCCTTCCATCTCTGCCACTCTCTCTCTCGCTCTGTCTCTCCAACTGCCTTTCCCTCTCTGTCTCTCCCAATCTCTCCTTCTCTCTTTGTCTCTGCCTCGCTCTCTGTCCCTCCATCTGTCTTTCCCTCTCTGTCTCTCCCCTCTCTGCTTCCATCTCTGTCTCTCTCTCTCCATCTCTCCATCTCTCTTTCCCTCCCAGTCACTCCCTCTCACTCTTTCAATCTCTGTCTCCCCCTCTCTCTCCTTCTATCACTGTCTCTCTCACTGTCTTTCCATCTGTCCTTCCCTCCCTGTCACTCCCTCTCTCTCCTTCCATCTCTGCCTCTCTCTCTTTTTCTGTCTCTCCAACTGCCTTTCCCTCTCTGTCTCTCCCAATCTCTCCTTCTCTCTCTGTCTCTGCCTCTCTCTCTGTCCCTCCATCTGTCTTTCCCTCTCTGTCTCTCCCTCTCTCTCCTTCTATCTCTGTCTCTCTCTGTCAATCCCTCCATCTGTCCATCCGTCCTTCCCTGCCTGACACTCCATCTCTCTCCTTCTCTCTCTGTCTCTCTCTCTGTCCGTCCATCTGTCTTTCCCTCGCTGTCACTCCCTCTGTCTCCTTCCATCTCTGCCTCTCTCTCTCTATCTGTCTTTCCCTCTCTGTCTCTCCCTCTCTCTTCTTCTACCACTGTCTCTCTTTCTCTCTTTGAATCTGTCATTCCCTCCCTGTCACTCCCTCTCTCTCCTTCCATCTCTGCCCCTCTCTCTCTCTCTGTCTCCAACTGCCTTTCCCTCTCTGTCTCTCCCTCTCACTCCTTCTATCTCTGTCTCTCTCTCTCTATCTCTCCATCTCTCTTTCCCTCCCAGTCACTCCCTCTCACTCTTTCAATCTCTGTCTCTCCCTCTCTCTCCTTCTATCACTGTCTCTCTCACTGTCTTTCCATCTGTCCTTGCCTCCCTGTCACTCCCTCTCTCTCCTTTCATCTCTGCCTCTCTCTCTTTCTCTGTCTCTCCAACTGCCTTTCCCTCTCTGTCTCTCCCTCTCTATCCTTCTATCTCTTTCTCTCTCTGTCAATCCCTCCATCTGTCCATCCGTCCTTCCATGCCTGACACTCCCTCTCTCTCCTTCTCTCTCTGTCTCTCTCTCTGTCCATCCATCTGTCTTTCCCTCCCTGTCTCTCCCTCTGTCTCCTTCCATCTCTGCACCTCTCTCTGTCTCTCCATCTGTCTTTCCCTCCCTGTCACTCCCTCTCTCTCCTTCCATCTCTGCCTCTCTCTCTCTCTCTGTCTCCAACTGCCTTTCCCTCTCTGTCTCTCCCAATCTCTCCCTCTGTCTCTGCCTCTCTCTCTGTCTCTCTCTCTGTCCCTCCATCTGTCTTTCCCTCTCTGTCTCTCTCTCTCTATCTCTCCATCTCTCTTTCCCTCCCAGTCAATCCCTCTCTCTCCTTCAATCTCTGTCTCTCCCTCTCTCTCCTTCTATCACTATCTCTCCATCTGTCTTTCCCTCCCCATCACTCCCTCTCTGTACTTCCATCTCTGCCTCTCTCGCTGTCTCTCCATCTGTCTTTCCCTCTCTGTCTCTCCCTCTCTCTCCTTCTTTCACTGTCTCTCTCCCTCTGTCTTTCCATCTGTCTTTCCCTCCCTGTCACTCCCTCATTCTCCTTCCATCTCTGCCTCTCTCTCTCTCTCTCTCTCTGTCCCTCCATCTGCCTTTCCCTCTCTGCCTCTCCCAATCTTTCCTTCTCTCTCTGTCTCTGCCTCTCTCTCTGTCCCTCCATCTGTCTTTCCCTCTCTGTCTCTCCCTCTCTCTCCTTCCATCTCTTTCTCTCTCTGTCAATCCCTCCATCTGTCCATCCATCCTTCCCTGCCTGACACTCCCTCTCTCTCCTTCTCTCTCTGTCTCTCTCTCTGTCCATCCATCTGTCTTTCCCTCCCTGTCTCTCCCTCTGTCTCCTTCCATCTCTGCACCTTTCTCTGTCTCTCCATCTGTCTTTCCCTCCCTGTCTCTCCCTCTGTCTCCTTCCATCTCTGCACCTCTCTCTGTCTCTCCATCTGTCTTTCCCTCTCTGTCTCTCCCTCTCTCTCCTTCTACCACTGTCTCCCTCTCTCTGTCTTTCCATCTGTCATTCCCTCCCTGTCACTCCCTCTCTGTCCTTCCATCTCTGCCCCTCGCTCTCTCTCTGTCTCCAACTGCCTTTCCCTCTCTGTCTCTCCCAACCTCTCCTTTTCTCTCTGTCTCTGTCTCTCTCTCTGTCCCTCCATCTGTCTTTCCCTCTCTGTCTCTCTCTCTCTATCTCTCCATCTCTCTTTCCCTCCCAGTCACTCCCTCTCTCTCCTTCAATCTCTGTCACTCCCTCTCTCTCCTTCCACCACTGTCTCTCCATCTGTCTCTCCATCTGTCTTTCCCTCCCCATCACTCCCTCTCGCTACTTCCATCTCTGCCTCTCTCGCTGCCTCTCCATCTGTCTTTCCCTATCTGTCTCACCCTCTCTCTACTTCTTTCACTGTCTCTCTCCCTCTGTCTTTCCATCTGTCTTTCCCTCCCTGTCACTCCCTCACTCTCCCTCCATCTCTCTGTCTCTCTCTCTCTGTCCCTCCATCTGCCTTTCCCTCTCTGTCTCTCCCAATCTCTCCTTCTCTCTCGTTCTCTGCCTATCAGTCTCTCTCTCTGTCCCTCCATCTGACTTTCCCTCTCTGTCTCTCCCAATCTCTCCTTCTCTCTCGTTCTCTGCCTATCAGTCTCTCTCTCTGTCCCTCCATCTGCCTTTCCCTCTCTGTCTCTCCCTCTCTCTCCTTCTATCTCTGTCTCTCTCTCTCAATCCCTCCAGCTGTCCATCCGTCCTTCCCTCCCTGACAGTCCCTCTCTCTCCTTCTCTCTCTGTCTCTCCAAATGCCTTTCCCTCTCTGTCTCTCCCAAACACTCCTTCTCTCTCTCTCTCTGCCTCTCTCTCTGTCTCTCTCTCTGTCCCTCCATCTGTCTTTGCCTCTCTGTCTCTCCCTCTCTCTCCTTCTATCACTGTCTCTCCCTCTCTGTCTTTCCATCTGTCTTTCCCTCCTTGTCACTCCCCCTCTCTCCTTCCATCTCTGCCCCTCTCTCTTTCTCTCTGTCTCTCCAACTGCCTTTCCCTCTCTGTCTCTCCCAATCTCTCCTTCTCTCTCTCTCTCTGTCTCTCTCTCTGTCTCTCTCTCTGTCCCTCCATCTGTCTTTCCCTCTCTGTCTCTCCCTCTCTCTCCTTCTGTCTCTGTCTCTCTCTCTCTCCATCCCTCCACCTGTCCATCGGTCCTTCCCTTCCTGTCACTCCATCTCTCTCCATCTCTCTCTGTCTCTCTCTTGGTCTCTCCATCTGTCTTCCCACCCACCCCATCACTCCATCTCTCTCCTTCTATCTCTGTCTCTCTCTCTCTCTATCCCTCCATCTGTCCTTCCTTCACTCCATCTCTCTCCTCTCTCTGTCTCTCACTCTGTCCCTCCATCTGTCTTTCCCTCTCTGTCACTCCCTCCCTCTCCTTCTATCTCTGTCACTCCCTCTCTGTCTTTCTATTTCTATCTCTGTCTCTCTCTCTCTGTCTCTCCATCTGTCCTTCCCTCACTGTCACTCCATCTCTCTCCTCTCTCTGTCTCTCACTCTGTCCCTCCATCTGTCTTTCCCTCTCTATCACTCCCTCCCTCTCCTTCTATCTCTGTCACTCCCTCTCTGTCTTTCTATTTCTATCTCTGTCTCTCTCTCTCTGTCTCTCCATCTGTCCTTCCCTCACTGTCACTCCATCTCTCTCCTCTCTCTTTCTCTCACTCTGCCCCTCCATCTGTCTTTCCCTCTCTGTCACTCCCTCCCTCTCCTTCTATCTCTGTCTCTCTCTCTGCTATCACTGACACTGGGAGAGAGACAGAGGGACGGAGGGTTAGATATGAAGGCATAGAGAGGGCCGTAGAGAGGGACAAACTTGGAGAGAGAGAGAGAATGTTGAGTTGGATGAAGAGGATAATGTAAGATATATTAACTTGATTTAATCCTTCACTGCTGTGTACACAAACATATTTGAGATAGGTTTGGAGAGAAAACGAACATCGGGAGAGGGAGGAATGCAGATGAAGTTGGGGCCCAGGCAGACACTTTTGATGATCCAGAAGGAATAGCCTCCATTTTAAATATTCAGCCAGCTATTCCACTGTGGGAACCATCACACCCTCATGATATTGTTTGTGGAAATTTCATGCTGGCTTATTGGTCAATTTTTAAACCTGTGATTGATAGATTCTTGTTAACCAAAGGTATTAAGAGATAAGGGGCAAAGGTGGGATATATGGTGTTAGTTAGATCACAGATCAGCCCTGATCTCACTGAATGCTGGAACAGGGTCGAGGGGTTAAATTGCCTCCTCACCTTCCTATGTCTGATGTTTTATATCCTTCTTTCACTCTCAGACACCCTGTCTGTCTGTGTCTCCCTCTATTTCTCTCATTCTCTCTCTCTCTCTGTCTGTTTCGGACAGTGTAGAGTGAGATTCACTCTGTATCCACCCCATGATGTTCCTGTCCTGGGACTGTTGGATGGGACAGTGTAGAAGGAGCATTACTCTGTATCTAATCCATGCTGTACCTGTCTGGGGAATGTTGATGGGAGAGTGCAAACAGAGAGGTCTGGGACCAGGGTCCTCATGGGGAGGACTTAATGGTGCCTCCTAATTGACCAGTTAGCAATATTGGTGCTCCAGGGATGAAAGGGACATTGGCTGAGTGGATATGACATTGGCTGAGAGAGTGGACAATGGTTGTTTCAGACTGGAGGGAGGTATACAGTGGAGGTTTATATTAGGACCACTGATCTTTTTGATATATACTAATGACTTGGACTTGTGTTTACAGGGCATAACTTCAATGTTTGCCAATGTTTGTGTCATCTGCAATGTAATAAACAGGGAAGGGACTAGTAGCAGACTTCAGGAGGAGAGAGGCAGTCTGGTGAAATGGAACACACAAGAACAAATGAATTAGGAGCAGGAGTAGGCCATTCGGCCCCTCGAGCCTGCTCTGCCATTCAATGGCTGATCTGATTGTGAGCTCAACTCCACTTTCCTGTCTGTGTCCCATAACCCTTGACTCCCTAATTGATCAAAAATCTATCGAACTCAGCCTTGAATATATTCTATGATACAGCCTCCACTGCTCTCTGGGGAAGAGAATTCCACAGACTGACCCCCCTCTGAGAGAAACACATTTCTCCTCATCTCAGTTTTAAATGGGAGAGCCCTCATTTTAAACTGTGTCCCCTAGTTCTAGTCTCCCCAACAAGGGGAAACATCCTCTCAGCATCTACCCTGTCCAGTCCCCTCGGGACCTGAGATGTTTCACTCAGATCACCTCTCATTCTTCTAAACTCCAGTGGGTATAGACCCAACCTGTTCAACCTTTCCTCATAAGATAACCCCTTCATCCCAGGAATCAGCCCAGTGAACCTTCTCTGAACTACTTCGAATGCAATTATATAATTTCTTCAGTCAGGAGACCAAAAGTGTCCACAATCCTGCAGACGTCGTCTAACTTATGCCCTGTACAGCTGTAACAACACTTCCCTACTTTGATATTCTATTCACCTTGCAATAAACAACAACATTCCATTTGCCTTCCTAATCACTCGCTGTAGCTACACGGTAACATTTTGTGATTCATGTACCAGGACACCCAGATCCCTCTGTACCGTACAGTTCTGCAGTCTCTTTCCATTTCAATAATATACTGATTTTTATTCTTCCTGCTGAAGTGGACAAGCTCACATTTTCCCACATTGTACTCCATCTGACAATGTTTTGCTCACTCACTTAAACTATGGAAATCTCTTTGTACACTTTATGTCCTCTTGACAGCTGGTGAAATGGTCAGACACAGGGCAGGTTAACTTCAATGCTGAGAAATGTAAAATGATGCATTTTGGAAGGAAGGCTGAGGAGAAGCGATATAAACTAAATGGTACAATGTTAAAATGGGTGCAGGGACAGAGAGATCTGGGATTTCATTTGTGTCACTTTTTACATCTAAAAGATTCAATTTGGGGCTTGCAATCTCTAAATTGAATTTAGCTTTATCCTGAAAAGTGTTAGCAAACGTGTTGGGAAATGTGTCAAAAGCTGTTTCCATTCAGACATTCCTGCATTGTGGAAGTGTGAGCTATCTTTGCAGAGACAGGAAATAGAGTTGTTTGAATGGACCTGCAGGTTTTAGTTGATGCAATAAGGTGAGAATTTGAATTGTGTCCCTTCCAGATACACAGAATTGAAGGTATTTACAGAACACCACATGAAGTAGTTTACCAATGTCTGACAAACTTCAAAGACTTCAAACACATGGAAGAAGAGGCGAAGGGAACAATATACAAAACCTCAGTCAGTCAGACAACAGCAGGAGGAAAATGAATCTCATTTTATGGGTTTTAATTTGAAGGCCTGAGCTGATGACTGAAAAAGCAGGAGTTCAAATCCCACACAGGGCTGTTGTGAATTTGAATTTTTTTTTAAACATTAATGTGGAGTTAAAAAGCCTCGTGTTTGGAATGATTCACTCCTGTCTTCTAGTGCAAAGCCCGTGTGTGTCTCAGTTTTGCTGTATTTATTAATGATTTAAGATGATGAAGATAGATGAAGTAGGGTGGCACAGTGGCGCAGTGGTTAGCACCGCAGCCTCACAGCTCCAGGGACCCGGGTTCGATTCCAGGTACTGCCTGTGTGGAGTTTGCAAGTTCTCCCTGTGTCTGCGTGGGTTTCCTCCGGGTGCTCCGGTTTCCTCCCACAAGCCAAAAGACTTGCAGGTTGATAGGTAAATTGGCCATTATAAATTGTCACTAGTGTAGGTAGGTGGTAGGGAAATATAGGGACAGGTGGGGATGTTTGGTAGGAATATGGGATTAGCGTAGGATTAGTATAAATGGGTGGTTGATGTTCGGCAACGACTCGGTGGGCCGAAGGGCCTGTTTCAGTGCTGTATCTCTAATCTAAGAATGTAACATACCCAAGTTTACCAATGACACAAAAATAGGCAGCATTGTAAGCAGTGTAACCGGAAGCAGAACATTACAAAGAGATATTAATATCTTAAATAAATGGGCAAAACTGTGGTAGTTAGATTTCCATGTCAGTAAAAAAAGACTAGAACAGAGTACTTTATAAATGGTGAAAAGATAGAAACACTGGAGGTCCAAAGAGACTTTGGGGTGGTCCGTGTCCATTTGAGTGCAGTGTAGATTTACCAGAATGATAACTGGACTCCAAGGGTTAAATTACAAGGTGATATTACACAAACTAGGGATAATTCCCTGGAATTTAGGAGGATCAAGGTGATTTGTTCGAAGATGTTGAGATATTTAGGGGAACTGATGGGGTAGTTTGGGAGAAACTATTTCAGCAGCTTGGGAACATAGGAACAGGAGTAGGCCATTCAGCCCATCGAGCCTGCTCTGCCATTCAATACGATCATGGCTGATCATCCACTTCAATGCCTTTTTCCCAGCCTGAGTTTCCACAGCCCTCTGGGATAGAGAATTCCAAAGATTCACAACCCTCTGAGCAAAGACATTTCTCCCCATCTCTGGCCTAAGTGGCTTCCCCCTTATTTTGAAATTGTGTCCCCTGGTTCTAGACTCCCGAACCAAAGGAGACATCTTACCTGCATCTAACCTGTCTATCCCTTTAAGTATTTAGTATGTTTCAATAAGATCACCTCTCATTCTTCTAAACTCCAATGAGTATCGGCCCAACCTGTTCAACCATTCCTCATAAGACAACCCCTTCATCCCAGGAATCAGCCGAGTGAACCTTCTCTGAAGTGGTTCCAATGCATCCAGGCCTGACCATTTATCCACTTTGAAAGTTGCTAAACACCTTAATATTTCCCTCTCACTCTGTTTATCCCATCCAATATTTCACACTCCTCCTCTTTAACTACAATATCTGCATTGTTCCCCCTCTTTTATAAAGATGGAGACAAAGTATTCATTAAGAACCGTGCCCACATCTCCCACCTCCACACACACATTCCCTTTTTGGTCCCTAATACTCTATCCTTAATTATCCTCTTGCTCTTCATGTATTTATAAAACATCTTTGTGATTTCTTTGATTTAATGGTAATATTATTTTCCGGCCATTTCTTTGCTCTCCTAATTTGATTTTTAATTTCACCCTTGTACTTTCTCCACTCATCTCGGCCTCTGTGGTATTGAGCTCTCGGTATCCGACATAAGCTTCCCTCTTGTGCCTTATCGTACCCGGTTTGATCCTTGACATCCAAGGGGCTCTAGATTTGGGAGTACCACCCTGTTTGTCTTTGTGTGAACATATTTGTTCTCAACCCTCAGTAACTCTCACTGCTCTGACACTGATTGACCTTCAAGTAGCTGTTTCCAGTCCACTTTGCTAAAATCCCCCATCTCTGGATCCACCATCCCCTCTGCTCCCTACAATGGACTCTCACATCCTTCTGAAAGTGTGGTCACCAGAATTGGATGCAGTATTCTGGTCGAGGCCTAACCAGAGGTTTATAAACATTCAGCATAACTTTCATGCTTTTGTATTCAAAATCTCTATTTATGAAGCCCAAGATCCCATATGCTTTGCTGCCTACTTTCTCAATATGTCCTGCCACCTTCAAAGATGTATGTACATGTATCCCCAGGTCTCTCTGTCCCTGCACACTCCCTAGAACTGGGCCATTAAGTCTATATTCCCTCTCCCTATCCCTTCTGCCCATCTCACATTTCCCTGTATTAAATTCCTTCTGCCACTTGTCTGCCCATCCCACTCCCCTATCTATGTCCTGTTGCAGTCGATTGGTGTCACCCTCACTGTTTGCATCTCCTCCAAGTTTGTTAACGGCAAATATTAAAATTTTACAAGAAGCACTGACTTTTGGGGAACACTGCTGTCTCCCATCTTCTAGTCTGAAAAACAACCATTTACCACAACTCCCTGTTTTCTGTCCTTTCACCAATTTTTGATCCAAGCTGACACTGGCCCTCCTATCCCATGAGCCTCAGTTTTGTTAACCAGAATTTTATGTGCTACTTTGTCAAACGCTTTCTTCAAATCCATATAAAATCCATTGCATTCCCTTCATCAACCTTCTCTGTTACTTCATCAAATTCTTGCTGGCTTTCCCTAATGAACTCAAACCTCTCCAAGTGCCTGTTGATTTTTTTCTCTTTCAATGATTTCTCCAATTCTCCTTTTGAAAGCTACTATTGAATCTGTCTGCACCACTATCAGGCATTGCATTTCAAATCTGAAGCACTTGTGTGGAAAAAAATCCTTTTCCTCATGTCGCCAATGTTTGTTTTTGCCGATCACCTTCAATCTGTGCTCTCTGGTTATCAATCCTTCAGCCATTGGAAACACTTTCTCTTTATTTCCTCCATCTAAAGCTTCCATGATTTTATACACCTCGATCAAATCTCCTTTTAATCTTCTCTGCTCTAAGGAGAACAAGCCCAGTTTCTCCAGTCTATCAGTGTAACTGTAATAATCTCATCCAGGAACCGTTCCAGTAAATCTCTTCTGTACATTCACCAAAGCCTCCATGTCTTTCCTAAAGTGTGGTTCCAGAATTGGACACAATACTGCAGCCGAGGACAAACTATTATTTTATAAATGTTTAGCATCACTTCCTGACTTTTACACTCTATACCTGTTTATAAAGCTCAGGATCCCATCGGCTTTATTAACCCATCAACAAAGGGGGAAATTCTACCAGAACAATTGATCAGTTCCCTTGGACATGAATCCGTGAGTCGTTCCGAGGCTGGTGGGAGGGTTTAGAGAGAACCCCAAACTGGTCATTTTTTGAAGCAGAAAACCATCAATGCATTGGCAGGGATATTAATAAAGCCCTTCGGAAGACAGGAGGAGGCCATTCGTCCCCTCGAGACTGTCCTGCCCATTCATTCAGGTCATGGCTGATTTGCTCCTTACCCACATCGAGCTGTCTCTGCTCCGAAAACATTAATACCCTTTCCGAACAAATCTCTACCGGCAATCAGGAATTAATGTCACTGCCTGTTAATACTGGGGAATTCCTTCCCTAAACCTCTCCGTCTCTCTATCTCTCATTCCTGCTTAAAGACGTTCCTTAAAACTAACCTCTTTGACCAAGCTTTTTGTCATCAGCCTTAATCTCAACTTCTGTGGGTTTGGTGTCAGATTTTGTTTTGTAATGCACCCTGTGCAGTGTCTTTGGGATTTTTTATTCCTCACCTTCTCCTTCACTCCGTCACTCTCTCTCTCTCTTTCTCTCCCTCACCCCCCTCCCTCTCTCTTTCTCCCCCTCACCTCGAAGACAAGTATATCCTTCCTTCAGTACTGAGACCAGGACTGTACACAATACTCCAGGTGTGGGCTCACAGAAATACCATCACACACCTAACTTGTGTCTTGCAAGTGATGGAAAAGCTTTGGGGAGTCAGGGGGTGAGTCACTTGTAGCCCAGTATTGATGTGATTTCGTCAGCTCAGTTCCTGGTCAATGTTTCCCCAGGATGTTGACGTTGGGGGATTCAGCGATGGGATAATGCTTTGAATGCCAAGGGGAGGTGGTTGGATTCTCTCTTGTTGCAGATGGTCATTGCCTGGCACTTGTGTGAGGTGAATGTTACTTGCCACTGGTCGGCCCAAACCTGAATGTTGTCCGGGTCTTGGTGCATGTGGCTCTGGAGTGCTTCATTATCTGAGGCAAAATACTGTGGATGCTGGAAATCTGGAAAGCATCGAGCTGAATCACGACCTCTGTTTCTCTCTCCACAGATGCTGCCTGACCTGCTCAGTATATCCAGCATTTTCTGCTGGGATCTCAGCTGAAGATGGTTTGGGCTGAGGACACGACCCTGATAAACTCCTGCGGTGAAGGCCTGGGACTGAGATGATTGACCACAACCACAGCCACCTTCCTTTGTGCTCGGGCTTTAGAGAGGGACAAAATTGGAGAGAGCGAGATTGTTGAGGTGGATGAAGAGGATAATGTAAGATATATTAACTTGATTTAATCCTTCACTGCTGTCTACACAAATATATAAGAGATAGGTATGGAGAGAAAAAAGATCGGGCAGGGAGAAATGTAGATGAAGTTGGGGCCCAGGTGGACACTTTTGATGATCCAGGAGGATTAGTCTCCATTTTAAACATCCAGCAAGCTGTTCTACTGTGGGAGCCATCACACCGTCATGATATTGGTTGTGGAAATTTCATGCTGGCTTATTGGTTAATTTTTAAATCTGTGATTGATAGATTCTTGTTAACCAAAGGTATTAAGAGAGAAGGGGCAAAGGCAGGATATATGGTGTAAGTTACATCACAGATCAGCCCTGATCTCATTTGATGCCGGAACAGAGTTGTGGGGTTGAATTGCATCCTCCACTTCCAATATCCCCTGTGAAGTATCCTTCTTTCTCTTTTAGTCACCCTGTCAGTCTATGTTTCTGGGAGATTTCTTGTATCTTCCTCAGTGAAGACAGACACAAAGTCATCATTTATCTTCACTGCCATTTCTCTATTCCCCATTATAAAATCTCCTGACTCTGCCTGTAATGGACCCACATTTGTCTCAGCCAAACCATTCCTTTTTATGTCCCTATTGAAACTTTTACAGTCCGTTTTGATGTTTTTATGTCTGGGGGATTCTGGGACTAGTGAGCATAGTCTGAGAATGAGAGGCAGTCCTTTCAGGAGTGAAGTTCGGAAACACGTCTGCAGACTAAAGGTGGTGTTAGTTTGGAACTGTCTTCTGTAAATAACCATTGATGCAAAATCAATTGTTCATTTTTAAATCTAAGATTGGCCATCCCGAATGTCTTTTGGAAATTGAAATATTCTTCTGTCACTCTCTGTCCCTTGGGCAGTCCGTTTGTGTGTGTGTCTGTGCATGTCGGTCTCTGTGTGTGTGTGTGTGTCTGTGGATGACGGTCTGTGTGTGTGTGTCTATGTGTGTGTGTGTGTGGTTCTGTGTGTGTTTCTCTGTGTGTGGGTGTGTGTGTGTGTCTGTCTGTGTCTATGCCTGTTTCTCTCTCCTCAGTACCTCAGTAAAACTCCACATACATCAATTTGCGATTTTAATTTGGCTGCTTTTGGTGATCCCACAACTGCAGAGGGTGCACTTCCTTCTGCAGGCTGGTAGGAAACCCATATCCCGCTCTTTCACGGCATATTCTGTCTGCTTTGTATACTAAATTGATTAATCCCTAATAATTGATCAAATCTGACATTGATTACTGTTTGAAAGTCTCCAGGTTTACTTTCCTCCCAGGGCTGATTAAAAGTTCGAGTTTCCCTCAGTGTTTTGGAAATATCAAACCCTGATCCCACACCCAGTAAAGTATTTTACATGATGGGACGCTGCAAATGTTGTTATACTCAGTGCGCACGGACCCTTCATGTTGTAATAAGATGCCATAATCTCTATTCAGATAACTCTCATGACACAGGGGTAAAATTTCACTGGGTCAACATTCTGACCAAACACTAAAACATTACAGAAAGCGAGGCTCACAAATTCAACACAAGTTTCCTTTTCTGTGTCTCGCTGGTCTGTTCTGATTTTCTGTTGGGTGACATCAGTCTAGATTTTGTGTTCAGACCTGAACCCACAAACGTATAACTCAGAGGCAGGATTATTACCCACTGAGCTGCAGCTGCCTCCAATGTTCCCAGAAAATTTAGTTGTTGTGCACGGCAAGTTTTTTTTGTCCCACGTGCAGTCCCTTTAAATTTTTAAGAATCTTCGAAGACGTGTGTTATTTATCACGGAACAGGACCTGCGTGGCACCTTCCAGGCTGCTGCACACAGCTTTGCAGGAACACTGACCGACACTCTCCATCCCAATCTCTTCCTCTCTGGTAATCTCTCCCCATTGCTATCCTTCCCTCTCTCTGTTATTCTCTCTCTATATCTATCCCTGTCTTTCTCACTGTTACACTCTCCATCTGGATGGAGGAGGAGAAAGAGAGGCATATATAGAGGCAGCTTTACTCGGTATCTAACCCCACACTGTACCTGTCCTGCGAGTGTTTTATAGAACAGAGAGGACAGAGATTTGCTCTGTAGATAACTCCATTCTGTACTTGGCTCGGCAGCATTTGAAGGGACAGTTCAGACGGAGCTTTACTCTGTGTCCCTGGAATTTTGAAGTGTAAGGGGTGTTTAGTTCAGTTTAGTTTAGAGATACAGCACTGAAGCAGGCCCTTCGGCCCACCGAGTCTGTGCCGACCATCAACCACCCATTTATACTAATCCTGCACTAATTCCATATTCCTACCACATCCCCACCTGTCCCCATATTTCCCTACAACCTACCTATACTAGGGGCAATTGCTAATGGCCAATTTACCGATCAACCTGCAAGTCTTTGGCATGTGGGAGGAAACCGGAGCACCTGGTGGAAACCCACGTAGACACAGGGAGAACTTGCAAACTCCACACAGGTAGTACCCAGAATTGAACCCGGGTCGCTGGAGCTGTGAGGCTGCGGTGCTAACCACTGTGCCACTGTGCTGGGTGAATTGATCAAAGTTTACAAGACAATACTGGAAACTGATGGGGTAGATAGAGAGAAACTCTTCTCAATGGTTGGAGGAGTCTCGGACGAGGGGCACAGTCGAAAAATCGAACATTAGTCGAAGACCCTTTCAAGGGTGAAATTTAATAACACTTCTACACACAAAGGATGGTGGAATTTTGGAATTGTCTTCCACAAATGACCCCTCCCTATCTCTGCAATCTCCTCCAGCTCCACAATCCACCAATATCTGCCATCCTCTAATTCTGACCTCTTGAACATCCCCAATTTGAATCGTTCCACCATTGGTGGCCGTGCCTTCAAGCTGCCAAGGCCCTAACTCTGGAATTCCTTTCCCAAACCTCACCATCTCACGAACTCTCTTTCCTCTTTGAGGATTCTCCCTCAAACCAACCTCTGACCAAGTTTTTGGTCATCTGGTCTAATATCTCCTGAAGTGACTCAGTGTCAAATTTTTATTTTCTTGATTCATTTGTTGGATGTGTGCGTCAGTGGCCAGGACAGCATTTATTGCCCATTCATAATTGCCCTTGAGAAGGTGGTGTTGAGCCTCCTTCTTGAACTGCTGCAGTCCATGTGGGGTAGGTACACCCACAGTGCTGTTAGGAAGGGAGATCCAGGATTTTGACCCAGTCACAGTGAAGGAGCAGCGATATAGTTCCAAGTCAGGATGGTGTGTGACTTAAGGGAAACTTGAAGATGGTGGTGTTCCCATACGTGTTTCCTGTTTGTTTGCTCTCTCTCCCCCTCCTTCTTTCTAGACCTCCCTGTCCTTCTGTCCCTCTGTTATGAGAACCTAAGAACAGAAGGAAGTGGGTGCAGGAACAGAGAGACCTGGGGATGTCTGTGCACAAATTGAAGGTGGCAGAGCTAGTTGAGAAAGTGGTTAAAAGGCATATGGGATCCTCGGCTTTGTAAATGGAGGCTGAGAGTATAAAAGCAAGGAGGTTATGATGAAGCTTTATAAAACACTGCTTCATCCTCAACTAGTATTGTGTCCAATTCTGGACACCGTACTTTCGGAAGGATGTGGGGGCTTTAGAGAGGATGCAGAAAAGATTCACGAGCAAGGTTCCAGGGATGAGGGACTTCAGTTACGTGGATAGATTGGAGAAACTGGTGTTGTTCTCCATAGAGAAGAGAAACTTGAGATGAGATTAGATAGAGGTGTTCAAAATCATGAGGGGTCCTGACAGAGTAGATGTCGGAGTAGGAATGCAGCACATCGGACATTCCAGACCCATTTCTGTTCAGTGTTTACTTAAACAAGTGAATTGACCATTTAATATTTTTAACTTACTTAACCCTTGTGTTCCCACAAAGATCAAGCTAGTAAATTCAACAGTGGCCACTTTGACTTCATCCCATCGTGTCTTATGTACATTCTGACAGGATTGCAGGTATAACTGTAGTCATAAAATTCAGCTGAAAATTGATCAGTTACATTGTTATTTCAGTCCATATTTACAGTACACACGGTACCTTACTGTTGTAATAAAGTCATATAGTGTCTATTCATCCCACTGGGGCAAAATGTCACTGGCTCAACATTCTCACCAAATACTAAAGCATTCCACAATGCAAGACTCACAAATTCAACACAAGTTTCCTTTTCTGAGTCTCGCTGGTCTGTTCTGATTCTCTGAGGGATTACTGATGCTTATCCTCCACATGAGTAATCGTCCTAACCCCGTGTGCCTGTCCTGCTCCCAAACCCGGCATCCGCTTACATTAAGGCAAGTGATACAGGAGCGTCTCAGTGACTGAGGCAGGTGAGTCTTGAGGCTGAGCCGGGCACAGTGAGTGACCCGGGTTAATCCGACACTCCAGGGAATGTTTAAACGGAGCTTTACTCTGTATCTAACCCGTGCTGTACCTTCTCTGAGAGTGTTTGATGGGGCAGTGCAGACGAGGAGAGTTATTCCTTACCCATTTTAAATATAGAGAAGTGAAAATCCAAGAGATTGTTTTAAGTGTGATGAGGGTTTCTGCCTCTACCACCCTTTAAAGTCATAGAGAGATACAGCACTTATACAGGCCCTTCGGCCCGCCCAGTCTGTGCCGGCCATCAACCACCCATTTTATACTAATCCTTTCAGGCAGTGAGTTCCAGACACCCACCAGCCACTGGGTGAAGAAACTATTGATGTGTTTCGTTCTGTTAAGTTTGATGTCAATGTTTCCCCAGGATGTTGACGCTGGGTGATTCAGTGATGGGATAATGCTTTGAATGTCAAAGGGAGGTGGTTGGATTCTCTCTTGTTGCAGATGGTCATTGCCTGGCACTTGTGTGACGTGAATGTTACTTGTCACTGGTCGGCCCAAACCTGAATGTTGTCCGGGTCTTGGTGCATGTGGCTATGGATTGCTTCATTATCTGAGGCAAAATACTGTGGATGCTGGAAATCTGGAAAGCATCGAGCTGAATCACTAACTCTGTTTCTCTCTCCACAGATGCTGCTTGACCTGCTCAGTATTTAAAGCACTTTCTGCTGGGATCTCAGCTGTAGATGGTTGGGCTGAGGACACTACCCTGATAAACTCCTGCAATGAAGGCCTGGGACTGAGATGATTGACTTCCAACAACCAAAACCATCTTCCTTTGTGCTCGGTATGATTCCAACCAGTGGAGAGATTTCCCCCGATTCCCACTGACTTCAGTTTTACTCGGGCTCCTCGATGTCACACTCGGTCAAACGCTGCCTTGATGTTCAGGTCAGTCTCTCTTCCCAGTAGCAGACAGGAGTGAATCATTCCCTTTGACCCTTTGTGTACTGAAAATGCTCTGCTTCTTCACAGCCTGATACAGGACTGTACACGGCCGATTAATGTAGCCCATCAAACACTCCCAGAGCAGCTTCAGCACAGCTTAGGAACAGAGTACAGTTCCTTCAACATTCTCTCTCTGTCTCTCCCTCCTGCTATCTCTGACACTAGGAGAGAGACTGAGGGAGAGAGGGTTAGATATGAAGGCAGAGAGAGGGCTGTAGAGAGGGACAAATTTGGAGAGAGAGAGGTTGTTGAGGTGGATGAAAAGGATAATGTAAGATATATTAATTTGATGTAATCCTTCACTGCTGTGTACACAAACAAATTAGAGATAGATATGGAGAGAAAAAAACATCGGGAGAGGGGGAAATGTAGATGAAGTTGGGGCCCAGGCGGATAATGTTGATGATCCAGAAGGAATAGCCTCCATTTGAAACATCCAGCAAGCTATTCCAGTGTGGGAGCCATCACACCCAAACAGGCATAGACACACATACAAACACACAGAAATACCCACACAATGATATTTGTTGTGCAAATTTCATGCTGACTTATTGGTTAATTTTTAAATCTGTGATTGATAGATTCTTGTTAACCAAAGGTATTAAGAGATAAGGGGCAAAGGCAGGATATATGGTGTAAGTTACATCACAGATCAGACAAGATCACATTGGATGCCGGAACAGGATTGTGGGGTTAAATTGCATCCTCCTCTTCCGATATCCCCTGTTAAATATCCTTCTTTCTCTTTTAGTCACCCTGTCAGTCTATGTCTCTCTGTTTCTCTCTCTCTGTCTCTATCGGACAGTGCAGAGTGAGATTCACTCTGTCTCCACCCCATGATGTTCCTGCCCTGGGAGTGTGTGATGGGACAGTGTAGAGGGAAATTTACTCTGTGTCAAACCCAACATTGTGCTTAGCTTGGGAATATTTAATGGGACAGTGTAGCTGGAGATTTACTCTGTATCCCTGGAATTTTGAAGGCTCAGGTGTGATTTGATGATTGTTTTCAAGGTAATAAGGGAAACTGATGGGGTAGACAGAGAGTAACAATTCCCACTGGCTGCAGAGTCTAGAACATGGGGGCATAGTCTAAAAATATAAACCTAGTCTAAAAACCTTTCAGGAGTGAAATGAAGAAACACTTCAACACACCAGGTGTGGTATCAGTTTGGAACTCTCTTCCACAAACAGCAATTGATGCTGAGACACTTGTTAATTTTTAAATCTGAGTTTGATAGATTTTTGTTAACCAAAGGTATTAAGGGGCAAAGATAGGTATATGGAGTTAGATCACACATCAGCCATGAGCTCATTGAATGACAGAACAGGGTTGAGGGGCCAAATGGCCTCCTCCTCTTCCTCTGTCCTACGACAAATATCCTGCGATCACGCTCTGTGTCTTGGTCTCTGTCTCCCTCTTTGTCTCTCTTTCTGTCTGTCTGTCTGTCTCTCTCTCTCTCCTCTCATCTGTGGAAATCCACACACATCAGTCAGCCATTTTAGGTTCATTTTCAGTGGCCATTTTATGTTCCCACAACACTGGGACATTTATCGCTGTCTATCCCAAACCATCTCTCTTTGTCGTCTATTTGTGTTCTCCTCACAGCTTATTGTCCCACCTAACCTAGTATCTCTCTCCTTTGCTCCGTCTCACTCACGCACTCTCCCCCCTCTCTCTCCCCCCCATTTCTCTCTCCCCCCATTTCTCTCTTCCCCCCCCCACCCCCCCGCAATCTCTCTTTAAGTGTCCTGTTATCACATCCTTTATTATAGCTTCGACCATTTTCCCTATGACTGATGTTAGACGAACAGGTCTTTAGTTCCCCATTTTCTCCCTCCTTCCTTTTGTAAATAGTGGGGTTACATTTGCTACCTTCTAATTTGACTCTCTCACTCTGCCTCTCTCACACTGCCTCTGTCCCTCGCTATCTGTCTTTCCCCCCTCTCTCTCTCTCTATCTCTCCCTCTCTGTCTTTTTCTCTCTCTCGCTCTATCTCTCCCTCTCTCTCTCTCTACCTCTGTCCACGTCTCAATTTGTGCCTCCCTCACACCATCACTCCCTCTCTCTCTGTCTCTCTCTATCTTTCTGTCTGCCTCTCTCTCTCTCTCTGCCTCTCTCTCTCTCTGCCTCTCTCTCTCTCTCTCTCTCTGTCACTCGCTCTCTCTCTTTCGCTGCCTCTGTCCACGTCTGAGTTTGTGTCGCCCCCACACCATCTCTCCCTCCCTCTCTCCCTCCCTCTCTCTCTCTCTTTCTCCCTCTCTCCCTCCCTCTCTCTCTCTGTCTCTGTCTCAGAGTTACAGCTCAGATGATTAACCTCTTTATCCATGTGTTATGAACACGGGACTTTGTCTCTCTCCCATTTTCTAGGATGTTGCCAGGACTGGAGAATTGTAGCTGTGAGGACAGGCAGGGGTTGTTGTCCTTGGAACAGAGAAGGCTGAGGGGAGATCTGATTGAAATGTACAAAATGTTGAGGGTCCTGGATGGAGTGGAGGTGAAGGGCAGAGAACCATAGCAGAAAGGTCAGTGATGAGGGGGCATAGATTTAAAGTGATTGGCAGAAAAATTAGAGGGGAGTTGAGGAAAATCTTTTTCACCCAGAGGGTCGCGATGGTCTGGAACTCACTGCCTGAAAGGGTAGTTGAGGCAGAGACCCTCAACTCATTCAGAAGGAGTCTGGATAGACACCTCAAGTGCGGTAAGCTGCAGTGCTCGGACCAAATGCTGGAAGGTGGGATGAGAATAGGTTGATCGTTTTTCGGCTGGCACAGAGAGGATGGGCCAAGTGGCCGCTTTCTGTGCCTTAAAATTTCTATGTTGCCCTCGCCAACTCTATTTTTCCCTCTGTTACCCTCTGAATCCCAGTCTCTCCCTCTCTTTTACCCTCTGAATCCCAGTCTTTCCTGCTCTGTTACCCTCTGAATCCCAGACTCTCCCTCTCTGTTACCCTCTGAATCCCAGTCTCTCCCTCTCTGTTCCCCTCTGAATCCCAGACTCTCCCTATCTGTTACCCTCTGAATCTCAGTCTCTCCCTCTCCGTTACCCTCTGAATCCCAGTCTCTCCCTCTCTGTTACCCTCTGAATCCCAGTCTCTCCCTCTCTGTTACCCTCTGAATTCCAGTCTCTCCCTCTCTGTTACCCTCTGAATGCCAGTCTCTCCCTCTCTGTTACCCTCTGAATCCCAGTCTCTCCCTCTCTGTTACCCTCTGAATCCCAGACTCTCCCTCTCTGTTACCCTCTGAATCCCAGTCTCTCCCTCTATGTTTCCCTCTGAATCCCAGTCTCTCCCTCTCCGTTACCCTCTGAATCCCAGTCTCTCCCTCTCTGTTACCCTCTGAATCCCAGTCTCTCCCTCTATGTTTCCCTCTGAATCCCAGTCTCTCCCTCTCCGTACCCTCTGAATCCCAGCCTCTCCCTCTCTGTTACCCTCTGAATCCCAGTCTCTCCCTCTCTGTCTCTCTCTCCCTCCCTCTCTGTTTCATTCTCTCTCGCTGTCTCTCTTTGTCTCTCAGTGTCTCTCCCTCTCTCTCTCTCTGCCTCTGTCCACACCTCTGTCTCTCGCACACCATCTCGCCCTCCCTCTCTCTGTCTCTCCCTCTCTCTGTCTCTCCCTCTCTCTGCCTCTCCATCTCTCTCTCTCTCTCTCCTTTTACTTTGTCTCTCCCTATCTCCCTTTCTCACCCTCTGTCCATGACTCTGTTTACATCTCTCTCATTCTCTGTCTCTGCCTATCTCTCTCTCTCTCTCTCTCTCTCTCTGTCTCTGTCCATGACTCCATTTGTGCCTCCCTTACACCATCTCTCCCACTCTCTCTGTCTCTCTCTCTATCCCTCCATCTTTCCTTCCCTCCCTGTCACTCCATCTCTCTCCTTCTCTCTCTGTCTCTCACTTTGTCCCTGTATCTGGCTTTCCCTTCCTGACACTCCCTGTCTCTCCTTCCATCGCTGCCTCTCTCTCTCTCTGTCTCTCCAACTGCCTTTCCCTCCCTGTCACTCCTTCTCTCTCAGTCTCTCTCTCTCTCTGTCCCTCCATCTGTCTTCCACCCCCATCACTCCCTTTCCCTCCGTCTCTCTCTCTCTATCCCTCCATCTGACCTTCCCTCCCTGTCACTCCATCTCTCTCCTTCTCTCTCCGTCTCTCACTTTGTCCCTCCATCTATCTTTCCCTCTCTGTCACTCCCTCTCACTCCTTCTATCTCTGTCTCTCACTGTGTTCCTCCATCTGTCTTTCCCTCTCTGTCTCTCCCTCTCTCTGCTCTCTGTCTCTGCCTCTCTCTCTGTCTCTCTCTATACCCATCCATCGGTCTTTCCCTCTCTGTCTCTCCCTCTCTCTACTTCTCTCTGTCTCTGCCTCTCTCTCTGCCCCTCCAACGGTCTTTCCCTCTCTGTCACTCCCTCTCTCCTTCTCTCTGTCTCTCCCTCTCTCTCCTTCTCTCTCTCTCTGTCCCTCCATCTGTCTTCCCCCCCCCCGTCACTCCCTCTCTCTCCGTCTCTCTCTCTCTATCCCTCCATCTGACCTTCCCTCCCTGTCACTCCATCTCTCTCCTTCTCTCTCTGTCTCTCACTTTGTCCCTCCATCTGTCTTTCCCTCTCTGTCTCTCCCTCTCACTCCTACTCTCTCTGTCTCTCACTGTGTTCCTCCATCTGTCTTTCCCTCTCTGTCTCTCCCTCTCTCTCCTACTCTCTGTCTCTGCCTCTCTCTCTGTCTCTCTCTCTGTCTCTGTCCCTCCATCTGTCTTTCCCTCACTTGCACTCCCTCTCTCTCTCCTTCTATCTCTGTCTGTCCATCTGTCTTTCGCTCTCTGTCTCTCCCTCTCTCTCCTACTCTCTGTCTCTGCCTCTCTCTCTGTCTCTCTCTCTGTCTCTGTCCCTCCATCTGTCTTTCCCTCACCTGCACTCCCTCTCTCTCTCCTTCTATCTCTGTCTCTCTCTTTGTCCCTCCATCTGTCTTTCCCTCTCTGTCACCCTCTCTCTCCTTCTCTCTCTCTCTGTCCCTCCATCTGTCTTTCCCTCCCTGTCAATCCCTCTCTCTCCTTCCATCTCTGCCTCACTCTCTCTGTCCCTCCATCTGTCTTTCCCTCTCTGGCTCTCCGTCTCTCTCCTTCCCTCACTGTCTCTGCCTCTCCGTCTGTCCCTCCATCTGTCTTTCCCTCCCTGTCACTCCATCTCGCTCCTTCTCTCTTTGTCTCACACTCTGTCCCTCCATCTGTCTTTCCCTCCCTGTCACTCCCTCTCTCTCTGTCTCTCTCTGTGTCTCTCTCTGATATCACTGACACTAGGAGAGCGACAGAGGGAGGGAGGGTTAGATATGACGGCACAGAGAGGCCTGTAGTGAGGGACAAATGTGGAGAGAGAGAGATTGTTGAGTTGGATGAAGAGGATAATGTAAGATATATTAATGTGATGAAATCCTTCACTGCTGTGTCCACAAACATATTTGAGATAGGTATGGAGAGAAAACGAACATCGGGAGAGGGAGGAATGCAGATGAAGTTGGGGCCCAGGCGGACACTTTTGATGATCCAGAAGGAATAGCCTCCATTTTAAATATTCAGTAAGCTATTCCACTGTGGTAGCCATCACACCCTCATGATATTGTTTGTGGAAATTTCATGCTGGCTTATTGGTTAATTTTTAAACCTGTAATTGATAGATTCTTGTTAACCAAATGTATTAAGAGATAAGGGGCAAAGGTAGGATATATGGTGCAAGTTTGATCACAGATCAGCCATGATCTCATTGAATGCCGGGACGGAGTTGTGGGGTTAAATTGCATCCTCCTCTTCCAATATCCCCTGTTAAATATCCTTCTTTCTCTGTCAGTCACCCTGTCAGTCTATGTCTTTCTGTTTCTCTCTTTCTGTCTCTCTCTCTGTCTGTT
Source organism: Heterodontus francisci (assembly GCF_036365525.1). Classification (NCBI taxonomy): domain Eukaryota; kingdom Metazoa; phylum Chordata; class Chondrichthyes; order Heterodontiformes; family Heterodontidae; genus Heterodontus; species Heterodontus francisci. Next base: position 447,663 of record NW_027141909.1, read on the forward strand.
TCGGACAGTGTAGAGTGAGATTCACTCTGTATCCACCCCATGATGTTCCTGTCCTGGGACTGTTGGATGGGACAGTGTAGAAGGAGCATTACTCTGTATCTAATCCATGCTGTACCTGTCTGGGGAATGTTGATGGGAGAGTGCAAACAGAGAGGTCTGGGACCAGGGTCCTCATGGGGAGGACTTAATGGTGCCTCCTAATTGACCAGTTAGCAATGTTGGTGCTCCAGGGATGAAAGGGACATTGGCTGAGTGGATACGACATTGGCTGAGAGAGTGGACAATGGTTGTTTCAGACTGGAGGGAGGTATACAGTGGAGGTTTATATTAGGACCACTGATCTTTTTGATATATACTAAAGACTTGGACTTGTGTTTACAGGGCATAACTTCAATGTTTGCCAATGTTTGTGTCATCTGCAATGTAATAAACAGGGAAGGGACTAGTAGCAGACTTCAGGAGGATAGAGGCAGTCTGGTGAAATGGAACACACAAGAACAAATGAATTAGGAGCAGGAGTAGGCCATTCGGCCCCTCGAGCCTGCTCTGCCATTCAATGGCTGATCTGATTGTGAACTCAACTCCACTTTCCTGTCTGTGTCCCATAACCCTTGACTCACTAATTGATCAAAAATCTATCGAACTCAGCCTTGAATATATTCAATGATCCAGCCTCCACTGCTCTCTGGGGAAGAGAATTCCACAGACTGACCCCCCTCTGAGAGAAACACATTTCTCCTCAGCTCAGTTTTAAATGGAACGTCCCTAATTTTTAAACTGTGTCCCCTAGTTCTAGTCTCCCCAACAAGGGGAAACATCCTCTCAGCATCCACCCTGTCCAGTCCCCTCGGGACCTGAGATGTTTCACTCTGATCACCTCTCATTCTTCTGAACTCCAGTGGGTATAGACCCAACCTGTTCAACCTTTCCTCATAAGATAACCCCTTCATCCCAGGAATCAGCCCCGTGAACCTTCTCTGAACTACTTCGAATGCAATTGTATAATTTCTTCAGTAAGGAGACCAAAAGTGTCCACAATCCTGCAGACGTCGTCTAACTTATGCCCTGTACAGCTTTAACAACACTTCCCTACTTTGATATTCTATTCACCTTGCAATAAACAACAACATTCCATTTGCCTTCCTAATCACTCGCTGCAGCTACACGGTAACATTTTGTGATTCATGTACCAGGACACCCAGATCCCTCTGTACCGTACAGTTCTGCAGTCTCTCTCCATTTCAATAATATACTGATTTTTATTCTTCCTGCTAAAGTGGACAAGCTCACATTTTCCCACATTGTACTCCATCTCCCAATGTTTTGCTCACTCACTTAACCTATGGAAATCTCTTTGTAGACACTTTATGTCCTCTTGACAGCTTACTATCCAACCTATCATTGGACAGACACAGGGCAGGTTAACTTCAATGCTGAGAAATGTGAAGTGATGCATTTTGGAAGGAAGACTGAGTGATATAAACTAAATGGTACAATGTTAGAATGGGTGACAGGACAGAGAGATCTGGGATTTCATCAATGTTCCCTGTTCTACCCAAAAGCTCAATTTGGGGCTTGGAATCTGTGAGTTGAATTTAGCTTCATCCTGAAAAGTGTTAGTAAACGTGTTGGGAAATGTGTCAAAAGCTGTTTCCATTCAGACATTCCTGCATTGTGGAAGTGTGAGCTGTCTTTGCAGAGACAGGAAATAGAGTTGTTTGAATGGACCTGCAGGTTTTAGTTGATGCAATAAGGTGAGAATTTGAATTGTGTCCCTTCCAGATACACAGAATTGAAGGTATTTACAGAACACCACATGAAGTAGTTTACCAATGTCTGACAAACTTCAAAGACTTCAAACACATGGAAGAAGAGGAGAAGGGAACAATATACAAAACCTGAGACAGTCAGACAACAGCAGGAGGAAAACAAATTTCTTTTTATGGGTTTTAATTTGAAGGCCTGAGCTGATGATTGAAAAAGTAGGAGTTCAAATCCCACACTGGGCTGTTGTGAATTTGAATTTTGTTTTTTCTAAAAATAAACATAAATCTGGAATCAAAAACCTCTGGGATGGAATGATTCACTCCTGTCTACTAGTGCAAAGCCCGTGTGTGTCTCAGTTTTGCTGTATTTATTAACGATTTAAGATGATGTGGTAGAATGCAACATACCCAAGTTTACCAATGACACAAAAATAGGCAGCATTGTAAGCAGTGTTGCTGGAAGCAGAACAATGCAAAGAGATATCTGAAGTGAATGGTTAAAACTGTGGTAGATAGATTTCCATGTCAGTAAAAAAGACCAGAACAGAGTATTTTATAAATGGTGAAAAGATAGAAACACTGGAGGTTCAAAGAGACTTGAGGGGTCCGTGTCCATTTGAGTGCAGTGTAGATTTACCAGAATGGTAACTGGACTCCAAGGGTTACATTACAAGGTGATATTACACAAACTGGGAATAATTCCCTGGAATTTAGGAGGATCATGGTGATTTGATCAAAGTTGTTGAGATATTAAGGGGAACTGATGGGGTAGTTTGCGAGAAACTATTTCTGCAGCTTTGGAATATATGAACAGGAGTAGGCCATTCAGCCCATCAAGCCTGCTCCGCCATTCAAGACGATCATGGCTGATCATCCACTTCAATGTGTTTTTCCCAGACTATCCTCATACCCTTTATGTCATTGGTATTCAGCAATCTGTCAATCTCTGCTTTAAACATACTCAATGACTGAGCTTCCACAGCCCTCTGGGATAGAGAATTCCTAAGATTCACAACCCTCTGAGTAATGACATTTCTCCTCATCTCTGTCCCAAGTGGCTTCCCCCTTATTTTGAAATTGTGTCCCCTGGTTCTAGACTCCTCAACCAGGAGAAACATCTTACCTACATCTACCCTGTCTATCTATAATGTTACCCCAGGGTCCCCACACAGCCTGTCTCCCCGTCCCCCTGCTTCTAAAGTGTCTCAGTGTCTCCTGGCACTTTCTATCTCTCTGCTTCTGTCTCTATCCCTCACTATCTCTCTGTTCTCTCTCCATTTCTGTCTCTCCCTATATCTCTGTTACTCTACCTCTGTTCCTCTCTCTCTGTTTATCACTCTCTCCCACCATGTTGTTTATCATTGGGGGTTGAGTTAAATCACAGACAAAATAAACACTTCACCTGTCTGCCCCGGAATAAATAGCAAAATGTGTGGATATTTTATGTCTGTATTCAGACAATATAGACAGGAGTGTATATTATATGATGGGATGCTGCAAATCGATTTACACTAGTACTGTCGGAAAAACAACTTAAAAAGAATTATTCACAAGTCTAGTCCAACTTAACGACAGATTTGACGCGATAAGGTAATAAATGCCAAAAGTCTGGAGTTTTTTGGAGTACGTTAAGCTTTACTCTGTCTGGCTTTCAGAAATTAAACATTACACATGCACTGCAAGATTAAAGATTATACATAGGTTAGGTTACATAGAATTTTGGAAGGAATAACAAGGCTCGGGAATATCCAATGAATGGTAGGATCATAGGAAGTACCGAGTGTCAGAGGGATCTTGGTGTACTTGTCCATAGATCACTGAAGGCTGCAGCGCAGGTAGACAAGGTGGTTAGGAAGGTATATGGGATACTTGCCTTTATTAGTTGAGGCATAGAATATAAGAACAGGGAGGTTATGATGGAGCTGTATAAAACACTGGTTAGGCCACAGCTGGAGTACTGTGTACAGTTCTGGGCACCACACTATAGGAAGGATGTGATTGCACTGGAGAGGATGCAGAGGAGATTGACCAGGATGTTGCCTGGGCTGGAGCATTTCAGCTATGAAAAGAGACTGAAAAGGCTGGAGTTGTTTTCCTTAGAGCAGAGAAGGCTGAGGGGGGACCTGATTGAGGTGTACAAAATTATGAGGGGCATTGATAGGTTAGATAGGAAGAAACTTTTTCCCTCAGCGGAGGGGTCAATAACCAGGGGGCATAGATTGAAGGCAAGGGGCAGATGGTTTAGAGGGGATTTGAGGAAAAGATTTTTCTCCTGGAAGGTTATTGGATGATTTGATGAAGGTTTACAAAATAATAAGGGAAACTGATAGGGTGGACTGAGAGTAAATATTCCCTTTGGCTGCGGAGTCAGGAACTTGGGGCATAGTCCAAAAATATAAACAGTGGCCACTTTGACTTCATCCCATCGTGTCGTATGTACATTCTCACATATAGCAGGTATAGCAGCACATATATAACAGGATAACAGGTATAACTGTAGTCATAGTATTCAGCTGAAAATTGATCAGTTACATTGTTATTTCAGTCCATATTTACAGTACACACGGTACCTTACTGTTGTAATCAAGTCATATAGTGTCTATTCATCCCACTGGGGCAAAATGTCACTGGTTCAACATTCTCACCAAATACTAAAGCATTCCACAATGCAAGACTCACAAATTCAACACAAGTTTCCTTTTCTGAGTCTCGCTGGTCTGTTCTGATTCTCTGAGGGATTACTGATGCTTATCCTCCACATGAGCAATCGTCCTAATCCCGTGTGCCTGTCCTGCTCCCAAACCCGGCATTCGCTTACAATAAGGCAATTGATACAGGAGCGTCTCAGTGACTGAGGCAGGTGAGTCTTGAGGCTGAGCCGGGCACAGTGAGTGACCCGGGTTAATCCGACACTCGAGGGACAGTTTAAACGGAGCTTTACTCTGTATCTAACCCGTGCTGTACCTTCTCTGAGAGTGTTCGATGGGGCAGTGTAGACGAGGAGAGTTATTCCTTACCCATTTTAAATATAGAGAAGTGAATATCCAAGAGATTGTTTTAAATGTGATGAGGGTTTCTGCCTCTACCATCCTTTAGAGTCATAGAGAGATACAGCACTTATACAGGCCCTTCGGCCCACCCAGTCTGTGCCGGCCATCAACCACCCATTTTATACTAATCCTTTCAGGCAGTGAGTTCCAGACACCCACCAGCCACTGGGTGAAGAAACTATTGATGTGTTTCGTTCAGTTAAGTTTGATGTCAATGTTTCCCCAGGATGTTAATGCTGGGTGATTCAGCGATGGGATAATGCTTTGAATGCCAAGGGGAGGTGGTTGGATTCTCTCTTGTTGCAGATGGTCATTGCCTGGCACTTGTGTGACGTGAATGTTACTTCCCACTGGTCGGCCCAAGCCTGAATGTTGTCTGGGTCTTGGTGCATGTGGCTATGGATTGCTTCATTATCTGAGGCAAAATACTGTGGATGCTGGAAATCTGGAAAGCATCGAGCTGAATCACTAACTCTGTTTTTCTCTCCACAGATGCTGCTTGACCTGCTCAGTATTTCCAGTATTTTCTCCTGGGATCTCAGCTGAAGATGGTTGAGCCTCGGACACTACCCTGAGGAACTCCTGCAGTGATGTCCTGGGACTGAGATGATTGACCTCCAACAACCACAACCATCTTCCTTTGTGCTCGGTATGACTCCAACCAGCGGATTCCCACTGACTTCAGTTTTACTCGGGCTCCTCGATGTCACACTCGGTCAAACACTGCCTTGATGTTAAGGTCAGTCTCTCTTCCCAGTAGCAGACAGGAGTGAATCGTTCCCTTTGACCCGTTGTACACTGAAGAAGCTGTGTTTCTTCACAGCCTGATACAGGACTGTACACGGCCGATTAATGTAGCCCATCAAACACTCCCAGAGCAGGTTCAGCACAGCTTAGGAACAGAGTACAGTTCCTTCAACATTCTCTCTCTGTCTCTCCCTCCTGCTATCTCTGACATTAGGAGAGAGACAGAGGGAGAGAGGGTTAGATATGAAGGCAGAGAGAGGGCTGTAGAGAGGGACAAAGTTGGAGAGAGAGAGATTGTTGAGGTGGATGAAAAGGATAATGTAAGATATATTAATTTGATGTAATCTTTCACTGCTGTGTACACAAACAGAAAGAGATAGATTTGGCAGAAAAACACATCGGCAGAGAGGGAAATGTAGATGAAGTTGGGGCACAGGCAGATACATTTGATGATCCAGAAGGAACAGCCTCCATTTTAAACATCCAGCAAGCTATTCCACTGTGGGAGCCATCACACCCTCATGATATTTGATGTGCAAATTTCTTGCTGGCATATTGGTTAATTTTTAAATCTGTGATTGATAGATTCTTGTTTACCAAAGGTATTAAGAGATAAGGGGCAAAGGCAGGATATATGGTGTAAGTTACATCACAGATCAGCCAAGATCACATTGGATGCCGGAACAGGATTGTGGGGTTAAATTGCATCCTCCTCTTCCGATATCCCTTGTTAAATATCCTTCTTTCTCTTTTAGTCACCCTGTCAGTCTATGTCTCTCTGTTTCTCTCTTTCTGTCTCTATCGGACAGTGTAGAGTGAGATTCACTCTGTATCCACCCCATGATGTTCCTGCCCTGGGAGTGTGTGATGGGACAGTGCAGAGGGAAATTCACTCTGTGTCAAACCCAACATTGTGCTTAGCTTGGGAATGTTTAATGGGACAGTGTAGCTGGAGATTTACTCTGTATCCCTGGAATTTTGAAGGCTCAGGTGTGATTTGATGATTGTTTTCAAGATAATAAGGGAAACTGATAGGGTAGACAGAGAGTAACAATTCCCACTGGCTGCAGAGTCTAGAACATGGGGGCATAGTCTAAAAATATAAACCTAGTCGAAAAACCTTTCAGGAGTGAAATGAAGAAACACTTCAACACACCAGGTGTGGTATCAGTTTGGAACTCTCTTCCACAAACAGCAATTGATGCTGAGACACTTGTTAATTTTTAAATCTGAGTTTGATAGATTTTTATGAAACCTCTCTGTCACTCCCTCTCTCTTCTCCCATCTCTGCCTCTCTCTGTCTCTCCATCTGCCTTTCCATCTCTGTTGCTCTCACTCTCTCCTTCTCTCCCTGTCTCTCTCTCTCTCTCTCTGTCTCTCCATCAGTCTCCCCACCCATCACTCCCTCTCTCTCCTCCTATCTCTGCTTCTCTCTCTATCCCTCCATCTGTCCGTCCCTCCCTGTCACTCCATCTCTCTCTGTCTCTCACTCTGTCCCTCCATCTGTTTTTCCCTCCCTCTGTCACTCCCTCTCTCTCCTTCTATCTCTCTCTCTCTGTCGCTCTATCCCTCCATCTATCCTTCCCTCCCTGTCACTCCATTTCTCTCCTTCTCTCTTTGTCTCTCTCTCCGTCTCTCCATCTGTCTTTCCCTTCCTGTCGCTCCCTCTCTCTCCTTCTATCTCTGTCTCTCACTCTCTGTCTCTTCATCTGCCTTCCCAACCCCCTGACAATCCCTCTCTCTCCTTCCATCTCTGTCTCTGCATCTCTCTCTGCCTCTCTCTCTGCCTCTCTCTCTGTCTCTCTCTCTTTCCCTCCATCTGCCTTTCCCTCTCTGTCACGCCCACTCTTTCCGTCTTTCTCTGTCTCTCTCTCTCTCTATCCATCCATCTGTCCTTCCCTCCCTGTCACTCCTTCTCTCTCTGTCTCTCTCTCTGTCCCTCCATCTGTCTTTCTCTCCATGACACTGCCTCACTCTCCTTCTATCTCTGTCTTTCTCTCTGTCTCTCCATCTGTCTTTCCCTCTCTGTCTCTCCGTCTCTCTTCTATCTCTGTCTCTGCCTCTCTCCTTCGATCTCTGTCTCTGCCTCTCTCTCTGTCTCTCTCTCTGTCCCTCCATCTATCCTTCCCTCCCTGTCACTCCATCTCTCTCCTTCTCTCTCTGTCTCTCACTCTCTCCCTCCATCTGTCTTTCCCTCTCTGTCTCTCCGTCTCTCTTCTTCTATCTCTGTCTCTGCCTCTCTCTCTGTTTCTCTCTCTGTCCCTCCATCTGTCTTTCCCTCTCTGTCTCTCCCACTCTCTCCGTCTCTCTCTGTCTCTCTCTCTGTCCCTCCATCTGTCAAAGAACAAAGAACAGGACAGCACAGGAACAGGCCATTCGGCCCTCCAAGACTGTGCCGATCTTGATGCCTGCCGAAACTAAAACCTTCTGCACTTCTGGGGTCCGTATCCCTCTATTCCCATCCTATTCATGTATTTGTCAAGATGTCTCTTAAACGTCTCTATGGTACCTGCTTCCACCACCTCCCCAGCAACACGTTCCAGGCACTCACCACCCTCTGTGTAAGGAACTTGCCTCGCACATCCCCTCTAAACTTTGCCCCTCTCACCTTAAACGTCTGTCCCCTAGTAACTGACTCTTCCACCCTTACTGTCTCTCCGCCTTTCTCCTTCTATCTCTGTCTATCTCTGTCTATCCCTCAATCTGTCCTTCCCTCCCAGTTTCTCCATCTCTCTCCTTCTATCTCTGTCGCCCTCTCTGTCCAACCATCTGTCTTTCCCTCTCTGTCTCTCCCTCTCTCTCCTTCTATCTCGGTCTCTCTCTCTCTCTCTCTATCTGTCCATCTGTCTTTCCCTCCAAGACACTCCCTCTCTCTCCTTCTATCTTTGTCTCTCTCCATGTCGTTCCATCTGTCTTTCCCTCCCTGTCACTCCCTCTCTCTCCTTCACTGTCTCTCACTTAGTCCCTCCATCAGTCTTTCCATCCCTGTCACTCCCTCTGTATCCTTCAACTCTGTCTTTCTCGCTGTCTCTCCATCTGTCCTCCCATCCCCCCCATCACTCCCTCTCTCTCCTTCTATCTCTGTCTCTCCATCTGTCCTCCCATCCCCCCCATCACTCCCTCTCTCTCCTTCTATCTCTGTCTCTCCATCTGTCTTTCCCTGTCTGTCTCTCCCTCTCTCTCCTTCTGTCTCTGTCTCTCTCTCTCTATCGCTCCATCTGTCTTTCCCTCCCTGTCACTCCATCTCTCTCCCTGTCTCACTCTCTCTGTCCCTCCATCTGTCTTTCCCTTCCTGACACTCCCTCTCACTACTTCTATCTCTGTCTCTGCCACTCTCTATGTCTTTCTCTCTTGTCGCTCCATTTGTCTTTCCCTGTCTGTCTCTCCATCTCTCTCCTTCTCTCTCTCTCGCTGCCTCTCTCTCTGTCTCTCTCTCTCTGTCCCTCCATCTGTCTTTCCCTCCCTATCACTACCTCTTTCTCCTACTAACTCTGTCTCTCTCTGTCCCTCCATCTGTCTCTGCACCACACCGTCACTCCATCTCTCTCCTTCTGTCTCTGTCTCTCTCTCTCGATCGCTCCATCTGTCTTTCCCTCCCTGTCACTCCATCTCTCTCCATGTCTCTCTCTCTCTCTGTCCCTCCATCTGTCTTTCACTTCCTGACACTCCCTCTCACTACTTCTATCTCTGTCTCTGCCACTCTCTCCGTCTTTCTCTCTTGTCGCTCCATTTGTCTTTCCCTCTCTGTCTCTCCATCTCTCTCCTTCTCTCTCTCGCTGCTTCTCTCTCTGTCCCTCCATCTGTCTTTCCCTCTCTGTCTCTCCCTCTCTCTCCTTCTATCTCTGTCTCTCCATCTGTCTTTCCCTCTCTGTCTCTCCCTCTATCTCCTTCTCTCTCTGTCACTGTCTCCCTCTCTGTCCCTCCATCTGTCTTTCCCTCTCTGTCTCTCCCTCTATCTCCTTCTCTCTCTGTCTCTGCCTCTCTCTCTGCCTCTCTCTCTGTCCCTCCATCTGTCTCTCCCTTCCTGACACTCCCTCTCACTACTTCTATCTCTGTCTCTGCCACTCTCTCTGTCTTTCTCTCTTGTCGTTTCCATTTGTCTTTCCCTCTCTGACTCTCCCTCTCTCTCCTTCTCTCTCTGTCACTGTCTCTCACTCTGTCCCTCCATCTGTCTTTCCCTCTCTGTCACTCTGTCTCTCTCCTTCTCTCTCTGTCTCTCTCTCTGTTCCTCCATCTGTCTTTCCCTCCCTGTCACCCCCTCTCTCCTTCTCTCTGTTTCTCCATCTCTCTCCTTCTCTCTCTGTCTCTGCCTCTCTCTCTGTCTCTCTCTCTCTGTCCCTCCATCTGTCTTTCCCTCCCTGTCACTCCCTCTCTCTCCTTCTCTCTCTGTCTTTCGCTCTCTGTCCCTCCATCTGTCTTTCCCTCCCTGTCACTCCCTCTTACTACTTCTATCTCTGTCTCTGCCACTCTCCCCGTCTTTCTCTCTTGTCCCTCTATTTGTCTTTCCCTCTCTGTCTCTCCAACATTCTCCTTCTCTCTCTCCTTCTCTCTCTCTAGCTGTCTCTCTCTCTGTCCATCCATCTGTCTTTCCCTCTCTGTCTCTCCCTCTCCCTCCTTCTATGTCTGGCTCTCCATCTGTCTTGCCCTCTCTGTCTCTCCCTCTCCCTCCTTCTATGTCTGGCTCTCCATCTGTCTTTCCCTCTCTGTCACTCCCTGCAGTGAGTCAGGGACACCAGCAGATGGAGATGGTGAGAGAGGGACATTAACTGCAGTGAGACAGGGACACCAGCAGATGGAGATGGTGAGAGAGGGACATTAACTGCAGTGAGACAGGGACACCAGCAGATGGAGATGGTGAGAGGGGGACAGTAACTGCAGTGAGACAGGGACACCAGCAGATGGAGATGGTGAGCGGGGATACAGTAACTGCAGTGAGACAGGGACACCAGCAGATGGAGATGGTGAGAGAGGGACATTAACTGCAGTGAGACAGGGACACCAGCAGATGGAGATGGTGAGAGAGGGACATTAACTGCAGTGAGACAGGGACACCAGCAGATGGAGATGGTGAGAGAGGGACATTAACTGCAGTGAGACAGGGACACCAGCAGATGGAGATGGTGAGAGAGGGACATTAACTGCAGTGAGACAGGGACACCAGCAGATGGAGATGGTGAGAGGGGGACATTAACTGCAGTGAGACAGGGACACCAGCAGATGGAGATGGTGAGAGAGGGACATTAACTGCAGTGAGACAGGGACACCAGCAGATGGAGATGGTGAGAGAGGGACATTAACTGCAGTGAGACAGGGACACCAGCAGATGGAGATGGTGAGAGAGGGACATTAACTGCAGTGAGACAGGGACACCAGCAGATGGAGATGGTGAGAGGGGGACAGTAACTGCAGTGAGACAGGGACACCAGCAGATGGAGATGGTGAGCGGGGATACAGTAACTGCAGTGAGACAGGGACACCAGCAGATGGAGATGGTGAGAGAGGGACATTAACTGCAGTGAGACAGGGACACCAGCAGATGGAGATGGTGAGAGAGGGACATTAACTGCAGTGAGACAGGGACACCAGCAGATGGAGATGGTGAGAGAGGGACATTAACTGCAGTGAGACAGGGACACCAGCAGATGGAGATGGTGAGAGAGGGACATTAACTGCAGTGAGACAGGGACACCAGCAGATGGAGATGGTGAGAGAGGGACATTAACTGCAGTGAGACAGGGACACCAGCAGATGGAGATGGTGAGAGAGGGACATTAACTGCAGTGAGACAGGGACACCAGCAGATGGAGATGGTGAGAGGGGGACAGTAACTGCAGTGAGACAGGGACACCAGCAGATGGAGATGGTGAGCGGGGATACAGTAACTGCAGTGAGACAGGGACACCAGCAGATGGAGATGGTGAGAGAGGGACATTAACTGCAGTGAGACAGGGACACCAGCAGATGGAGATGGTGAGAGAGGGACATTAACTGCAGTGAGACAGGGACACCAGCAGATGGAGATGGTGAGAGAGGGACATTAACTGCAGTGAGACAGGGACACCAGCAGATGGAGATGGTGAGAGAGGGACATTAACTGCAGTGAGACAGGGACACCAGCAGATGGAGATGGTGAGAGAGGGACATTAACTGCAGTGAGACAGGGACACCAGCAGATGGAGATGGTGAGAGGGGGACAGTAACTGCAGTGAGACAGGGACACCAGCAGATGGAGATGGTGAGCGGGGATACAGTAACTGCAGTGAGACAGGGACACCAGCAGATGGAGATGGTGAGAGGGGGACAGTAACTGCAGTGAGACAGGGACACCAGCAGATGGAGATGGTGAGAGAGGGACATTAACTGCAGTGAGACAGGGACACCAGCAGATGGAGATGGTGAGAGAGGGACATTAACTGCAGTGAGACAGGGACACCAGCAGATGGAGATGGTGAGAGAGGGACATTAACTGCAGTGAGACAGGGACACCAGCAGATGGAGATGGTGAGAGAGGGACATTAACTGCAGTGAGACAGGGACACCAGCAGATGGAGATGGTGAGAGAGGGACATTAACTGCAGTGAGACAGGGACACCAGCAGATGGAGATGGTGAGAGAGGGACATTAACTGCAGTGAGACAGGGACACCAGCAGATGGAGATGGTGAGAGGGGGACAGTAACTGCAGTGAGACAGGGACACCAGCAGATGGAGATGGTGAGCGGGGATACAGTAACTGCAGTGAGACAGGGACACCAGCAGATGGAGATGGTGAGAGGGGGACAGTAACTGCAGTGAGACAGGGACACCAGCAGATGGAGATGGTGAGAGAGGGACATTAACTGCAGTGAGACAGGGACACCAGCAGATGGAGATGGTGAGAGGGGGACAGTAACTGCAGTGAGACAGGGACACCAGCAGATGGAGATGGTGAGAGAGGGACATTAACTGCAGTGAGACAGACCGCCATCTAAATACCCCACCCGGGGACAGACCCCCATCTAAATACTAATCACGGGAACAGACCCCGATCTAAATACATGCCCGGGAACAGACCCCCATCCAGATACCCCACCCGGGGACACACCCCCATCTAATTATACCCTTATAATACCCCAGTTACAAATACCTGACGGGAACAGACCCCCATCTAAATAAATCCCCGGGGACAGAGCCCCATCTAAATAAATCCCCGGGGACAGACCCTCATCTAAATACATCCCCGGGGACAGACCCCTATTTAGATAGCCCACCCGGGGACATTCCCCCAACTAAATAAAACCCCGGGGACAGACCCCCATCTAAATACAGACCCCCATCTAAATACATCCCCGGGGACAGACCCCTATTTAGATAGCCCACCCGGGGACAGACCCCCAACTAAATAAAACCCCGGGGACAGACCCCCATCTCAATACAGACCCCCATCTAAATACTAACCCCGGGGACAGACCCCCATCTAAATACCCCCCGCCCCGGGACAGATCCCCATCTAAATACTAACCCCGGGGACAGACCCCCATCTAAATAAATTCCCGGGGACAGACCCTCATCTAAATAAAACCCCGGGGACAGACCCCCATCTAAATACAGACCCCCATCTAAATACATCCCCGGGGACAGACCCCTATTTAGATAGCCCACCCGGGGGCAGACCCCCATCTAATTATACCCTTATAATACCCCTGTTACAAATACCTGATGGGAACAGACCCCCATCTAAATACTAACCCCGGGGACAGACCCCCATGTAAATAAATCCCCGGGGGACAGACCCCCATCTAAATAACCCCCGCCCCGGGACAGATCCCCATCTAAATACTAACCCCGGGGACAGACCCCCATCTAAATACAGACCCCCATCTAAATACCCCCCCGGGGACAGACCCCGATCTAAATACCCCCCCGGGGACAGACCCCCATCTAAATACCCCCCCGGGGACAGACCCCGATCTAAATAGATCCCCGGGGACAGACCACCATCAAAATAAATCCCCGGGGACAGACCCCCATGTAAATAAATCCCCGGGGGACAGACCCCCATCGAAATAAATCCCCGGGGGACAGAACACCATCTAAATAAATCCCCGGGGACAGACCCCCATGTAAATAAATCCCCGGGGACAGACCCCCATCAAAATAAATCCCCGGGGACAGACCGCCATGTAAATAAATCCCCGGGGACAGACCCCCATCTAAATAAATCCCCGGGGACAGACCCCCATGTAAATAAATCCCCGGGGGACAGACCCCCATCTAAATACATCCCCGGGGACAGACCCCCATGTAAATAAATCCCCGGGGGACAGACCCCCATCTAAATAAATCCCCGGGGGACAGACCCCCAACTAAATAAAACCCCGGGGACAGACCCCCATTTAGATAACCCACCCGGGGACAGACCCCAATCTAATTATACACTTATAATACCCCTGTTACAAATACCTGATGGGAACAGACCCCCATCTAAATACTAACCCCGGGGACAGACCCCCATGTAAATAAATCCCCGGGGGACAGACCCCCATCTAAATAACCCCCGCCCCGGGACAGATCCCCATCTAAATACTAACCCCGGGGACAGACCCCCATCTAAATACAGACCCCCATCTAAATACCCCCCCGGGGACAGACCCCGATCTAAATACCCCCCCGGGGACAGACCCCCATCTAAATACCCCCCCGGGGACAGACCCCGATCTAAATAGATCCCCGGGGACAGACCACCATCAAAATAAATCCCCGGGGACAGACCCCCATGTAAATAAATCCCCGGGGGACAGACCCCCATCGAAATAAATCCCCGGGGGACAGAACACCATCTAAATAAATCCCCGGGGACAGACCCCCATGTAAATAAATCCCCGGGGACAGACCACCATCAAAATAAATCCCCGGGGACAGACCGCCATGTAAATAAATCCCCGGGGACAGACCCCCATCTACATACATCCCCGGGGACAGACCCCCATGTAAATAAATCCCCGGGGGACAGACCCCCATCTAAATAAATCCCCGGGGACAGACCCCCATCTACATACATCCCCGGGGACAGACCCCCATGTAAATAAATCCCCGGGGGACAGACCACCATCAAAATAAATCCCCGGGGACAGACCGCCATGTAAATAAATCCCCGGGGACAGACCCCCATCTAAATAAATCCCCGGGGACAGACCCCCATGTAAATAAATCCCCGGGGGACAGACCCCCATCTAAATACATCCCCGGGGACAGACCCCCATGTAAATAAATCCCCGGGGGACAGACCCCCATCTAAATAAATCCCCGGGGACAGACCCCCATGTAAATAAATCCCCGGGGGACAGACCCCCATCTAAATAAATCCCCGGGGGACAGACCCCCAACTAAATAAAACCCCGGGGACAGACCCCCATTTAGATAACCCACCCGGGGACAGACCCCAATCTAATTATACACTTATAATACCCCTGTTACAAATACCTCCCGGGACAGACCCCCATCTATCTTCCCCCCCACCCGCCTCCGGGGACAGACCCCCATCTAAATACCATCGAAATATGCAGAGACAGAAAGAGGTGGAGGGGCAGAGATACAAAGTAAGATGTGTTCACAGAATAGAGAGGGGTGTCCCGGGACAGGTGGGAGGGAAATGCAGAGATAATCTTGCAGGAAAGGAGGAGCAGAGATGGAAAGATTCAGGGATTTGGAAGTGAGTGAGAGAAGAAATGGACTGAGAGAGAGACAGATAAAGATACAGAGAGTTGCAGAAAGAGAGTGACAATGGAAACCTGTGAGACTCCAGAGAGAGGCAAAGATAGAAAGGATGTTGTGAGATACAGAGATAGGGATTTAAAGATGTGAAGAAACAGAGTTAGGAACAAAGAGGAAGGTGCAGGGAACAAGTTGCAGCAAGAGATGGAGAGAGGGAAATCTATGGGATTACATTGACTGTTCTGGAGCAGCGATTCCCAAACTATTCCCTTCGGAGCACCATCCAGCCCCCTCCCTTGTGTTAAAATAAAATCCACAGACCCCCGAAAACACAAAATCAAAATACTGCAGATGCTGGAAATCTGAAATAAAAACTGTTCTGGAATTACTGAGCATTTCCAGCACTTTGTTTTTCTATCAGCCCCGAAATCACAAACAGTCTTCTTTTCTGGATCTAGAAATTAATTTGACAATGACAAATATATTTTTATTATTACTTTCCCTCTCCGGTTAAAGCTCTTGTCGGAGAATTCCACGTGGACAAAAGATTCTCCCTCTGCATCATCACAGCTGCAGCTTCCGAAAAGATTCTCCTTGGGAATAAGAGAAATAAAATTGATTCAAACAAAGCAAAGCATTTTTGCACAGAAATAAAACACAGCGAGAGCCCAGGACTCTCTCTCCAACTCACTGACATAAAACAATCTCTCAGTGACTTACAAACACATCCCCTGACACAGAGCCAGAGACTGGGAAGTGTAAATGTGTTTACCCTGTCATTTCCTGCTGTCTCTCTCTCTCCCTCTCTCTCTCTATTTCTCTCTGTGTGTCTCTCTACATCTGTTTCTGCCTCATTGTAAAAGCACACAAACACTGGTAACCCCCATCCCCTCTCCTGTAGAAGGATAGAGAGAGAAATCCACATTCCCATCCCTGAAAATCTGAATTCAAATGGTCCCCCGGTGTTTCATTTCACTGTCAAATTCAGCCCACAGCCTGAAACACCAGCAATATTCGGGAATGAGAACAAGCCTTTACAAACCTTCACATTTCACCCATTTCATTGCTGATTCACAGAAGTATTTGACACTCAATGAATCAATTTTTAAAGTGCTCGTCACTGTTGCAACGTTGGAAATGCTGTCGGCCATTGATGCACAGCAAGATCCCACAAGCAGCAGTCTGATAACAGTGGGCTACCCCTTCTCCGCCCCCTCTTGATTCCCTCCATGTTTCCCTCACTCTCCTGCATCTCTCTCCCTCCTGTTACTCTCATTCAGAGAGACAGATGGAGAGAGAGAGAGAAATTCACGTCACTGCCCAAAACACCAGCATTATTCGGGAATTATACCGGCTTCAAGCTCCGGACTTAAATTCCAGGCCTTCAGGAGAGCTTTACACACAATGAATTCACTTCTAAAATGCACTCACTGTCACAATGCAGGGAATTCTGCAGGCAAGCTGGGCACAGCAAGATCCCAGCAATGGTGACACTTCAAAATTCAGTTTACCAAGATTTTGAGTGTGGATTTCTCTCTCTCTCTGTCTTTCTCCATCTTTCTCTGCCTTCCCTCCCTCATCCACACTCCGCCTGTCTCTCTCTCTCTCTCTCTGATTTACCTGCCACCTCCAGCTGTTTCTCTCTCTCCCTCTTTTTCTCTCCATCTGTTCCTGCCTCAGTGTTGTAATGTAAGAATTGATGCAGGGAATGTATGCACAGCAGGATCCCACAATGTGATCATAGCCAGATATCCTATCACAGTCCTCTGAAAATGCTGAACTCCATCTTTAAACTTTTCACAAGCCTTTATACAGCTTCACGTTCAGCTCTTGTAATTATTGGCCCTCAGGAGCAGTTGAGAATCAATGAACTAATTTTTAAAGTGGTCCTCACTGTTGCAATGCAGGAAACCTGTAGGCAATCTGTGCACAGCAAGATCCCAAAGGCAACAATATGCTAATATGCAGATAATCTGTTTTCAGTGATGTAAGTTTCGAGAAATCAGAGGGAGGGACATTCCTGCAGTTTGAAAATCTCAAACACCCCTCTCCCTGTCTTTCTCCTGCTGCATCCCCAAACTCCTCCACATCTGTTTCTTTTTCTCTCGATCTGGGATTTAATCTAGATTGAAACGTCCGCTGAAATGTTTCTGTCACCGTTTAAAATAACCACACATCACATTCGATTCATAGAGAGATACAGCACTAAAACAGTACCTTCGGCCCAACACTGACCATCAGCCACCCATTTATGCTAATCCTACATTAATGCCATTTTCCCTCTCTCACATCCCCACCTTCCCTCAATTCTCCCACCACCTACCTACACGAGGGGCAATTTTTATAATGGCCAATTTACCTATCGACCCGCAAGTCTTTGGCATGTGGCAGGAAACCAGAGCACCCGGAGGAAACCCACACGGAGAACTTGCAAACTCCGCACAGGCAGGACCCAGAACCCAACCTGGGTTACTGGAGCTGTGAGGCTGCGGTACTAACCACATAGCCGCTGCAGGAAAGTCCCTCCCTCTGCGATCCCGAAACTTACATCACTGAAAACACATTATCTGTATATCATCATATTGCTGCCTGTGGGATCTTGCTGTGCACACATTGTGGCACCTATTGATTATTGGTTAAAATAGAGAAAGTGCGGGGGAGAGAAAAGCAGAGGAAGATGGAGAGAAAACAGAGAAATCCACACTACACCCTCAGGAAGCTGAATTTTAAAGTGTCCTCATTGCTGTGCAGGAAATGTTGCTGGGCACGAGATGCACAGCAAGATCCCACGAGCAACAATGTGATAAAAGCTAGATTTCAGTCCCCAGAAAGGGCAAAACTCCCTCTTTAAACTGGGAACAAGCTGCTGATTTTGTCTCACCATTTCAAATAACGACAAATCACATTGCTGTGTGTGGCATGTTTTTAGTTAAATTTATTAAAGGTTTAATTGGAGAAGGTGAGTGTGAAACCGAGACAGAGAAGAGAAAGCATGGGGGGAGATAGAGACACAGGGAAAGAAGGTGGAGACAGAGAGAAAGCTCAGACCTACAGTAAAATGAATTAAAATGGGCACTGTGCATCTTATTTAACTGTTAGCTTCATAGCATTGACCAAAACACCAGCAAACCTGACAGACAGGGCTGGAAGGAGCAAGGGGCAAATGGGACTCCCTCCTGGGGCTGCTCCTTTAACCCCAGGCTTTCAATCTGTATAAAACACCAGGAGCCCCAATCCAACATGAAATGGTTAACCCAGGGCCCCAGAGAGGAAATTAAACCTCAGGCTAATAAACAGACACAACTCACGTGGGCCCTTTGGGTGCAGCCTGTGGACAAGGCCTCAGTCCGTCCCCTCTGGAGGAAGCTCCTGTCCAAGGATTCCTCGTCCCAAACTTTCCCTCTTTTCACCTTCACCGTGCAGTTTTCAGAAAGAAATTTCCTGAGGCAAGAGGGGAGGGGGGGAGAGAAAATTGATGAAAAGGCATTGTTAAACAAAATAGCACAGCAAGAGCCCAGGAATTGCCCTCGGTTACACAGACACTCTCTCAGCAACACCCAAATACAAACAAATCACAGTTAATAAACCAGAGGATAAAAGGATTGTGACAGCAACCTCCACCTCTGTGTGTGTGTGTGTGTGTGTCTGTCTCTGTATCTCTCTCTCCCCTGTCTCTGTATCTCTCTCTGTTCCTGTCACATTCGTCCCCTGTCTCTCTTTCTCCTTGTCCATATCTGTTCTTGTCCCTCTATCTCATATGTAATGTTGACTGAAAATAGCTGTGAAATATTTCTGTCTCACCATTGAAAACAACAACAAATCACACAGCTGTGTGTGTTTTTAACTATTAAAGGTTTAAAGAGAGAGACAGAGAGAGAAATCGAAACTCAGAACTTCAGTCAAATGAACTGAAATGAATCGGGAACATTTGACACTCAGTGAATTGATTGTCAAAGTGTTCGTCACTGTTGCAATGTTGGAAACACTGAATGCCATTTGTGCACAGCAAGATCCCACAATTTCATTTCACCCTCAAATTCACGGCACTGCCCAAAACACCATCATTACTCGGGAATTATACCAGCTTCAAGCTCAGGACTTTAATTCCAAGCCTTCAGATAATGCAAATATGCAGATAATCTGTTTTTAGTGCACAGAAAGATCCCAGCAATGGCGACACTTCAATATTCAGTGTACCAAGCTTTTGAGTGTGGATTTCTCTCTCTCTCTCTCTCTCTGTCTTTCTCGATCTTTCTCTGCATTCGCTCCCTCACACACACTCTGCCTGTTTCTCCCTCTCTCTCTCTCTCTCTGTTTAACCTGCCACCTCCAGCTGTTACTCACTCTCCCTCTTTTTCTCTCCATCTGTTTCTGCCTCAGTGTTGGATGAAGGAATTGATGCAGAGAATGTATGCACAGCAGGATCCCACAATGTGATCATAGCCAGATATCCCATCGCAGTCCTCAGAAAATGCTAAACTCCATCTTTAAACTTAGAACAAGTCTTTATCCAGCTTCACGTTCAGCTCTTGTAATTATTATAAAATTCTTGTAAAAACACAGAGAAATCCACATTCAGACCCTCAGGAAGCTGAATTTTAAACTGTTGTCATGGACAAAATGCTGGAGAGCGCTATAAGCACAGCAAGATCCCACGAGCAGCAATGTGATAATAGCCAGATTTCAGTCCCCAGAAAGAGCAAATCCCTCTTTAAACTGGGAACAAGCTGCTGATTTTGTCTCACCATTTCAAATAACGACAAATCACATTGCTGTGTGTGGCATGTTTTTAGTTAAATTTATTAAAGGTTTAATTGGAGAAGGTGAGTGTGAAACCGAGACAGAGAAGAGAAAGCATGGGGGGAGATAGAGACACAGGGAAAGAAGGTGGAGACAGAGAGAAAGCTCAGACCTACAGTAAAATGAATTAAAATGGGCACTGTGCATCTTATTTAACTGTTAGCTTCATAGCATTGACCAAAACACCAGCAAACCTGACAGACAGGGCTGGAAGGAGCAAGGGGCAAATGGGACTCCCTCCTGGGGCTGCTCCTTTAACCCCAGGCTTTCAATCTGTATAAAACACCAGGAGCCCCAATCCAACATGAAATGGTTAACCCAGGGCCCCAGAGAGGAAATTAAACCTCAGGGTCATAAACAGACACAACTCACGTGGGCCCTTTGGGTGCAGCCTGTGGACAAGGCCTCAGTCCGTCCCCTCTGGAGGAAGCTCCTGTCCAAGGATTCCTCGTCCCAAACTTTCCCTCTTTTCACCTTCACCGTGCAGTTTTCAGAATGAAAATTCCTCAGGGGAAAGAAGGAGAAGAAAATTGGATTAAAATACAAAGCGAGGACATTTTTAAACCAAATAGCACAGCAAGAGCCCAGAGTTTCCTCTCTCAGTTACACAGACAATCAGCAATATTCAAATACAATCAAATCACAGTTATAAAGCAGATTGAGACAGAGAGAGCACAAACACAGATACACAGACACACACACTGAATCAGACTGGGGAATGTGTCCACTCTCTGCAGACAGAGAGTGAAAGGTGGGTTTTGTGATTGGAACTGAGATCTTCAAACCCAGTTTATATCCTGAGTGAGCTGTTTGCAAACTCCACCCCTTGAGCGTTTGACATGTTGGGCTGTCTCTCAATCTCCTGCCTCGGGGGGCGGGGGAGGGGGCCTGTCCATTGATATGTTAATCCCAGCACAGCAATGCTTTCAGACATCTCTTAGTTCATTTTAAACCTTTAATTCTTTCCCTGCAGTTTCAAAATATCAAACACTGATCCAAACCTCCCCCCTCAAACCCTCACACTAAACCCACAAAAAAGACAGAGGCGCAAGGGAAGAGCCAACTGTGTAACAGCCCCGACAATCACATTTCTCTGCAGCATCTGTGGAAGAAGAGCTTGTCACTCTAGAATTGGCCTTTATAGCCACTCCAGGCGCTGCTCCACACACCACTGATCCACCTCCAGGCACTTACCCATTGTCTCTGGAGATAAGGAGGCCAAAGAAGAAACCCACAATACAGGACTGGGCAGATAATGGGGATTGTTACTGAGGTTGTGTTTGGGGATTTTTACTGACATCAGTGTGGATTTTAAAGTGTGTCTCCCCTTCCCTCACATCTAAAGTCTCTCAGTGTTGTTGTTGTGTGTTGACAGCTTTTCCAGTGTCCAGTCCCTTTCAACTTTTAATAAAATCTGTGGAACACAAAGAAATGTAAAGTTTCTCCTACAAGCTGTTTTGTCCTCCCTCTTTCACTGTCTTTCTCTGTCACTGCCCTATCTCTCTCTCTGTCTCTCTCAGGACTGGGCAGACACTGGGGATTGTTACTGAGGTTCTGTTGGTCATTTTTACTGACATCCGTGTGGATTGTAAAATCTGTCTGTGTGTGTGTGTGTGTGTGTGTGTGTCTGTGTGTGTCTGTGTGTGTGTGTGTGTCTCTGTCTGTCCCTTTATGTCTGTGTGTGTCTGGATGTGTGTGTGTGTGAGAGAGAGAGAATATCAGGGTCACCTCGCTCCATCTTATCTCTCCTTCTCTCTCTGTTTCTCTTTCTCTCTCCCTCTCTCAATCCACCTCTCTCATAGAAACATAGAAAATAGGAGCAGGAGCAGGCCATTCGGCCCTTTGGGCCTGCTCCGTCATTCAATAAAGATCATGACCGATGGTCTAATTCAGTACCCTGTTCCCACTTTCTCCCCATACCCCTTGATCCCTTTGACATTAAGAAATATATCTCTCTCCTCCATGAATATATTTAATGACTTGGCCTCCACTGCCTTCTGCGGTAGAGAATTCCACAGGTTCACCACCCTCTACCCCATCCATCTCTCCCCCTCTATCTCCGTCTCCACCCTCTATCTCCGTCTCCACCCTCTATCTCCCTCTCCCCCCTCTATCTCCCTCTCCCCCCTCTATCTCCCTCACACCCTCTATCTCCCTCTCCCCCTCTATCTCCCAATCCCCCTCTATCTCCCTCACCCGCTCACTCTCCCTCACCCCCCCCTATCTCCCTCTCCCCCTCTATCTCCCTCTGCCCCTTTATCTCCCTCTCCCTCTCTATCTCACACATCTCCTCGATCTCACACATCCCCTCGATCTCACTCTTCCCCTCGATCTCACTCTTCCCCTCTATCTCACTCTCCCCCTCTATCTCACTCTCTCCCTCTATCTCACTCTCTCCCTCTATCTCACTCTCTCCCTCTATCTGTCTCTCCCCCCTCTATCTCCCTCTCCCCCTCTATCTCCCTCTCCCCCTCTATCTCACACACAGCCTCTATCTCACACAACCCCTCTATCTCACACAACCCCTCTATCTCACACACCCCCTCTATCTCACACACAGCCTCTATCTCACACAACCCCTCTATCTCACACAACCCCTCTATCTCACACACCCCCTCTATCTCACTCTTCCCCTCTATCTCACTCTTCCCCTCTATCTCACTCTCCCCCTCTATCTCACTCGTCTCCTCTATCTGTCTCTCCCTCCACTATCTCACACACCCCCAATATCTCCCTCTCCCCCTCTATCTCACTCTCCCCCTCTATCTCACTCTCCCCCTCTATCTCACTCGTCTCCTCTATCTGTCTCTCCCTCCACTATCTCACACACCCCCAATATCTCCCTCTCCCCCTCTATCTCACTCTCCCTCTCTATCTCCCTCTCCCCCTCTATCTCACTCTCCCCCTCTATCTCACTCTCGCCCTCTATCTGTCTCTCCCCCTCTATCTCCCTCTCTCCCTCTCCCGCTCTCTCTCCCTCTCCCCCCTATCTCCCTCTCCCCCTCTATCTCCCACTCCCCCTCAATCTGTCTCTCGCCCTCTATCTCACACACCCCAAATATCTCCCTCTCCCCCTACATCTCCCTCTCCCCGTCTCTCTCCCTCTGCCCCTCTCTCTCCCTCTGCCCCTCTATCTCCCCCTCCCCCTCTATCTCCCACTCCCCCTCGATCTGTCTCTCGCCCTCTATCTCACATACCCCCAATATCTCCCTCTCCCCCTATATCTCCCTCTCCCCCCTCTCTCTCCCTCTGCCCCCTATATCTCCCTCTCCCCGTCTCTCTCCCTCTGTCCCTCTCTCTCCCTCTGCCCCTCTCTCTCCCTCTGCCCCTCTATCTCACTCCCCCCTCTATCTCACTCGTCCCCTCTATCTGTCTCTCCCCCCACTATCTCACATACCCCCAATATCTCCCTCTCCCCCTATATCTCCCTCTCTCTCCCTCTGACCCCCTATATCTCCATCACCCCGTCTCTCTCCCTCTGCCCCTCTATCTCACTCTGCCCCTCTATCTCACTCTGCCCCTCTATCTCACTCTCCCCCTCTATCTGTCTGTCTCTCCCTTTATCTGTCTGTCTCTCCATCTATCTGTCTGTCTCTCTCCCTCTATCTGTCTCTCTCCATCTATCTGTCTCTCCCCCCTCTATCTCACTCTCCCCCTCCTCCTGACACTCACTCTCTCTCCATCTACCTCTGTCTCTGCCACTCTCTCTGTCTCTCTCTCTGTCCCTCCTTCTGTCTTTCCCTCTCTATCTCTATGTCTTTCTCCTTCTATCTCTCTCTCTGTCGCTCTATCTTAATCTTTCTCTCTCTGCCCCTCCATCTGCCTTTTCCTCTCTGTCTCTCCCTCTCTCTCCTTCTATCTGTGTCTCTCTCTCTCTCTGTCTCTCCATCTGTCTTTCCCTTTCTGTCTCTCCCTCTCTCTCCATCTCTCTGTCTCTGCCTCTCTCTCTGTCCCTCCATCTGTCTTTCCCTCTCGGTCACTACCTCTCTCTCCTTCTATCTCTGTCTCGCTCTCTGTTCCTCCAAATGTCTTTCGCTCTCTGCCAATCCCTCTCTCCTTCTCTCTGTCTATCCCTCTCTCTCCTTCTCTCTCTCTCGGTCCCTCCATCTGTATCCACCCCCCACCACCTGTCACTCCCTCTCTCTCCTATCTATGTCTCTCGCTCTCTATCCCTCCATCTATCCTTCCCTCTCTGTCACTCCATCTCTCTCCTTCTCTCCCTTTCTCTCCCTTACTCTCTCTCTCTGTCTTTCCATCTGTCTTTCTCTCCCTGTCACTCCCTCTCTCTCCGTCCATCTCTGCCTCTCTCTATCTCTGTCTCTCCATCTGTCTTTCCCTCTCTATGTCTGTCCATCGATCTCCTCTCTCTCTCTGTCCCTCCATTTGTCGTTCCCTCTCTGTCACTTCCTCTCTCTCCTTCTATCTCTGCCTCTCACTCTCTGTCCCTCCATCTGTCTTTCCCTCTCTGTCTCTCCATCTCTCTCCTTCTATCTCTGTCTCTCCATCTGTCTTTCCCTTTCTATCACTCCCTCTCTCTCTCCTTCCATCTCTGCCTCTCTCTGTCTCTCCATCAGTCTTTCCCTTTCTGTCACTCCCTCTATGTCCTTCTATCTCTCTCTCTCTCTCTCTCTATCCCTCCATCAGTCCTTCCCTCCCTGTCACTCCATCACTCTCTCTGTCTCTCAGTCTGTCCCTCTATCTGTCTTAGCCTCCCTGACACTCCCTCTCTCACCTTCTATCTCTGGATCTCTCCCTGTCTCTCCATCTGTTTTTTCCTCTAACCCCTCTCTCCTTCTCTCTCACTCTGTCCCTCCATCCGTCTTTCCCTCCCTGTCAATCCCACTCTCTCCTATCTCTGTCTTTCTCTCTGTCTTTCCTTGTGAATTTCCCTCCCTATCACTCCCTCTCACTCGTTCTATCCCTGCCTCTCTCCCTGTCCCTCCATCTGTCTTCCCACACCCCACCCATCACTCCGTCTCTCTCCTTCTATCTCTGTCTCTATCTCTCTATCCCTCCATCTGTCCTTCCCTCCCTGTGACTCCATTTCTCTCCCTTTCTCTCTCTCTCTCTCTCTCTCTCTCTGTCCCACCATCTGTCTTTCCCTCTCTGTCTCTCCCTCTCTCTCCTTCCATCTCTGCCTCTCAGTCTCTCTGTCCATCCATCTGTCTTTACCTCTCTGTCTCTCCCTCTCTCTCCATCTATCTCTGTCTCTCTCTCTCTGTCTTTCCATATGTCTTTCCCTTCCTGTCACTCCCTCTCTCTCCTTCCATCTCTGCCTCTCTCTCTCTCTGTCTCTCCAACTGCCTTTCCCTCTCTGTCTCATCCACACTCTCC
The DNA here is from genome assembly GCF_036365525.1 of Heterodontus francisci. Classification (NCBI taxonomy): domain Eukaryota; kingdom Metazoa; phylum Chordata; class Chondrichthyes; order Heterodontiformes; family Heterodontidae; genus Heterodontus; species Heterodontus francisci. The sequence goes on from NW_027141909.1 coordinate 473,052, forward strand.
TTCTCTCTCTGTCTCTGCCTCTCTCTCTGTCTCTCTGTCTCTCTCTCTCTGTCCCTCCATCTGCCTTTCCCTCTCTGTTGCTCCCAATCTCTCCTACTATCTCTGTCTCTCTCTCTGTTCCACCATTTGTCTTACCCTCTCTGTCACTCCCACTCTCCTCCTCTCTATCTCTCCCTCTCCCTCCTTCACTTTCTCACCGTCCCTCCATCTGTCTTTCCCCCCGTGTCACTCCCTCTCTCTCCTTCTATCTCTGACCCTCTCTCTCTCCGTCCGTCTGTCATTCCCTCCCTGTCTCTCCATCTCTCTCCTTTTATCTCTATCTCTCCATCTTTCTGTCCCTCTCTGTCTCTCCCTATCTCTCCTTCTCTCTCTGTCTCTCACTTTGTCCCTCTGTCTGTCTTTCCCTCCCTGTCACTCCCTCTCTCTCCTTCTATCGCTGTCTTTCTCTCTGTCTCTCCATCTGTCTTTCCCTCCCCATCACTCCCTCTCTCTCCTTCCATCTCTGTCTCTCCAACTGCCTTTCCCTCTCTGTTTCTCCCAATCTCTCCTTCTATCTCTGTCTCTCTCTCTCAATCCCTCCATCTGTCCATCTGTCCTTCCCTCCCTGACACTCCCTCTCTCTCCTTCTCTCCCTGTCCCTCCATCTGTCTTTCCCTCCCAGTCTCTCCCTCTCTCTCCTTCTATCACTGTCTCTCTCTCTCTGTCTTTCCATCTGTCTTTCCCTTCCTGACATTCCCTCTCCCTCCTTCCATCTCTGCCACTCTCTCTCTCGCTCTGTCTCTCCAACTGCCTTTCCCTCTCTGTCTCTCCCAATCTCTCCTTCTCTCTTTGTCTCTGCCTCGCTCTCTGTCCCTCCATCTGTCTTTCCCTCTCTGTCTCTCCCCTCTCTGCTTCCATCTCTGTCTCTCTCTCTCCATCTCTCCATCTCTCTTTCCCTCCCAGTCACTCCCTCTCACTCTTTCAATCTCTGTCTCCCCCTCTCTCTCCTTCTATCACTGTCTCTCTCACTGTCTTTCCATCTGTCCTTCCCTCCCTGTCACTCCCTCTCTCTCCTTCCATCTCTGCCTCTCTCTCTTTTTCTGTCTCTCCAACTGCCTTTCCCTCTCTGTCTCTCCCAATCTCTCCTTCTCTCTCTGTCTCTGCCTCTCTCTCTGTCCCTCCATCTGTCTTTCCCTCTCTGTCTCTCCCTCTCTCTCCTTCTATCTCTGTCTCTCTCTGTCAATCCCTCCATCTGTCCATCCGTCCTTCCCTGCCTCTCCAGTCTATCAGTGTAACTGTAATAATCTCATCCAGGAACCGTTCTAGTAAATCTCTTCTGTACATTCACCAAAGCCTCCATGTCTTTCCTAAAGTGTGGTTCCAGAATTGGACACAATACTGCAGCTGAGGACAAACTATTATTTTATAAATGTTTAACATCACTTCCTGACTTTTACACTCTATACCTGTTTATAAAGCTCAGGATCCCATCGGCTTTATTAACCCATCAACAAAGGGGGAAATTCTACCAGAACAATTGATCAGTTCCCTTAGACATGAATCCGTGAGTCGTTCCGAGGCTGGCGGGAGAGTTTAGAGAGACCCCCAAACTGGTCATTTTTTGAAGCAGAAAACCATCAATGCATTGGCAGGGATATTAATAAAGCCCTTCGGAAGACAGGAGGAGGCCATTCGTCCCCTCGAGACTGTCCTGCCCATTCATTCAGGTCATGGCTGATTTGCTCCTTATCCACATTGAGCTGTCTCTGCTCCGAAAACATTAATACCCTTTCCGAACAAATCTCTACCGACAATCAGGAATTAATGTCACTGCCTGTTAATACTGGGGAATTCCTTCCCTAAACCTCTCCGTCTCTCTATCTCTCATTCCGGCTTAAAGACGTTCCTTAAAACTAACCTCTATGACCAAACATTTGGTCATCACACTTAATCTCAACTTCTGTGGGTTTGGTGTCAGATTTTGTTTTAGAATGCACCCTGTGCAACGTCTTTGGGACTTTTTATTCCTCACCTTCTCCTTCACTCCGTCTCTCTCTCTCTCTCTCTCTCCCCCTTCCCCCCCCCCATCTCCCCCTCTCGCTCTCTCTTCATCCCCCCACCCCCCTCTCTCTTTTTCTCCCCCTCACCCCCTCTTTCCCTCTCTCTCTCTTTATACCCCCTGCCCCTCTCTCTCTCTCTCTCTTTCTCCCCCTCACCCCCTGTCTCTCTCTCTATCTCTTTGAAAAATTCAGCGATGGGATAATGCTTTGAATGCCAAGGGGAGGTGGTTGGATTCTCTCTTGTTGCAGATGGTCATTGCCTGGCGCTTGTGTGACGTGAATGTTACTTGCCACTGGTCGGTCCAAACCTGAATGTTGTCCGGGTCTCGGTGCATGTGGCTCTGGATTGCTTCATTATCTGAGGCAAAATACTGTGGATGCTGGAAATCTGGAAAGCATCGAGCTGAATCACTAACTCTGTTTCTCTCTCCACAGATGCTGCCTGACCTGCTCAGTATTTAAAGCACTTTCTGCTGGGATCTCAGTTGAAGATGGCTGGGCTGAGGACACTACCCTGATAAACTCCTGCAGCGATGTCCTGGGACTGAGATGATTGACCTCCAACAACCAAAACCATCTTCCATTGTGCTCGGTATGATTCCAACCAGTGGAGAGATTTCCCCCGATTCCCACTGACTTCAGTTTTACTCGGGTTCCTCGATGTCACACTCGGTCAAACGCTGCCTTGATGTTAAGGTCAGTCTCTCTTCCCAGTAGCAGACAGGAGTGAATCGTTCCCTTTGACCCGTTGTACACTGAACAAGCTGTGTTTCTTCACAGTCTGATACAGGACTGTACACGGCCGATTAATGTAGCCCATCAAACACTCCCAGAGCAGCTTCAGCTCAGCTAAGGAACAGAGTACAGTTCCTTCAACATTCTCTCTCTGTCTCTCCCTCCTGCTATCTCTGACACGAGGAGAGAGACAGAGGGAGAGAGGGTTAGTTATGAAGGCAGAGAGAGGGCTGTGGAGAGGGACAAAATTGGAGAGAGAGAGATTGTTGAGGTGGATGAAAAGGATAATGTAAGATATATTAATTTGATGTAATCCTTCACTGCTGTGTACACAAACATATAAGAGTTAGATATGGAGAGAAAAGAACATCGGGAGATGGGGAAATGTAGTTGAAGTTGGGGCCCAGGCAGATACGTTTGATGATCCAGAAGGAACAGTCTCCATTTTAAACATCCAGCAAGCTATTCCACTGTGGGAGCCATCACACCCTCATGATAATGGTTGCGCAAATTTCTTGCTGGCATATTGGTTACTTTTTAAATCCATGATTGATAGATTCTTGTTAACCAAAGGTATTAAGAGATAAAGGGCAAAGGCAGGATATATGGTGTAAGTTACATCACAGATCAGCCAAGATCACATTGGATGCCGGAACAGGATTGTGGGGTTGAATTGCATCTTCCTCTTCCAAGATCCCCTGTTAAATATCCTTCTTTCTCTTTTAGTCACCCTGTCAGTCCATGTCTCTCTGTTTCTCTTTTTCTGTCTCACTCTCTCTGTCTGTCTCTATCGGACAGTGTAGAGTGAGATTCACTCTGTATCCACCCCATGATGTTCCTGCCCTGGGAGTGTGTGATGGGACAGTGCAGAGGGAAATTTACTCTGTGTCAAACCCAACCTTGTGCTTGGCTTGGGAATATTTAATGGGACAGTGTAGCTGGAGATTTACTCTGTATCCCTGGAATTTTGAAGGTTCAGGTGTGATTTGATGATTGTTTTCAAGGTAATAAGGGAAACTGATGGGGTGGACAGAGAGTAACAATTCCCACTGGCTGCAGAGTCTAGAACATGGGGGCATAGTCTAAAAATATAAACCTAGTCTAAAAACCTTTCAGGAGTGAAATGAAGAAACACTTCAACACACCAGGTGTGGTATCAGTTTGGAACTCTCTTCCACAAACAGCAATTGATGCTGAGACACTTGTTAATTTTTAAATCTGTGTTTGATAGATTTTTGTTAACCAAAGGTATTAAGGGGCAAAGATAGGTACATGGAGTTAGATCACACATCAGCCATGAGCTCATTGAATGACAGAACAGGGTTGAGGGGCCAAATGGCCTCCTCCTCTTCCTCTGTCCTACGCCCAATATCCTGCGATCACTCTCTGTGTCTTGGTCTCTGTCTCCCTCTTTGTCTCTCTTTCTGTCTGTCTGTCTGTCTCTCTCTCTCTCCTCTCATCTGTGGAAATCCACACACATCAGTCAGCCATTTTAGGTTCATTTTCAGTGGCCATTTTATGTTCCCACAACACTGGGACATTTATCGCTGTCTATCCCAAACCATCTCTCTTTGTAGTCTATTTGTGTCCTCCTCACAGCTTATTGTCCCACCTAACCTAGTATCTCTCTCCTTTGCTCCGTCTCACTCACGCACTCTCCCCCCTCTCTCTCCCCCCCCATTTCTCTCTCCCCCCATTTCTCTCTCCCCCCATTTCTCTCTCCCCCCACCCCCTGCAATCTCTCTTTAAGTGTCCTGTTATCACATCCTTTATTATAGATTCGAGCATTTTCCCAATGACTGATGTTAGACGAACAGGTCTTTAGTTCCCATTTTCTCTCTCCTTCCTTTTGTAAATAGTGGGGTTACATTTGCTACCTTCTAATCTGCCTCCCTCACTCTGCCTCTCTCACTCTGCCTCTGTACCTCGCTATCTGTCTTACCCCCCTCTCTCTCTCGCTATCTCTCCCTCTCTCTCTTTTTCTCTCTCTCGCTCGATCTCTCCCTCTCTCTCTCTACCTCTGTCCACGTCTCAATTTGTGCCTCCCTCACACCATCTCTCCCTCTCTCTGTCTCTCTCTCGCTCTCTGTCTGCCTCTCTATGTCTGCCTCTCTGTGTCGTCTTCTCTCTCTGTGCCTCTCTCACTCTCTATCTGTCTCTCCCCCAGCTCTCTCTGTCTGTCTCTCACTCTCTCTCTTTCTCAACCTCTGTCCATGTCTCAATTTGTGCCTCCCTCACACCATCTCTCCCTCTCTCTGTCTCTCTCTAGCTCTCTGTCTGCCTCTCTGTGTCGGCCTCTCTGTGTCTCCTTCTCTCTCTGTGCCTCTCTCACTCTCTATCTGTCTCTCCCCCAGCACTCTCTCTGTGTCTCTCCCTGTCTCTCTTTCTCAACCTCTGTCCATGTCTCAATTTGTGCCTCCCTCACACCATCGCTCCCTCTCTCTGTCTCTCTCTAGCTCTCTGTCTGCCTCTCTCTCCCTGTCTCTGCCTCCCTCTCTCTGCCTCTCTCTCTCTGTCTCTCTCTCTCTGTCTCTCTCTCTCTGTCTCTCTCTCTCTGCCTCTCTCTCTCTGCTTCTCTCTCTCCGTCTCACCCTCTCTCTCTCTCTGTCTCTCTCTGCATCTCTCTCTCTCTCTGCATCTCTCTCTCTCTCTGCCTCTCTCTCTCTCTGCCTCTCTCTCTCTATCTCTCCCTCTCTCTCTTTCACTGCCTCTGTCCACGTCTCAGTTTGTGTCTCCCCCACACCATCTCTCCCTCCCTCTCTCCCTCCCCCTCTCTCTCTCTTTCTCCATCTCTCCCTCCCTCTCTCCCTCCCTCTCTCTCCCTTTCTCCCTCTCTCCCTCCCTCTCTGTCTCTGTCTCAGAGTTACAGCTCAGATGATTAACCTCTTTATCCATGTGTTATGAACACGGGACTTTGTCTCTCTCCCATTTTCCAGGATGTTGCCAGGACTGGAGAATTGTAGCTATGAGGATAGGCAGGGGTTGTTGTCCTTGGAACAGAGAAGGCTGAGGGGAGATCTGATTGAAATGTACAAAATGTTGAGGGTCCTGGATGGAGTGGAGGTGAAGGGCAGAGAACCATAGCAGAAAGGTCAGTGACGAGGGGGCATAGATTTAAAGTGATTGGCAGAAAAATTAGAGGGGAGTTGAGGAAAATCTTTTTCACCCAGAGGGTCGCGATGGTCTGGAACTCACTGCCTGAAAGGGTAGTTGAGGCAGAGACCCTCAACTCATTCAGAAGGAGTCTGGATCGGCACCTCAAGTGCGGTAAGCTGCAGTGCTCGGACCAAATGCTGGAAGGTGGGATGAGAATAGGTTGATCGTTTTTCGGCTGGCACAGAGAGAATGGGTGAAGTGGCCGCTTTCAGTGCCTTAAAATTTCTATGTTGCCCTCGCCAACTCGATTTTACCCTCTGTTACCCTCTGAATCTCAGTCTCTCCCTCTCTGTTACTCTCTGAATCCCAGTCTCTCCCTCTCTGTTACCCTCTGAATCCCAGTCTCTCCCTCTCCGTTACCCTCTGAATCCCAGACTCTCCCTCTCTGTTACCCTCTGAATCTCAGTATTTCCCTCTCTGTTATCCTCTGAATCCCAGTCTCTCCCTCTCTGTTACTCTCTGAATCCCAGTCTCTCCCCCTCCGTTACCCTCTGAATCCCAGTCTCTCCCCCTCTGTTACCCTCTGAATCCCAGTCTCTCCCCTCTGTTATTCTCTGAATCCCAGTCTCTCCCTCTCTGTTACCCTCTGAATCCCAGTCTCTCCCCCTCTGTTACTCTCTGAATCCCAGTCTCTCCCTCTCTGTTAACCTCTGAATCCCAGTCTCTCCCCCTCTGTTACCCTCAGAATCCCAGTCTCTCCCCCTCTGTTATTCTCTGAATCCCAGTCTCTCCCTCTCTGTTACCCTCTGAATCCCAGTCTCTCCCCCTCTGTTACTCTCTGAATCTCAGTCTCTCCCTCCATGTTTCCCTCTGAATCCCAGACACTCCCTCTCTGTTACCCTGTGAATCCCAGTCTCTCCCTCTCTGTTACACTCTGAATCCCAGTCTCTCCCTCTCTGTTACCCTCTGAATCCCAGTCTCTCCCTCTCTGTTACCCTCTGAATCCCAGTCTCTCCCTCTCTGTTACCCTCAGAATCCCAGTCTCTCCCCTCTGTTACTCTCTGAATCCCAGTCTCTCCCCCTCTGTTACTCTCTGAATCCCAGTCTCTCCCTCTCTGTTACCCTCTGAATCCCAGTCTCTCCCCCTCTGTTACTCTCTGAATCTCAGTCTCTCCCTCCATGTTTCCCTCTGAATCCCAGACACTCCCTCTCTGTTACCCTGTGAATCCCAGTCTCTCCCTCTCTGTTACCCTGTGAATCCCAGTCTCTCCCTCTCCGTTACCCTCTGAATCCCATTCTCTCCCTCTCTGTTACCCTCTGAATCCCAGTCTCTCCCTCTCTGTTACCCTCTGAATCACAGTCTCTCCCTTTCGGTTTCCCTCTGAATCCCAGTCTCTCCCTCTCTCTTACCCTCTGAGTCCCAGTCTCTCCCTCTCCGTTACCCTCTGAATCCCAGTCTCTCCCTCTCTGTTACCCTCTGAATCCCAGTCTCTCCCTCTCTGTTACCCTCTGAATCCCAGTCTCTCCCTCTCTCTTACCCTCTGAGTCCCAGTCTCTCCCTCTCCGTTACCCTCTGAATCCCAGTCTCTCCCTCTCTGTTACCTGACCAGAGCTTTATAAATGTTCAGCACACCCTCTCGGCTTTTGTACTCACTGTATACAGTGTAAATTGTGGTATTCCCCAGGGGTTTTGATTAGGACCACTGATCTTATTGATATATGAATGACTTAGACTGGGGTATACAGGGCATAACTTCAACATTGTGCCATCTGCAATGTAATAAACAGTGAAGGGAATAGGAGTAGACTTCAGGAGGATAGAGGCAGTCTGGTGAAATGGTCAGACACATGGCAGGTTAACTTCAATGCTGAGAAATGTCAAATGATGCATTTTGGAAGGAAAGCTGAGGAGAAGCGATATAAACTAAATGGTACAATGTTAAAATGGGTGCAGGGACAGAGAGATCTGGGATTTCATTTGTGTCACTTTTTACACCTAAAAGATTCAATTTGGGGCTTGGAATCTGAGAGTTGAATTTAGCTTCATCCTGAAAAGTGTTAGCAAACGTGTTGGGAAATGTGTCAAAAGCTGTTTCCATTCAGACATTCCTGCATCGTGGAAGTGTGAGCTATCTTTGCAGAGACAGGAAATAGAGTTGTTTGAATGGACCTGCAGGTTTTAGTTGATGCAATAAGGTGAGAATTTGAATTGTGTCCCTTCCAGATACACAGAATTGAAGGTATTTACAGAACACCACATGAAGTAGTTTACCAATGTCTGACAAACTTCAAAGACTTCAAACACATGGAAGAAGAGGCGAAGGGAACAATATACAAAACCTCAGTCAGTCAGACAACAGCAGGAGGAAAATGAATCTCTTTTTATGGGTTTTAATTTGAAGGCCTGAGCTGATGATTGAAAAAGTAGGAGTTCAAATCCCACACTGGGCTGTTGTGAATTTGAATTCTATTTTTTCTTTAAAAAAACATAAATCTGGAGTTAAAAAGCCTCTTGGTTGGAATGATTCACTCCTGTCTACTCGTGCAAAGCCCGTGTGTGTCTCAGTTTTGCTGTATTTATTAATGATTTCAGATGATGTGGTAGAATGCAACATCCCCAAGTTTACCAATGACACAAAAATAGGCAGCATTGTAAGCAGTGTAGCTGGAAGCAGAACAATGCAAAGAGATATTAATATCTGAAGTGAATGGTTAAAACTGTGGTAGTTAGATTTCAATGTCAGTAAAAAAGACTAGAACAGAGTACTTTATAAATGGTGAAAAGATAGAAATACTGGAGGTTCAAAGAGACTATGGGGGGGTCCGTGTCCATTTGAGTGCAGTGTAGATTTACCAGAATGATAACTGGACTCCAAGGGTTAAATTACGAGGTGATATTACACAAACTGGGGATTTATTCCCTGGAATTTAGGAGGATCAAGGTAATTTGTTCAAAGGTGTTGAGATATTAAGGGGAACTGATGGGGTAGTTTGGGAGAAACTATTTCAGCAGCTTGGGAATATAGGAACAGGAGTAGGCCATTCAGCCCATCGAGCCTGCTCCGCCATTCAATACGATCATGGCTGATCATCCACTTCAATGTGTTTTTCCCAGACTGAGCTTCCACAGCCCACTGGAGTAGAGAATTCCAAAGATTCACAACACTCTGAGTAAAAATCCGCCACTCCAGGCTAAAGGTGGTAGTAGTTTGGAACGTGTCTTCTGCACGCAAACATTGATGCAAAATCAATTGTCATTTTTAAATCGAAGGTTGATCTCATCAAATGCCTTTTGAAAATTGAAATATTCTTCTTTCGCTCTCTGTCCCTGAGTCACTCTGTTTCTGTGTGTGTGTGTGTGTTTCTGTGTGTGTTTCTGTGTTTGTGTGTGTGTTTCTGTGTGTGTGTGTGTGTTTCTGTGTGTGTGTGTGTGTTTCTGTGTGTGTGTGTTTCTGTGTGTGTGTGTTTCTGTCTGTTTCTGTCTGTGTGTCTGTGTGTTTCTGTCTGTGTGTTTCTGTGTGTGTGTGTTTCTGTGTGTGTGTTTCTGTGTGTGTGTTTCTGTCTGTGTGTTTCTGTCTGTGTGTGTGTTTCTGTCTGTGTGTGTGTTTCTGTTTCTGTGTGTGTTTCTGTGTGTGTTTGTGTGTGTTTCTGTGTGTGTGTTTCTGTGTGTGTGTTTCTGTGTGTGTGTGTTTCTGTGTGTGTGTTTCTGTGTGTGTGTGTTTCTGTGTGTGTGTGTGTTTCTGTGTGTGTGTTTCTGTGTGTGTGTGTTTCTGTGTCTGTGTCTGTCTATGTCTGTTTCTCTCTCCTCTCTCAGACCCTTTGTAAAGCTCCACATACATCAGTTTGCCATTTGAATTCAGCTGCTTTTGGTTTCACCGCATCTGCAGAGGTTACACGTCCTTATGCAGGCTGGTAAGAAACATGTATTCCGCAGTTGGCTCCAATGTTCCCGTGAAAATTTAGATGTTGTGCGTGCCCAGTTTTTTTAACGTGAGCTGTCCCTTGAAATCTTTGAAGAATCTTTGAAGACGTGTGCTATTTATTGTGGAACAGGATCTGCGTGGGACCTTTGAGGCTGCTGCATGCAGATTTGCAGGAACATTGACCAACACTCTCCATCCCAATCTCTTCCTCTTTCTCTCTGGTACTCTCTCCCCATTGCAATCCTTCCCTCTCTCTCTTATTCTCCATATCTATCCCTGTTCTTTCTCACTGTTACTCTCTCCATCTGGATGGAGGAGGAGAAAGAGAGGCATATACAGAGGCAGCTTTACTCTGTATCAAACCCCACAGTGTACCTGCCCCCTAGATCTAGACTTCCCCACAAGGGGAACATCCTCCCAGCATCCGCCCTGTAAAGTCCCCTCAGAATCTTGTATGTTTCAATAAGATCACCTCTCATTCTTCTGAACTCCAATGAGTATAGGCCCAACCTGTTCAACCATTCCTCAAAGATAACCCCTTCATCCCAGGAATCAGCCGAGTGAACCTTCTCTGAACTGATTCCAATGCATCCAGGCCTGACCATTTATCCACTTTCAAAGCTGCCAAACACCTTCATATTTCCCCTCTCACTCTGTTTATCCCATCCAATATTTCACACTCCTCCTCTTTAACTACAATCTCTGTATCGTTCCCACTCTTTTATAAAGACGGACACAGAGAATTCATTAAGAACCATGCCCACATCTCCCACCTCCACAGGTAGGAAGAAGGAGGAGAGGCAATCTAAACCAAAGGATATAGTTATAAAGGGGCTAACATTCTCTGCCTCTTCCTTTGCTCTAATATAATCCTTGATTTCTATCATTAACAATGGTTGGAACAATTAACTGAGGTTCTGTCAAAGCTTACTCACATTCTTTATCTGTGTCTCTCTGTCCCAGAGAGATGGTGAAGAAACTATTGATGTGTTTCGTTCAGTTAAGTTTGATGTCAATGTTTCCCCAGGATGTTGACGCTGGGTGATTCAGTGATGGGATAATGCTTTGAATGCCAAGGGGAGGTGGTTGGATTCTCTCATGTTGCAGCTGCTCATTGCCTGGCACTTGTGTGACGTGAATGTTACTTGTCACTGGTCGGCCCAAACCTGAATGTTGTCTGGGTCTTGGTGCATGTGGCTCTGGATTGCTTCATTATCTGAGGCAAAATACTGTGGATGCTGGAAATCTGGAAAGCATCGAGCTGAATCACTAACTCTGTTTCTCTCTCCACAGATGCTGCCTGACCTGCTCAGTATTTCCAGCACTTCCTGCTGGGATTTCATTATCTGAGGAGGTGTGAATGGAACTGAACACTGTGCAATCAACAGTGAACATCCCTACTTCTGACCTTACGATGGAGGGCAGGTCATTGAGGAAGCAGCTGAAGATGGATGGGCCGAGGGACACTACCCTGAGGAACTCCTGCAGTGATGTCCTGAGACTACGATGATTGACCTCCAACAACCACAACCATCTTCCTTTGTGCTCGGTATGAGTCCAACCAGCGGATTCCCACTGACTTCAGTTTTACTCGGACTCCTCGATGTCACACTCGGTCAAACACTGCCTTGATGTTAAGGTCAGTCTCTCTTCCCAGTAGCAGACAGGAGTGAATCGTTCCCTTTGACCCGTTGTACACTGAGCAAACTGTGCTTCTTCACAGCCTGATACAGGACTGTACACGGCCGATTAATGTAGCCCATCAAACACTCCCAGAGCAGGTTCAGCACAGCTTAGGAACAGAGTACAGTTCCTTCAACATTCTCTCTCTGTCTCTCCCTCCTGCTATCTCTGACATTAGGAGAGAAACAGAGGGAGAGAGGGTTAGATATGGAGACAGAGAGAGGGCTGTAGAGAGGGACAAGGTTGGAGAGAGAGAGATTGCGGGGTCAATTGAAAGGGAGAATGTAAGAGAAATTAATTTGATGTAATCCTTCACTGCTGTGTGCACAAACATTTAAGAAAGAGGTATGGAGACAGAAACATCGGGAGAGATCTCTGTCTCTCGTCCTGTCTCTCCATCTGTCTTTCCCTCCCTGTCACTCCCTCTCTCCCCTTCTATCTCTGTCTCTCTCCCTCTGTCCTCCATCTGTCTTTCCCTCTCTGTCACTCCCTCTCTTTCCTTCTATCTCTGTCTCTCTATCTCTCTGTCGCTCCTTCTGTCCTTACCTCCCTGTCACTTCCTCTCTCTCCTTCTATCTGTCTCTCTCTCTCTCTCTGTCCCCCCATCTGTCCTTCCCTCCCTGTCACTCCATCTCTCTCCTGCTCTCTCTGTCTCTCACTTTGTCCCTCCATCTGTCTTTCCCTCCTTGACACTCCCTCTCACTACTTCCATCTCTGCCTCTCTCTCTCTGTCCCTCCACCTGTCTACCGCAACCCCCACCCACCCCCCGTCACTCCATCTCCCTCCTTCGATCTCTGTCTCTGCCTCTCTCTGTCTCTCTCTCTATCCCTCCATCTTTCCTTCACTCCCTGTCACTCCATCTCTCTCCCTGTCTCTCGCTCTCTCTCTGTCCCTCCATCTGTCTTTCCCTCCCTGACACTCCCTCTCTCTCCTTCTCTCTCTGTCTCACTCTCTGCCCCTCCATGTGTCTTTCCCTCGCTGTCTCTCTCCCAGTCTTTCCATCTGTCTTTCCCTCCCTGTCACTCCCTCTCTCTCCTTCTATCTCTGTCTCTCTCTCTCTCAGTCTTTCCATCTGTCTTTCTCTCCATGTCACTCCCTCTCCCTCCTTCCATCTCTGCCTCTCTCTCTCTCAGTCTTTCCATCTGTCTTTCCCTCCATGTCACTCCCTCTCTCTCCTTCTATCTCTGTCTCTCTCTCTCTGTCTCTCCATCTGTCTTTCCCTCCCTGTCACTCCCTTTCTCTCCTTCCATCTCTGTCTCTCGCTCTCAGTCTTTCCATCTGTCCTTCCCGCCCTGTCACTACCTCTCTGTCCTTCTATCTCTGTCTATCTCACTCTGTCCCTCCATCTGTCTTTCCCTCCCTGTCACTCCATCTCTCTCCACTCTCTGTCCCTCACTCTGTCCCTCCATCTGTCTCTCCATCTGTCCTTCCCGCCCTGTCACTACCTCTCTGTCCTTCTATCTCTGTCTATCTCACTCTGTCCCTCCATCTGTCTTTCCCTCCCTGTCACTCCATCTCTCTCCACTCTCTGTCCCTCACTCTGTCCCTCCATCTGTCTCTCCATCTGTCTTTCCCTCCCTGTCACTCCCTCTCTCTCCTTCTATCTCTGTCTCTCGCTCTCTGTCTCTCCATCTCTCCATCTGTCCTTCCCTCCCTGTCACTCCATCTCTCTCCTCTCTCTGTCTCTCACTCTGTCCCTCCATCTGTCATTCCCTCCCTGTCACTCCATCTCTCTCCTTCCATCTCTGCGTCTCTCTCTCTCTCTGTCTCTCCAACTGCCTTTCCCTCTCTGGTTGACTAACAGGAAGCAGAGAGTGGGGATAAATGAGTGCTATTTTGGATGTCAATCAGTCACTAGTGGTGTGCCTCAGGGATCGGTGTTGGGACCACAATTATTTACAATTTATATCGATGATTTGGAGTTGGGGACCACGTGTAGGGTGTTAAAGTTTGCAGATGACACTAAGTTGAGTGGCAGAGCAAAGTGTGCAGATGACTGTGAAACTTTGCAGAGGAACATAGATACATTGAGTGAGTGGGCAAAGGTCTGGCAGATGGAATACAATGTTAATAAATGTGAAGTTATTCATTTCGGTAGGAGTAACAGTAAAAAGGATTATTACTTGAATGGTAAAAAGTTGCAGCATGCTGCTATGCAGAGGGACCTGGGTGTCCTTGTGCATGAATCGCAAAAGGTTGGTCTGCAGGTACAGCAAGTAATTAGGAAGGCAAATGGAATTTTGTCCTTCATTGCTAAAGGGATTGAGTTTAAAAGCAGAGAGGTTATGTTGCAGCTGTATAAGGTACTGGTGAGGCCGCACCTGGGGTACTGTGTGCAGTTTTGGTCTCCTTACTTGAGAAAGGATGTACTGGCACTGGAGAGGGTGCAGAGGAGATTCACAAGGTTGATTCCAGAGTTGAGGGGGTTGGCTTATGAGGAGAGACTGAGTAGATTGGGATGAGATTCATTGGAGTTCAGAAGAATGAGGGGGGGATCTTATAGAAACTGAAATTGAAATATTATAGAAATTGAAATATTCTTCTGTCACTCTCTGTCCCTTGGGCAGTCTGTTTGTGTGTGTGTCTGTGCATGTCGGTCTCTGTGTCTGTGTGTCTGTGCATGTCGGTCTGTGTGTCTGTGTCTCTGTGTGTGGGTGTGTGTGTGTCTGTCTGTGTCTATGCCTGTTTCTCTCTCCTCTCTCAGAACCTCAGTAAAACTCCACATACATCAATTTGCTATTTTAATTTGGCTGCTTTTGGTGATACCACAACTGCAGAGGGTGCACTTCCTTCTGCAGGCTGGTAGGAAACCCATATCCCGCTCTTTAACAGCATATTCTGTCTGCTTTGTATACTAAATTGTTTAATCCCTAATAATTGATCAAATCAGACATTGATTACTGTTTGAAAGTCTCCAGGTTTACTTTCCTCCCAGGGCTGATTAAAAGTTAGAGTTTCCCTCAGTGTTTTGGAAATATCAAACCCTGATCCCACACCCAGTAAAGTATTTTGCATGATGGGACGCTGCAAATGTTGTTATACTCAGTGCGCACGGTCCCTTCATGTTGTAATAAGATGTTATAATCTCTATTCAGATAACTCTCATGCCACAGGGGCAAAATTTCACTGGGTCAACATTCTGACCAAACACTAAAACATTACAGAAAGCTGGGCTCACAAATTCAACACAAGTTTCCTTTTCTGTGTCTCGCTGGTCTGTTCTGATTTTCTGTTGGGTGACATCAGCCTAGATTTTGTGTTCAGACCTGAACCCACAAACGTATAACTCAGAGGCAGGATTATTACCCACTGAGCTACAGCTGGCTCCAATGTTCCCAGAAAATTTAGTTGTTGTGCACGGCAAGTTTTTTTTGACCCATGTGCAGTCCCTTTAAATTTTTAAGAATCTTCGAAGACGTGTGTTATTTATCACGGAACAGGACCTGCGTGGTACCTTCCAGGCTGCTGCACACAGCTTTGCAGGAACACTGACCGACACTCTCCATACCATTCTCTTCCTCTCTGGTCATTTCTCCCCATTGCTATCCTTCCCTCTCTCTGTTCTTCCCTCTCTATATCTATCCTTGTCTTTCTCACTGTTACTCTCTCCATCTGGATGGAGGAGGAGAAAGAGAGGCATATATAGAGGCAGCTTTACTCGGTATCTAACCCCACACTGTACCTGTCCTGCGAGTGTTTTATAGAACAGAGAGGACAGAGATTTGCTCTGTAGATAACTCCATTCTGTACTTGGCTTGGCAGCATTTGAAGGGACAGTTTAGACGGAGCTTTACTCTGTGTCCCTGCAATTTTGAAGTGTAAGGGGTGTTTAGTTCAGTTTAGTTTAGAGATACAGCACTGAAGCAGGCCCTTCGGCCCACCGAGTCTGTGCCGACCATCAACCACCCATTAATACTAATCCTGCACTAATTCCATATTCCTACCACATCCCCACCTGTCCCCATATTTCCCGACCACCCAACTATACTAGGGGCAATTGCTAATGGCCAATTTACCGATCAACCTGCAAGTCTTTGGCATGTGGGAGGAAACCGGAGCACCTGGTGGAAACCCACGTAGACGCAGGGAGAACTTGCAAACTCCACACAGGTAGTACCCAGAATTGAACCCGGGTCGCTGGAGCCGTGAGGCTGCGGTGCTAACCACTGCGCCACTGTGCTGGGTGAATTGATCAAAGTTTACAAGACAATACTGGAAACTGATGGGGTAGATAGAGAGAAACTCTTCTCACTGGTTGGAGGAGTCTCGGACGAGGGGCACAGTCGAAAAATCGAACATTAGTCAAAGACCCTTTCAAGGGTGAAATTTATTAACACTTCTACACACAAAGGATGGTGGAATTTTGGAATTGTCTTCCACAAATGACCCCTCCCTATTTCTGCAATCTCCTCCAGCTCCACAATCCACCAATATCTGCCATCCTCTAATTCTGGCCTCTTGAACATCCCCAATTTGAATCGTTCCACCATTGGTGGCCGTGCCTTCAAGCTGCCAAGGCCCTAACTCTGGAATTCCTTTCCTAAACCTCTCCATCTCACTAACTCTCTTTCCTCTTTGAGGATTCTCCCTCAAACCAACCTCTGACCAAGTTTTTGGTCATCTGATCTAATATCTCCTGAAGTGACTCGGTGTCAAATTTTTATTTTCTTGATTCATTTGTTGGATGTGTGTGTTAGTGGCCAGGACAGCATTTATTGCCCATTCATAATTGCCCTTGAGAAGGTGGTGTTGAGCCTCCTTCTTGAACCGCTGCAGTCCATGTGGGGTAGGTACACCCACAGTGCTGTTAGGAAGGGAGATCCAGGATTTTGACCCAGTCACAGTGAAGGAGCAGCGATATAGTTCCAAGTCAGGATGGTGTGTGACTTAAGGGAAACTTGCAGGTGGTGGTGTTCCCATACGTGTTTCCTGTTTGTTTGCTCTCTCTCCCCCTCCTTCTTTCCAGACCTCCCTGTCCTCCTGTCCCTCTCTGTCATGGGAACCTAAGAACAGAAGGAAGTGGGTGCAGGAACAGAGAGACCTGGGGATGTCTGTGCACAAACTGAAGGTGGCAGAGCTAGTTGAGAAAGTGGTTAAAAGGCATATGGGATCCTCGGCTTTGTAAATGGAGGCTGAGAGTATAAAAGCAAGGAGGTTATAATGAAGCTTTATAAAACACTGCTTCATCCTCAACTAGTATTGTGTCCAATTCTGGACACCGTACTTTCGGAAGGATGTGGGGGCTTTAGAGAGGATGCAGAAAAGATTCACGAGCAAGGTTCCAGGGATGAGGGACTTCAGTTATGTGGATAGATTGGAGAAACTGGTGTTGTTCTCCATAGAGAAGAGAAACTTGAGATGAGATTTGATAGAGGTGTTCAAAATCATGAGGGGTCCTGACAGAGTAGATGTAGGAGTAGGAATGCAGTACATAGGACATTCCAGACCCATTTCTGTTCAGTGTTTACTTAAACAAGTGAATTGACCATTTAATATTTTTAACTTACTTAACCCTTGTCTTCTCACAAAGATCAAGCTAGTAAATTCAACAGTGGCCACTTTGACTTCATCCCATCGTGTCTTATGTACATTCTGACAGGATTGCAGGTATAACTGTAGTCATAAAATTCAGCTGAAAATTGATCATTTACATTGTTATTTCAGTCCATATTTACAGTACACACGGTACCTTACTGTTGTAATCAAGTCATATAGTGTCTATTCATCCCACTGGGGCAAAATGTCACTGGCTCAACATTCTCACCAAATACTAAAGCATTCCACAATGCAAGACTCACAAATTCAACACAAGTTTCCTTTTCTGAGTCTCGCTGGTCTGTTCTGATTCTCTGAGGGATTACTGATGCTTATCCTCCACATGAGCAGTCGTCCTAATCCCGTGTGCCTGTCCTGCTCCCAAACCCGGCATCCACTTACATTAAGGCAAGTGATACAGGAGCGTCTCAGTGACTGAGGCAGGTGAGTCTTGAGGCTGAGCCGGGCACAGTGAGTGACCCGGGTTAATCCGACACTCCAGGGAATGTTTTAACGGAGCTTTACTCTCTATCTAACCCGTGCTGTACCTTCTCTGAGAGTGTTCGATGGGGCAGTGTAGACGAGGAGAGTTATTCCTTACCCATTTTAAACATGGAGAAGTGGATATCCAAGGGATTGTTTTAAATGTGATGAGGGTTTCTACCTCTACCATCCTTTCAGGCAGTGAGTTCCAGACACCCACCAGCCACTGGGTGAAGAAACTATTGATGTGTTTCGTTCAGTTAAGTTTGATGTCAATGTTTCCCCAGGATGTTGACGCTGGGTGATTCAGTGATGGGATAATGCTTTGAATGCCAAGGGGAGGTGGTTGGATTCTCTCCTGTTGCAGATGGTCATTGCCTGGCACTTGTGTGACGTGAATGTTACTTGCCACTGGTCGGCCCAAACCTGAATGTTGTCCGGGTCTTGGTGCATGTGGCTCTGGATTACTTCATTATCTGAGGCAAAATACTGTGGATGCTGGAAATCTGGAAAGCATCGAGCTGAATCACTAACTCTGTTTCTCTCTCCACAGATGCTGCCTGACCTGCTCAGTATTTAAAGCACTTTCTGCTGGGATCTCAGCTGTAGATGGCTGGGCTGAGGACACGACCCTGATAAACTCCTGCAGTGAAGGCCAGGGACTGAGATGATTGACCTCCAACAACCAAAACCATCTTCCTTTGTGCTCGGTATGATTCCAACCAGTGGAGAGATTTCCCCCGATTCCCACTGACTTCAGTTTTACTCGGGTTCCTCGATGTCACACTCGGTCAAACGCTGCCTTGATGTTAAGGTCAGTCTCTCTTCCCAGTAGCAGACAGGAGTGAATCGTTCCCTTTGACCCGTTGTACACTGAACAAGCTGTGTTTCTTCACAGTCTGATACAGGACTGTACACGGCCGATTAATGTAGCCCATCAAACACTCCCAGAGCAGCTTCAGCACAGCTTAGGAACAGAGTACAGTTCCTTCAACATTCTCTCTCTGTCTCTCCCTCCTGCTATCTCTGACATTAGGAGAGAGACTGAGGGAGAGAGGGTTAGATATGAAGGCAGAGAGAGTGCTGTAGAGAGGGACAAAGATGGAGAGAGAGAGATTGTTGAGGTGGATGAAAAGGATAATGTAAGATATATTAATTTGATGTAATCCTTCACTGCTGTGGACACAAACATATAAGAGATAGATATGAAGAGAAAAAAACATCATGTGAGGGGGAAATGTAGATGAAGTTGGGGCCCAGGCGGATAATGTTGATGATCCAGAAGGAACAGCCTCCATTTTAAACATCCAGCAAGCTATTCCACTGTGGGAGCCATCACACCCAAACAGACATAGACACAGACACAAACACACAGAAATACCCACACAATGATATTGGTTGTGCAAATTTCATGCTGGCTTATTGGTTAATTTTTAAATCTGTGATTGATAGATTCTTGTTAACCAAAGGTATTAAGAGATAAGGGGCAAAGGCAGGATATATGGTGTAAGTTACATCACAGATCAGCCAAGATCTCATTTGATGCCGGAACAGGGCTGTGGGGTTAAATTGCATCCTCCTCTTCCAGTATCCCCTGTGAAGTATCCTTCCATCTCTTTTAGTCACCCTGTCAGTCTATGTCTCTCTGTTTCTCTTTTTCTGTCTCTCTCTCTGTCTCTATCGGACAGTGTAGAGTGAGATTCACTCTGTATCCACCCCATGATGTTCCTGCCCTGGGAGTGTGTGATGGGACAGTGTCGAGGGAAATTTACTCTGTGTCAAACCCAACATTGTGCTTGGCTTGGGAATATTTAATGGGACAGTGTAGCTAGAGATTTACTCTGTATCCCTGGAATTTCGAAGGTTCAGGTGTGATTTGATGATTGTTTTCAAGATAATAAGGGAAACTGATGGGGTAGACAGAGAGTAACAATTCCCACTGGCTGCAGAGTCTAGAACATGGGGGCATAGTCTAAAAATATAAACCTAGTCTAAAAACCTTTCAGGAGTGAAATGAAGAAACACTTCAACACACCAGGTGTGGTATCAGTTTGGAACTCTCTTCCACAAACAGCAATTGATGCTGAGACACTTGTTAATTTTTAAATCTGAGTTTGATAGATTTTTGTTAACCAAAGGTATTAAGGGGCAAAGATAGGTACATGGAGTTAGATCACACATCAGCCATGAGCTCATTGAATGACAGAACAGGGTTGAGGGGCCAAATGGCCTCCTCCTCTTCCTCTGTCCTACGCCCAATATCCTGCGATCACTCTCTGTGTCTTGGTCTCTGTCTCCCTCTTTGTCTCTCTTTCTGTCTGTCTGTCTGTCTCTCTCTCTCTCCTCTCATCTGTGGAAATCCACACACATCAGTCAGCCATTTTAGGTTCATTTTCAGTGGCCATTTTATGTTACCACAACACTGGGACATTTATCGCTGTCTATCCCAAACCATCTCTCTTTGTAGTCTATTTGTGTCCTCCTCACAGCTTATTGTCCCACCTAACCTAGTATCTCTCTCCTTTGCTCCGTCTCACTCACGCACTCTCCCCCCTCTCTCTCCCCCCCATTTCTCTCTCCCCCCATTTCTCTCTCCCCCCACCCCCTGCAATCTCTCTTTAAGTGTCCTGTTATCACATCCTTTATTATAGATTCGACCATTTTCCCAATGACTGATGTTAGACGAACAGGTCTTTAGTTCCCCATTTTCTCTCTCCTTCCTTTTGCAAATAGTGAGGTTACATTTGCGACCTTCTAATCTGTCTCTCTCACACTGCCTCTCTCACACTGCCTCTGTCCCTCGCTATCTGTCTTCCCCCCCTCTCTCTCTCGCTATCTCTCCCTCTCTGTCTTTTTCTCTCTCTTGCTCTATCACTCCCTCTCTCTCTCTATCTCTGTCCATGTCTCAATTTGTACCTCCCTCACACCATCACTCCCTCTCTCTCTGTCTCTCTCTAGCTCTCTGTCTGCCTCTCTATGTCTGCCTCTCTGTGTCTCCTTCTCTCTCTGTGCCTCTCGCACTCTCTATCTGTCTCTCCCCCAGCTCTCTCTCTCTGTCTCTCCCTCTCTCTCTTTCTCAACCTCTGTCCATGTCTCAATTTGTGCCTCCCTCACACCATCGCTCCCTCTCTCTCTGTCTCTCTATATCTCTCTCTCTCCCTCTCTCTCTCTCTCTGCCTCTCTCTCTTCTGCCTCTCCCTCTCTATCTCTCCCTCTCTCTCTCTCGCTGCCTCTGTCCACGTCTCAGTTTGTGTCTCCCCCACACCATCTCTCCCTCCCTCTCTCCCTCCCTCTCTCCCTCCCTCTCTCTCTCCCTTTCTCCCTCTCTCCCTCCCTCTCTCTCTCTGTTTCTGTCTCAGAGTTACAGCTCAGATGATTAACCTCTTTATCCATGTGTTATGAACACGGGACTTTGTCTCTCTCCCATTTTCCAGGATGTTGCCAGGACTGGAGAATTGTAGCTGTGAGGACAGGCAGGGGTTGTTGTCCTTGGAACAGAGAAGGCTGAGGGGAGATCTGATTGAAATGTACAAAATGTTGAGGGTCCTGGATGGAGTGGAGGTGAAGGGCAGAGAACCATAGCAGAAAGGTCAGTGACGAGGGGGCATAGATTTAAAGTGATTGGTCGAAAAATTAGAGGGGAGTTGAGGAAAATCTTTTTCACCCAGAGGGTCACGATGGTCTGGAACTCACTGCCTGAAAGGGTAAGTGAGGCAGAGACCGTCAACTCATTCAGAAGGAGTCTAGATAGGCACCTCAAGTGCGGTAAGCTGCAGAGCTCGGACCAAATGCTGGAAGGTGGGATTAGAATAGGTTGATCGTTTTTCGGCTGGCACAGAGAGGATGGGCCAAGTGGCCACTTTCTGTGCCTTAAAATTTCTATGTTGCCCTCCCCAACTCTATTTTTCCCTCTGTTACTCTCTGAATTCCAGTCTCTCCCTCTCTGTTACCCTCTGACTCCCTGTCTCTCCCTCTCTGTTACCCTCTGAATCCCAGTCTCTCCCTCTCTGTTACCCTCTGAATCCCAGTCTCTCCCTCTCCGTTACCCTCTGAATCCCATTCTCTCCCCCTCTGTTACTCTCTGAATCCCAGTCTCTACCTCCATGTTTCCCTCTGAATCCCAGTCTCTCCCTCTCTGTTACCCTCTGAATCCCATTCTCTCCCCCTCTGTTACTCTCTGAATCCCAGTCTCTCCCTCCATGTTTCCCTCTGAATCCCAGACTCTCCCTCTCTGTTCCCCTGTGAATCCCAGTCTCTCCCTCTCTCTTACCCTGTGAATCCCAGACTCTCCCTCTCTGTTACCGTCTGAATCCCAGTCTCTCCCTCTCCGTTACCCTCTGAATCCCATTCTCTCCCCCTCTGTTACTCTCTGAATCCCAGTCTCTCCCTCCATGTTACCCTCTGAATCCCAGTCTCTCCCTCTCTGTTACCCTCTGAATCCCAGTCTCTCCCTCTCCGTTACCCTCTGAATCCCATTCTCTCCCCCTCTGTTACTCTCTGAATCCCAGTCTCTCCCTCCATGTTTCCCTCTGAATCCCAGTCTCTCCCTCTCTGTTACCCTCTGAATCCCAGTCTCTCCCTCCATGTTTCCCTCTGAATCCCAGACTCTCCCTCTCTGTTACCCTGTGAATCCCAGTCTCTCCCTCTCTCTTACCCTGTGAATCCCAGACTCTCCCTCTCTGTTACCCTGTGAATCCCAGACTCTCCCTCTCTCTTACCCTGTGAATCCCAGACTCTCCCTCTCTCTTACCCTCTGAATCCCAGTCTCTCCCTCTCCGTTACCCTCTGAATCCCATTCTCTCCCCCTCTGTTACTCTCTGAATCCCAGTCTCTCCCTCCATGTTTCCCTCTGAATCCCAGTCTCTCCCTCTCTGTTACCCTCTGAATCCCATTCTCTTCCCCTCTGTTACTCTCTGAATCCCAGTCTCTCCCTCCATGTTTCCCTCTGAATCCCAGACTCTCCCTCTCTGTTACCCTGTGAATCCCAGTCTCTCCCTCTCTCTTACCCTGTGAATCCCAGACTCTCCCTCTCTGTTACCCTGTGAATCCCAGACTCTCCCTCTCTCTTACCCTGTGAATCCCAGACTCTCCCTCTCTCTTACCCTCTGAATCCCAGTCTCTCCCTCTCCGTTACCCTCTGAATCCCAGTCTCTCCCTCTCTGTTACACTCTGAATCCCAGACTCTCCCTCTCTGTTACCCTCTGAATCCCAGTCTCTCCCTCTCCGTTACCCTCTGAATCCCAGACTCTCCCTCTCGGTTACCCTCTGAGCCCCAGTCTCTCCCTCTCCGTTACCCTCTGAATCCCAGTCTCTCCCTCTCTCTTACCCTCTGAGTCCCAGTCTCTCCCTCTCCGTTACCCTCTGAATCCCAGTCTCTCCCTCTCTGTTACCTGGCCAGAGCTTTATAAATGTTCAGCGCACCCTCTCGGCTTTTGTACTCACTGTATACAGTGTAAATTGTGGTATTCCCCAGGGGTTTTGATTAGGACCACTGATCTTATTGATATATGAATGACTTAGACTGGGGTAAACAGGGCATAACTTCAACATTGTGCCATTTGCATTGTAATAAACAGTGAAGGGAATAGGAGTAGACTTCAGGAGGATAGAGGCAGTCTGGTGAAATGGTCAGACACATAGCAGGTTAACTTCAATGCTGAGAAATGTAAAATGATGCATTTTGGAAGGAAGGCTGAGGAGAAGCGATATAAACTAAATGGTACAATGTTAAAATGGGTGCAGGGACAGAGAGATCTGGGATTTCATTTGTGTCACTTTTTACATCTAAAAGATTCAATTTGGGGCTTGCAATCTCTAAATTGAATTTAGCTTCATCCTGAAAAGTGTTAGTAAACGTGTTGGGAAATGTGTCAAAAGCTGTTTCCATTCAGACATTCCTGCATTGTGGAAGTGTGAGCTGTCTTTGCAGAGACAGGAAATAAAGTTGTTTGAATGGACCTGCAGGTTTTGGTTGATGCAATAAGGTGAGAATTTGAATTGTGTCCCTTCCAGATACACAGAATTGAAGGTATTTACAGAACACCACATGAAGTAGTTTACCAATGTCTGACAAACTTCAAAGACTTCAAACACATGGAAGAAGAGGAGAAGGGAACAATATACAAAACCTCAGTCAGTCAGACATCAGCAGGAGGAAAATGAATCTCTTTTTATGGGTTTTAATTTGAAGGCCTGAGCTGATGATTGAAAAAGTAGGAGTTCAAATCCCACGCTGGGCTGTTGTGAATTTGAATTCTATTTTTTCTTTAAAAAAACATAAATCTGGAATTAAAAAGCCTCGAGGTTGGAATGATTCACTCCTGTCTACTAGTGCAAAGCCTGTGTGTGTCTCAGTTTGCTGTATTTATTAATGATTTAAGATGATGTGGTAGAATGCAACATACCCAAGTTTACCAATGACACAAAAATAGGCAGCATTGTAAGCAGTGTAGCTGGAAGCAGAACATTGCAAAGAGATATTAATATCTTAAATAAATGGGAAAAACTGTGGTCGTTAGATTTCAATGTCAGCAAAAAAAGACTAGAACAGAGTACTTTATAAATGGTGAAAAGATAGAAATACTGGAGGTTGAAAGAGACTTTGGGGGGTCCATGTCCATTTGAGTGCAGTGTAGATTTACCAGAATGATAACTGGACTCTAAGGGTTAAATTACGAGGTGATATTACACAAACTAGGGATTTATTGCCTGGAATTTAGGAGGATCAAGGTAATTTGTTCAAAGCTGTTGAGATATTAAGGGGAACTGATGGGGTAGTTTGGGAGAAACTATTTCAGCAGCTTGGGAACATAGGAACAGGAGTAGGCCATTCAGCCCATCGAGCCTGCTCCGCCATTCAATACGATCATGGCTGATCATCCACTTCAATGCCTTTTTCCCAGACTGAGCTTCCACAGCCCACTGGAGTAGAGAATTCCAAAGATTCACAACACTCTGAGTAAAAATCCGCCACTCCAGGCTAAAGGTGGTAGTAGTTTGGAACGTGTCTTCTGCAGGCAAACATTGATGCAAAATCAATTGTCATTTTTAAATCGAAGGTTGATCTCATCAAATTCCTTTTGAAAATTGAAATATTCTTCTTTCGCGCTCTGTCCCTGAGTCACTCTGTTTCTGTGTGTGTGTGTGTGTGTGTTTCTGTGTGTGTGTGTTTCTGTGTGTGTGTGTTTCTGTGTGTGTGTGTGTTTCTGTGTGTGTGTTTCTGTGTGTGTGTGTGTTTCTGTGTGTGTGTTTCTGTCTGTGTGTGTGTTTCTGTGTGTGTGTGTTTCTGTGTGTGTGTTTCTCTGTGTGTGTGTTTCTGTGTGTCTGTGTGTGTCTATGTCTGTTTCTCTCTCCTCTCTCAGACCCTTTGTAAAGCTCCACATGCATCAGTTTGCCATTTGAAGTCAGCTGCTTTTGGTTTCACCGCATCTGCAGAGTTTGCACTTCCTTATGCAGGCTGGTAAGAAACCTGTATTCCGCAGTTGGCTCCAATGTTCCCGTGAAAATTTAGATGTTGTGCGTGCCCAGTTTTTTTAACGTGAGCTGTCCCTTGAAATCTTTGAAGAATCTTTGAAGACGTGTGCTATTTATTGTGGAACAGGATCTGCGTGGGACATTTGAGGCTGCTGCACGCAGATTTGCAGGAACATTGACCAACACTCTCCATCCCAATCTCTTCCTCTTTCTCTCTGGTACTCTCTCCCCATTGCAATCCTTCCCTCTCTCTCTTATTCTCCATATCTATCCCTGTTCTTTCTCACTGTTACTCTCTCCATCTGGATGGAGGAGGAGAAAGAGAGGCATATACAGAGGCAGCTTTACTCTGTATCAAACCCCACAGTGTACCTGCCCCCGAGTTCTAGACTTCCCCACAAGGGGAACATCCTCCCAGCATCCGCCCTGTAAAGTCCCCTCAGAATCTTGTATGTTTCAATAAGATCACCTCTCATTCTTCTAAACTCCAATGAGTATAGGCCCAACCTGTTCCACCATTCCTCAAAGATAACCCCTTCATCCCAGGAATCAGCCAAGTGAACCTTCTCTGAACTGATTCCAATGCATCCAGGCCTGACCATTTATCCACTTTCAAAGCTGCCAAACACCTTCATATTTCCCCTCCCACTCTATTTATCCCATCCAATATTTCACACTCCTCCTCTTTAACTACAATCTCTGTATCGTTCCCACTCTTTTATAAAGACGGACACAGAGAATTCATTAAGAACCATGCCCACATCTCCCACCTCCACAGGTAGGAAGAAGGAGGAGAGGCAATCTAAACTAAAGGATATAGTTATAAAGGGGCTAACATTCTCTGCCTCTTCCTTTGCTCTAATATAATCCTTGATTTCTATCATTAACAATGGTTGGAACAATTAACTGAGGTTCTGTCAAGGCTTACTCACATTCTTTATCTGTGTCTCTCTGTCCCAGAGAGATGGTGAAGAAACTATTGATGTGTTTCGTTCAGTTAAGTTTGATGTCAATGTTTCCCCAGGATGTTGACGCTGGGTGATTCAGCGATGGGATAATGCTTTGAATGCCAAGGGGAGGTGGTTGGATTCTCTCATGTTGCAGATGGTCATTGCCTGGCACTTGTGTGACGTGAATGTTACTTGTCACTGGTCGGCCCAAACCTGAATGTTGTCCGGGTCTTGGTGCATGTGGCTCTGGATTGCTTCATTATCTGAGGCAAAATACTGTGGATGCTGGAAATCTGGAAAGCATCGAGCTGAATCACTAACTCTGTTTCTCTCTCCACAGATGCTGCCTGACCTGCTCAGTATTTCCAGCACTTCCTGCTGGGATTTCATTATCTGAGGAGGTGTGAATGGAACTGAACACTGTGTAATCAACAGTGAACATCCCTACTTCTGACCTTACGATGGAGGGCAGGTCATTGAGGAAGCAGCTGAAGATGGATGGGCCGAGGACACTAACCTGAGGAACTCCTGCAGTGATGTCCTGAGACTACGATGATTGACATCCAACAACCACAACCATCTTCCTTTGTGCTCGGTATGAGTCCAACCAGCGGATTCCCACTGACTTCAGTTTTACTCGGGCTCCTCGATACCACACTCGGTCAAACACTGCCTTGATGTTAAGGTCAGTCTCTCTTCCCAGTATCAGACAGGAGTGAATCGTTCCCTTTGACCCGTTGTACACTGAACAAGCTGTGTTTCTTCACAGCCTGATACAGGACTGTACACGGCCGATTAATGTAGCCCATCAAACACTCCCAGAGCAGGTTCAGCACAGCTTAGGAATAGAGTATAGTTCCTTCAACATTCTCTCTCTGTCTCTCCCTCCTGCTATCTCTGACACGAGGAGAGAAACAGAGGGAGAGAGGGTTAGATATGGAGACAGAGAGAGGGCTGTAGAGAGGGACAAGGTTGGAGAGAGAGAGATTGCAGGGTCGATTGAAAGGGAGAATGTAAGAGAAATTAATTTGATGTAATCCTTCACTGCTGTGTGCACAAACATTTAAGAAAGAGGTATGGAGACAGAAACATCGGGAGAGATCTCTGTCTCTCTTCCTGTCTCTCCATCTGTCTTTCCCTCCCTGTCACTCCCTCTCTCCCCTTCTATCTCTGTCTCTCTCCCTCTGTCCTCCATCTGTCTTTCCCTCTCTGTCACTCCCTCTCTTTCCTTCTATCTCTGTCTCTCTATCTCTCTGTCGCTCCTTCTGTCCTTACCTCCCTGTCACTTCCTCTCTCTCCTTCTATCTCTGTCTCTCTCTCTCTCTCTATCCCCCCATCTGTCCTTCCCTCCCTGTCACTCCATCTCTCTCCTGCTCTCTCTGTCTCTCACTTTGTCCCTCCATCTGTCTTTCCCTCCTTGACACTCCCTCTCACTACTTCCATCTCTGCCTCTCTCTCTCTGTCCCTCCACCTGTCTACCGCAACCCCCACCCACCCCCCGTCACTCCATCTCCCTCCTTCGATCTCTGTCTCTGCCTCTCTCTGTCTCTCTCTCTATCCCTCCATCTTTCCTTCACTCCCTGTCACTCCATCTCTCTCCCTGTCTCTCGCTCTCTCTCTGTCCCTCCATCTGTCTTTCCCTCCCTGTCACACACTCTCTCAATCCTTCCATCTCTGCCCCTCCATCTGTCCTTCCCTCCCTGTCACTCCATCTCTCTCCTTCTCTCTCTGTCTCTCTCTCTCTGTCCCTCCATCTGTCCTTCCCTCCCTGTCACTCCATCTCTCTCCTTGTCTCTGTCTCCCACTCTGTCTTTCCCTTCCTGTCACTCCCTCTCTCTCCTTCTCTCTCTGTCTCTCCCTCTCTCTCCTTCTATCTCTGTCTCTCTCTCTCTGTCTCTCCATCGGTCTTTCCCTCCCTGTCACTCCCTCTCTCTCCTTCCATCTCTGCCTCTCTCTTTATCCCTCCATCTGTCCTTCCCTCTGTCACTCCACTCTCTCCTTCTATCTCTGTCTCTGTCTCTCTCTCTATGCCTCCATCTGTCCTTCACTCCCTGTCACTCCATCTCTCTCCTTCTCTCTCGGTCTCTCTCTCCGTCCCTCCATCTGTGTTTCCCTTGCTGTCTCTCCCTCTCTCTCCTTCTATCTCTGTCTGTCTCTCTCTCTCTTTCCATCTGTCTTTCCCTCTCTGTCACACCCTCTCTCCTTCTCTCTGTCTCTCCCTCTCCCTCCTTCTCTCTCTCACTGTCCCTCCATCTGTCTTCCCCACCCCCACCCCCCACCGTCACTCCCTCTCTCTCCTCTTATCTCTGTCTCTGCCTCTCTCGCTGTCTCTCTCTCTCTGTCCCTCCATTTGTCTTTCTCTCTCGGTCACTCCCTCTCTCTCCTTCTCTCTCTGTCTCTCTCTCCCTGCCCCTCCATCTGTCTTTCCATCTCTGTCTCTCCCTCTCTCTCCTTCTATCTCTGTCTCTCTCTCTCTGTCTCTCCATCTGTCTTTACCTCTCTGTCACTCCATCTCTGACCTTGTATCTCTGTTTCCCTCTCTCTATCCCTCCATCTGTCCTTCCATCTATGTCACTCCATCTCTCTCCTTCTCTCTCTGTCTCTCACTCTGTCCCTCCATCTGTCTTTCCCACCCTGTCACTCCCCCTCTCTCTCTCCTCTCTCTGTCTCTCTCTCTGTCCCTCCATCAGACTTTCCCTCCCAGACACTCCCTCTCTCTTCTTCTATCTCTGTCTCTCTCTCTCTGTCTCTCCATCTGTCTTTCCCTCTCTGTCTCTCTCTCTCTCCTTCTATCTCTGTCTCTCTCTCTCTGTCTCTCCATCTGTCTTTCCCTCCCTGTCACTCCCTTTCTCTCCTTCCATCTCTGTCTCTCGCTCTCAGTCTTTCCATCTGTCCTTCCCGCCCTGTCACTACCTCTCTGTCCTTCTATCTCTGTCTATCTCAGTCTGTCCCTCCATCTGTCTTTCCCTCTCTGTCACTCCATCTCTCTCCACTCTCTGTCCCTCACTCTGTCCCTCCATCTGTCTCTCGTTCTGTCTTTCCCTCCCTGTCACTCCCTCTCTCTCCTTCTATCTCTGTCTCTCGCTCTCTGTCTCTCCATCTGTCCTTCCCTCCCTGTCACTCCATCTCTCTCCTCTCTCTGTCTCTCACTCTGTCCCTCCATCTGTCATTCCCTCCCTGTCACTCCATCTCTCTCCTTCCATCTCTGCGTCTCTCTCTCTCTCTGTCTCTCCAACTGCCTTTCCCTCTCTGGTTGACTAACGGGAAGCAGAGAGTGGGGATAAATGAGTGCTATTCTGGCTGGCAATCAGTCACGAGTGGTGTGCCTCAGGGATCGGTGTTGGGACCACAATTATTTACAATTTATATAGATGATTTGGAGTTGGGGACCACGTGTAGGGTGTTAAAGTTTGCAGATGACACTAAGATGAGTGGCAGAGCAAAGTGTGCAGATGACTGTGAAACTTTGCAGAGGAACATAGATCCATTGAGTGAGTGGGCAAAGGTCTGGCAGATGGAATACAATGTTAATAAATGTGAAGTTATTCATTTCGGTAGGAGTAACAGTAAAAAGGATTATTACTTGAATGGTAAAAAGTTGCAGCATGCTGCTATGCAGAGGGACCTGGGTGTCCTTGTGCATGAATCGCAAAAGGTTGGTCTGCAGGTACAGCAAGTAATTAGGAAGGCAAATGGAATTTTGCCCTTCATTGCTAAAGGGATTGAGTTTAAAAGCAGAGAGGTTATGTTGCAGCTGTATAAAGGTACTGGTGAGGCCGCACCTGGAGTACTGTGTGCAGTTTTGGTCTCCTTACTTGAGAAAGGATGTACTGGCACTGGAGAGGGTGCAGAGGAGGTTCACTAGGTTGATTCCAGAGTTGAGGGGGTTGGCTTATGAGGAGAGACTGAGTAGATTGGGATTATATTAATTGGAATTCAGAAGAATGAGGGGGGATCTTATAGAAACTGAAATTGAAATATTCTAGAAATTGAAATATTCTTCTGGCACTCTCTGTCCCTTGGGCAGTCTGTTTGTGTGTGTGTCTGTGCATGTCGGTCTCTGTGTCTGTGTGTCTGTGCATGTCGGTCTGTGTGTGTGTTTCTCTGTGTGTGTCTGTGTCTTGCTGTCTGAGTCTATGCCTGTTTCTCTCTCCTCTCTCAGAACCTCAGTAAAACTCCACATACATCAATTTGCTATTTTAATTTGGCTGCTTTTGGTGATACCACAACTGCAGAGGGTGCACTTCCTTCTGCAGGCTGGGAGGAAACCCATATCCCGCTCTTTAACGGCATATTCTGTCTGCTTTGTATACTAAATTGATTAATCCCTAATAATTGATCAAATCTGACATTGATTACTGTTTGAAAGTCTCCAGGTTTACTTTCCTCCCAGGGCTGATTAAAAGTTCGAGTTTCCCTCAGTGTTTTGGAAATATCAAACCCTGATCCCACACCCAGTAAAGTATTTTACATGATGGGACGCTGCAAATGTTGTTATACTCAGTGCGCACGGTCCCTTCATGTTGTAATAAGATGTTGTAATCTCTATTCAGATAACTCTCATGACACAGGGGCAAAATTTCACTGGGTCAACATTCTGACCAAACACTAAAACATTACAGAAAGCGAGGCTCACAAATTCAACACAAGTTTCCTTTTCTGTGTCTCGCTGGTCTGTTCTGATTTTCTGTTGGGTGACATCAGTCTAGATTTTGTGTTCAGACCTGAACCCACAAACGTATAACTCAGAGGCAGGATTATTACCCACTGAGCTGCAGCTGGCTCCTATGTTCCCAGAAAATTTAGTTGTTGTGCACGGCAAGTTTTTTTTGACCCATGTGCAGTCCCTTTAAATTTTTAAGAATCTTCGAAGACGTGTGTTATTTATCACGGAACAGGACCTGCGTGGTACCTTCCAGGCTGCTGCACACAGCTTTGCAGGAACACTGACCGACACTCTCCATCCCAATCTCTTCCTCTCTGGTAATCTCTCCCCATTGCTATCCTTCCCTCTCTCTGTTCTTCTCTCTCTATATCTATCCCTGTCTTTCTCACTGTTACACTCTCCATCTGGATGGAGGAGCAGAAAGAGAGGCATATATAGAGGCAGCTTTACTCGGTATCTAACCCCACACTGTACCTGTCCTGCGAGTGTTTTATAGAACAGAGAGGACAGAGATTTGCTCTGTAGATAACTCCATTCTGTACTTGGATTGGCAGCATTTGAAGGGACAGTTTAGACGGAGCTTCACTCTGTATCCCTGGAATTTTGAAGTGTAAGGGGTGTTTAGTTTAGTTTAATTTAGAGATTCAGCACTGAAACAGGCCCTTCGGCCCACCGAGTCTGTGCCGACCATCAACCACCCATTAATACTAATCCTACACTAATTCCATATTCCTACCACATCCCCACCTGTCCCCATATTTCCCTACCACTTACCTATACTAGGGGCAATTGCTAATGGCCAATTTACCGATCAACCTGCAAGTCTTTGGCATGTGGGAGGAAACCGGAGCACCCGGTGGAAACCCACGCAGACACAGGGAGAACTTGCAAACTCCACACAGGTAGTACCTAGAATTGAACCCGGGTCGCTGGAGCTGTGAGGCTGCGGTGCTAACCACTGTGCCACTGTGCTGGGTGAATTGATCAAAGTTTACAAGACAATACTGGAAACTGATGGGGTAGATAGAGAGAAACTCTTCTCACTGGTTGGAGGAGTCTCGGACGAGGGGCACAGTCGAAAAATCGAACATTAGTCGAAGACCCTTTCAAGGGTGAAATTTATTAACACTTCTACACACAAAGGATGGTGGAATTTTGGAATTGTCTTCCACAAATGACCCCTCCCTATCTCTGCAATCTCCTCCAGCTCCACAATCCACCAATATCTGCCATCCTCTAATTCTGGCCTCTTGAACATCCCCAATTTGAACCGTTCCACCATTGGTGGCCGTGCCTTCAAGCTGCCAAGGCCCTAACTCTGGAATTCCTTTCCCAAACCTCACCATCTCACTAACTCTCTTTCCTCTTTGAGGATTCTCCCTCAAACCAACCTCTGACCAAGTTTTTGGTCATCTGGTCTAATATCTCCTGAAGTGACTCGGTGTCAAATTTTTATTTTCTTGATTCATTTGTTGGATGTGTGCGTTAGTGGCCAGGACAGCATTTATTGCCCATTCATAATTGCCCTTGAGAAGGTGGTGTTGAGCCTCCTTCTTGAACCGCTCTAGTCCATGTGGGGTAGGTACACCCACAGTGCTGTTAGGAAGGGAGATCCAGGATTTTGACCCAGTCACAGTGAAGGAGCAGCGATATAGTTCCAAGTCAGGATGGTGTGTGACTTAAGGGAAACTTGCAGGTGGTGGTGTTCCCATATGTGTTTCCTGTTTGTTTGCTCTCTCTCCCCCTCCTTCTTTCTAGACCTCCCTGTCCTCCTGTCCCTCTGTGTTATGAGAACCTAAGAACAGAAGGAAGTGGGTGCAGGAACAGAGAGACCTGGGGATGTCTGTGCACAAACTGAAGGTGGCAGAGCTAGTTGAGAAAGTGGTTAAAAGGCATATGGGATCCTAGGCTTTGTAAATAGAGGCTTAGAGTATAAAAGCAAGGAGGTTATGATGAAGCTTTATAAAACACTGCTTCATCCTCAACTAGTATTGTGTCCAATTCTGGACACCGTACTTTCGGAAGGATGTGGGGGCTTTAGAGAGGATGCAGAAAAGATTCACGAGCAAGGTTCCAGGGATGAGGGACTTCAGTTACGTGGATAGATTGGAGAAACTGGTGTTGTTCTCCATAGAGAAGAGAAACTTGAGATGAGATTTGATAGAGGTGTTCAAAATCATGAGGGGTCCTGACAGAGTAGATGTCGGAGTAGGAATGCAGCACATAGGACATTCCAGACCCATTTCTGTTCAGTGTTTACTTAAACAAGTGAATTGACCATTTAATATTTTTAACTTACTTAACCCTTGTGTTCCCACAAAGATCAAGCCAGTAAATTCAACAGTGGTCACTTTGACTTCATCCCATCGTGTCTTATGTACATTCTGACAGGATTGCAGGTATAACTGTAGTCATAAAATTCAGCTGAAAATTGATCAGTTACATTGTTATTTCAGTCCATATTTACAGTACACACGGTACCTTACTGTTGTAATCAAGTCATATAGTGTCTATTCATCCCACTGGGGCAAAATGTCACTGGCTCAACATTCTCACCAAATACTAAAACATTCCACAATGCAAGACTCTCAAATTCAACACAAGTTTCCTTTTCTGATTCTCGCTGGTCTGTTCTGATTCTCTGAGGGATTACTGATGCTTATCCTCCACATGAGCAATCGTCCTAATCCCGTGTGCCTGTCCTGCTCCCAAACCCGGCATCCGCTTATGTTAAGGCAAGTGATACAGGAGCGTCTGAGTGACTGAGGCAGGTGAGTCTTGAGGCTGAGCCGGGCACAGTGAGTGACCCGGGTTAATCCGACACTCCGGGGAATGTTTAAACGGAGCTTTACTCTGTATTTAAGCCATGCTGTACATTTTCTGAGAGTGTTCGATGGGGCAGTGTCGACGAGGAGAGTTATTCCTTACCCATTTTAAACATGGAGAAGTGAATATCCAAGGGATTGTTTTAAATGTGATGAGGGTTTCTACCTCTACCATCCTTTCAGGCAGTGAGTTCCAGACACCCACACTATTGATGTGTTTCGTTCTGTTAAGTTTGATGTCAATGTTTCCCCAGGATGTTGATGCTGGGTGATTCAGCGATGGGATAATGCTTTGAATGCCAAGGGGAGGTGGTTGGATTCTCTCCTGTTGCAGATGGTCATTGCCTGGCACTTGTGTGACGTGAATGTTACTTGCCACTGGTCGGCCCAAACCTGAATGTTGTCCGGGTCTTGGTGCATGTGGCTATGGATTGCTTCATTATCTGAGGCAAAATACTGTGGATGCTGGAAATCTGGAAAGCATCGAGCTGAATCACTAACTCTGTTTCTCTCTCCACAGATGCTGCCTGACCTGCTCAGTATTTAAAGCACTTTCTGCTGGGATCTCAGTTGAAGATGGCTGGGCTGAGGACACGACCCTGATAAACTCCTGCAGTGAAGGCCAGGGACTGAGATGATTGACTTCCAACAACCAAAACCATCTTCCTTTGTGCTCGGTATGATTCCAACCAGTGGAGAGATTTCCCCCGATTCCCACTGACTTCAGTTTTACTCGGGCTCCTCGATGTCACACTCGGTCAAACGCTGCCTTGATGTTAAGGTCAGTCTCTCTTCCCAGTAGCAGACAGGAGTGAATCGTTCCCTTTGACCCGTTGTACACTGAACAAGCTGTGTTTCTTCACAGCCTGATACAGGACTGTACACGGCCGATTAATGTAGCCCATCAAACACTCCCAGAGCAGGTTCAGCTCAGCTTAGGAACAGAGTACAGTTCCTTCAACATTCTCTCTCTGTCTCTCCCTCCTGCTATCTCTGACACTAGGAGAGAGACAGAGGGAGAGAGGGTTAGATATGAAGGCAGAGAGAGGGCTGTAGAGAGGGACAAATTTGGAGAGAGAGAGGTTGTTGAGGTGGATGAAAAGGATAATGTAAGATATATTAATTTGATGTAATCCTTCACTGCTGTGTACACAAACATATAAGAGATAGATATGGAGAGAAAAAAACATCATGTGAGGGGGAAATGTAGATGAAGTTGGGGCCCAGGCGGATAATGTTGATGATCCAGAAGGAACAGTCTCCATTTTAAACATCCAGCAAGCTATTCCACTGTGGGAGCCATCACACCCAAACAGACATAGACACACACACAAACACACAGAAATACCCACACAATGAAATTGGTTGTGCAAATTTCATGCTGACTTATTGGTTAATTTTTAAATCTGTGATTGATAGATTCTTGTTAAACAAAGGTATTAAGAGCTAAGGGGCAAAGGCAGGATATATGGTGTAAGTTACATCACAGATCAGCCAAGATCTCATTTGATGCCGGAACAGGGCTGTGGGGTTGAATTGCATCCTCCTCTTCCAGTATCCCCTGTTAAATATCCTTCTTTCTCTTTTAGTCACCCTGTCAGTCTATGTCTCTCTGTTTCTCTCTTTCTGTCTCTCTCTCTGTCTCTATCGGACAGTGTAGAGTGAGATTCACTCTGTATCCACCCCATGATGTTCCTGTCCTGGGACTGTTGGATGGGACAGTGTAGAAGGAGCATTACTCTGTATCTAATCCATGCTGTACCTGTCTGGGGAATGTTGATGGGAGAGTGGAAACAGAGAGGTCTGGGACCAGGGTCCTCATGGGGAGGACTTAATGGTGCCTCCTAATTGACCAGTTAGCAATATTGGTGCTCCAGGGATGAAAGGGACATTGGCTGAGTGGATACGACATTGGCTGAGAGAGTGGACAATGGTTGTTTCAGACTGGAGGGAGGTATACAGTGGAGGTTTATATTAGGACCACTGATCTTTTTGATATATACTAATGACTTGGACTTGTGTTTACAGGGCATAACTTCAATGTTTGCCAATGTTTGTGTCATCTGCAATGTAATAAACAGGGAAGGGACTAGTAGCAGACTTCAGGAGGATAGAGGCAGTCTGGTGAAATGGAACACACAAGAACAAATGAATTAGGAGCAGGAGTAGGCCATTCGGCCCCTCGAGCCTGCTCTGCCATTCAATGGCTGATCTGATTGTGAACTCAACTCCACTTTCCTGTCTGTGTCCCATAACCCTTGACTCCCTAATTGATCAAAAATCTATCGAACTCTGCCTTGAATATATTCAATGATCCAGCCTCCACTGGTCTCTGGGGAAGAGAGTTCCACAGACTGACCCCCATCTGAGAGAAACACATTTTTCCTCATCTCTGTTTTAACTGGACAGTCCCTAATTTTTAAACTGTGTCCCCTAGTTCTAGTCTCCCCAACAAGGGGAAACATCCTCTCAGCATCCACCCTGTCCAGTCCCCTCGGGACCTGAGATGTTTCACTCAGATCACCTCTCATTCTTCTAAACTCCAGTGGGTATAGACCCAACCTGTTCAACCTTTCCTCATAAGATAACTCCTTCATCCCAGGAATCAGCCCAGTGAACCTTCTCTGAACTACTTCGAATGCAATTATATAATTTCTTCAGTAAGGAGACCAAAAGTGTCCACAATCCTGCAGACGTCGTCTAACTTATGCCCTGTACAGCTGTAACAACACTTCCCTACTTTGATATTCTATTCACCTTGCAATAAACAACAATATTCCACTTGCCTTCCTAATCACTCGCTGTAGCTACACGGTAACATTTTGTGATTCATGTACCAGGACACCCAGATCCCTCTGTACCGTACAGTTCTGCAGTCTCTCTCCATTTCAATAATATACTGATTTTTATTCTTCCTGCTAAAGTGGACAAGCTCACATTTTCCCACATTGTACTCCATCTGCCAATGTTTTGCTCACTCACTTAACCTATGGAAATCTCTTTGTAGACACTTTATGTCCTCTTGACAGCTTACTATCCAACCTATCATTGGACAAACACAGGGGAGGTTAACTTCAATGCTGAGAAATGTGAAGTGATGCATTTTGGAAGGAAGACTGAGTGATATAAACTAAATGGTACAATGTTAGAATGGGTGACAGGACAGAGAGATCTGGGATTTCATCAATGTTCCCTGTTCTACCCAAAAGCTCAATTTGGGGCTTGGAATCTGTGAGTTGAATTTAGCTTCATCCTGAAAAGTGTTAGCAAACGTGTTGGGAAATGTGTCAAAAGCTGTTTCCATTCAGACATTCCTGCATTGTGGAAGTGTGAGCTGTCTTTGCAGAGACAGGAAATAGAGTTGTTTGAATGGACCTGCAGGTTTTAGTTGATGCAATAAGGTGAGAATTTGAATTGTGTCCCTTCCAGATACACAGAATTGAAGGTATTTACAGAACACCACATGAAGTAGTTTACCAATGTCTGACAAACTTCAAAGACTTCAAACACATGGAAGAAGAGGAGAAGGGAACAATATACAAAACCTCAGTCAGTCAGAAAACAGCAGTAGGAAAATGAATCTCTTTTTATGGGTTTTAATTTGAAGGCCTGAGCTGATGATTGAAAAAGTAGGAGTTCAAATCCCACGCTGGGCTGTTGTGAATTTGAATTTTGTTTTTTCTAAAAATAAACATAAATCTGGAATTAAAAAACCTCTAGGTTGGAATGATTCACTCCTGTCTACTAGTGCAAAGCCCGTGTGTGTCTCAGTTTTGCTGTATTTATTAACGATTTAAGATGATGTGGTAGAATGCAACATACCCAAGTTTACCAATGACACAAAAATAGGCAGCATTGTAAGCAGTGTAGCTGGAAGTAGAACAATGCAAATAGATATCTGAAGTGAATGGTTAAAACTGTGGTAGATAGATTTCAATGTCAGTAAAAAAGTCTAGAACATAGTACTTTATAAATGGTGAAAAGATAGAAACATTGGAGGTTCAAAGAGACTTGAGGGGTCCGTGTCCATTTGAGTTCAGTGTAGATTTACCAGAATGATAACTGGACTCCAAGGGTTAAATAACAAGGTGATATTACACAAACTGGGAATAATTCCCTGGAATTTAGGAGGATCAAGGTGATTTGATCAAAGTTGTTGAGATATTAAGGGGAACTGATGGGGTTGTTTGCGAGAATCTATTTCGGCAGCTTTGGAATATAGGAACAGGAGTAGGCCATTCAGCCCATCTAGCCTGCTCCGCCATTCAAGACGATCATGGCTGATCATCCACTTCAATGTGTTTTTCCCAGACTATCCTCATATCCCTTTCTGTCATTGGTATTCAGCAATCTGTCAATCTCTGCTTTAAACATACTCAATGACTGAGCTTCCACAGCCCTCTGGGATAGAGAATTCCTAAGATTCACAACCCTCTGAGTAATGACATTTCTCCTCATCTCTGTCCCAAGTGGCTTCCCCCTTATATTGAAATTGTGTCCCCTGTTTCTAGACTCCTCAACCAGGAGAAACATCTTACCTACATCTACCCTGTCTATCTGTAACGTTACCCCAGGGTCTCCACACAGCCTGTCTTCCCGTCCCACTGCTTCTAAAGTCT
This sequence comes from Heterodontus francisci, assembly GCF_036365525.1. Classification (NCBI taxonomy): domain Eukaryota; kingdom Metazoa; phylum Chordata; class Chondrichthyes; order Heterodontiformes; family Heterodontidae; genus Heterodontus; species Heterodontus francisci. The sequence continues at coordinate 511,080 of NW_027141909.1, forward strand.
CTCAGGGTCTCCTGGCACTTTCTATCTCTCTGCTTCTGTCTCTATCCCTCACTATCTCTCTGTTCTCTCTCCATTTCTATCTTTCTGTTACTCTACCTCTGTTCCTCTCTCTCTGTCCATCACTCTCTTAGACCATGTTGGTTATCATTGGGGGTTGAGTTAAATCACGGGGCTGCACAGTGGCACAGTGGTTAGCACCGCAGCCTCACAGCTCCAGCGACCCGGGTTCAATTCCTGGTACTGCCTGTGCGGAGTTTGCAAGTTCTCCCTGTGTCTGCGTGGGTTTCCTCCGGGTGCTCCGGTTTCCTCCCACATGCCAAAGACTTGCAGGTTGATAGGTTAATTGGTCATTATAAATTGCCCCTAGTATAGGTAGGTGGTAGGGAAATATATAGGGACAGGTGGGGATGTGATAGGAATATGGGATTAGTGTAGGATTAGTATAAATGGGTGGTTGATGGTCGACACAGACTCAGTGGGCCGAAGGGCCTGTTTCAGTGCTGTATCTCTAAACTAAACTAAACTAAACAGACAAAATAAGCACTTCACCTGTCTGCCCCGAAAAAAATAGCAAAGTGTGTGGCTATTTTATGTCTGTATTCAGACATGATCACAGTGATGTAGACAGCAAAATATATTATATGATGGGATGCTGCAAATCGATTTACACTCGTACTGTCGGAAAAACAAGTTAAAAAGAATTATTCACAAGTCTAGTCCAACTTAACGACAGATTTGACCCGATAAGGTAATAAATGCCAAAAGTCTGGAGTTTTTTGGAGTACGTTAAGCTTTACTCTGTCTGGCTTTCAGAAATTAAACATTACACATGCACTGCAAGATTAAAGATTATACATAGGTTAGGTTACATAGAATTTTGGAAGGACTAACAAGGCTAGGGAATATCCAATGAATGGTAGGACCATAGGAAGTACCGAGTGTCAGAGGGATCTTGGTGTACTTGTCCATAGATCACTGAAGGCTGCAGCGCAGGGAGACAAGGTGGTTAGGAAGGTATATGGGATACTTGCCTTTATTAGTTGAGGCATAGAATATAAGAACAGGGAGGTTATGATGGAGCTATATAAAACACTGGTTAGGCCACAGCTGGAGTACTGTGTACAGTTCTGGGCACCACACTATAGGAAGGATGTGATTGCACTGGAGAGGATGCAGAGGAGATTGACCAGGATGTTGCCTGGGCTGGAGCATTTCAGCTATGAAGAGAGACTGAAAAGGCTGGAGTTGTTTTCCTTAGAGCAGAGAAGGCTGAGGGGGGACCTGATTGAGGTGTACAAAATTATGAGGGGCATTGATAGGTTAGATAGGAAGAAACATTTTCCCTTCGCGGAGGCGTCAATAACCAGGGGGCATAGATTGAAGGCAAGGGGCAGGAGGTTTAGAGGGGATTTGAGGAAAAGATTTTTCTCCTGGAAGGTTATTGGGTGATTTGATGAAGGTTTACAAAATAATAAGGGAAACTGATAGGGTGGACTGAGAGTAAATATTCCCTTTGGCTGCAGAGTCAGGAACTTGGGGCATAGTCAAAAAATATAAACAGTGGCCACTTTGACTTCATCCCATCGTGTCGTATGTACATTCTCACATCTAGCAGGTATAGCAGCACATATATAACAGGATAACAGGTATAACTGTAGTTATAGTATTCAGCTGAAAATTGATCAGTTAGATTGTTATTTCAGTCCATATTTACAGTACACACGGTACCTTACTGTTGTAATAAAGTCATATAGTGTCTATTCATCCCACTGGGGCAAAATGTCACTGGCTCAACATTCTCACCAAATACTAAAGCATTCCACAATGCAAGACTCACAAATTCAACACAAGTTTCCTTTTCTGAGTCTCGCTGGTCTGTTCTGATTCTCTGAGGGATTACTGATGCTTATCCTCCACATGAGCAGTCGTCCTAATCCCGTGTGCCTGTCCTGCTCCCAAACCCGGCATCCACTTACATTAAGGCAAGTGATACAGGAGCGTCTCAGTGACTGAGGCAGGTTAGTCTTGAGGCTGAGCCGGGCACAGTGAGTGACCCGGGTTAATCCGACACTCCAGGGAATGTTTTAACGGAGCTTTACTCTGTATCTAACCCGTGCTGTACCTTCTCTGAGAGTGTTTGATGGGGCAGTGCAGACGAGGAGAGTTATTCCTTACCCATTTTAAATATAGAGAAGTGAATATCCAAGAAATTGTTTTAAGTGTGATGAGGGTTTCTGCCTCTACCATCCTTTAGAGTCATAGAGAGATACAGCACTTATACAGGCCCTTCGGCCCGCCCAGTCTGTGCCGGCCATCAACCACCCATTTTATACTAATCCTTTCAGGCAGAGAGTTCCAGACACCCACCAGCCACTGGGTGAAGAAACTATTGATGTGTTTTGTTCAGTTAAGTTTGATGTCAATATTTCCCCAGGATGTTGATGCTGGGGGATTCAGTGATGGGATAATGCTTTGAATGCCAAGGGGAGGTGGTTGGATTCTCTCTTGTTGCAGATGGTCATTGCCTGGCACTTGTGTGACGTGAATGTTACTTGCCACTGGTCGGCCCAAACCTGAATGTTGTCCGGGTCTTGGTGCATGTGGCTCTGGATTGCTTCATTATCTGAGGCAAAATACTGTGGATGCTGGAAATCTGGAAAGCATCGAGCTGAATCACTAACTCTGTTTCTCTCTCCACAGATGCTGCTTGACCTGCTCAGTATTTAAAGCACTTTCTGCTGGGATCTCAGCTGAAGATGGTTGGGCTGAGGACACTACCCTGATAAACTCCTGCAATGAAGGCCTGGGACTGAGATGATTGACTTCCAACAACCAAAACCATCTTCCTTTGTGCTCGGTATGTGTCCAACCAGTGGAGAGATTTCCCCCGATTCCCACTGACTTCAGTTTTACTCGGGCTCCTCGATGTCACACTCGGTCAAACACTGCCTTGATGTTAAGGTCAGTCTCTCTTCCCAGTAGCAGACAGGAGTGAATCGTCCCCTTTGACCCGTTGTGTACTGAAAATGCTCTGTTTCTTCACAGCCTGATACAGGACTGTACACGGCCGATTAATGTAGCCCATCAAACACTCCCAGAGCAGCTTCAGCACAGCTTAGGAACAGAGTACAGTTCCTTCAACATTCTCTCTCTGTCTCTCCCTCCTGCTATCTCTGACACTAGGAGAGAGACAGAGGGAGAGAGGGTTAGTTATGAAGGCAGAGAGAGGGCTGTAGAGAGGGACAAATTTGGAGAGAGAGGTTGTTGAGGTGGATGAAAAGGATAATGTAAGATATATTAATTTGATGTAATCCTTCACTGCTGTGGACACAAACATATAAGAGATAGATATGGAGAGAAAAAAACATCGGGAGAGTGGGAAATGCAGACAATGTTGGGGCCCAGGCGGATAATGTTGATGATCCAGAAGGAACAGTCTCCATTTTAAACATCCAGCAATCTATTCCTCTGTGGGAGCCATCACACCCAAACAGACATAGACACACACACAAACACACAGAAATACCCACACAATGATATTGGTTGTGCAAATTTCATGCTGACTTATTGGTTAATTTTTAAATCTGTGATTGATAGATTCTTGTAAACCAAAGGTATTAAGAGATAAGGGGCAAAGGCAGGATATATGGTGTAAGTTACATCACAGATCAGCCAAGATCTCATTTGATGCCGGAACAGAGGTGTGGGGTTGAATTGCATCTTCCTCTTCCAATATCCCCTGTGAAGTATCCTTCCATCTCTTTTAGTCACCCTGTCAGTCCATGTCTCTCTGTTTCTCTCTTTCTGTCTCTCTCTCTGTCTCTATCGGACAGTGTAGAGTGAGATTCACTCTGTATCCACCCCATGATGTTCCTGCCCTGGGAGTGTGTGATGGGACAGTGTAGAGGGAAATTTACTCTGTGTCAAACCCAACATTGTGCTTAGCTTGGGAATGTTTAATGGGACAGTGTAGCTGGAGATTTACTCTGTATCCCTGGAATTTTGAAGGCTCAGGTGTGATTTGATGATTGTTTTCAAGATAATAAGGGAAACTGATGGGGTGGACAGAGAGTAACAATTCCCACTGGCTGCAGAGTCTAGAACATGGGGGCATAGTCTAAAAATATAAACCTAGTCTAAAAACCTTTCAGGAGTGAAATGAAGAAACACTTCAACACACCAGGTATGGTATCAGTTTGGAACTCTCTTCCACAAACAGCAATTGATGCTGAGACACTTGTTAATTTTTAAATCTGAGTTTGATAGATTTTTGTTAACCAAAGGTATTAAGGGACAAAGATAGGTACATGGAGTTAGATCACACATCAGCCATGAGCTCATTGAATGACAGAACAGGGTTGAGGGGCCAAATGGCCTCCTCCTCTTCCTCTGTCCTACGCCCAATATCCTGCGATCACGCTCTGTGTCTTGGTCTCTGTCTCCCTCTTTGTCTCTCTTTCTGTCTGTCTGTCTGTCTCTCTCTCTCTCCTCTCATCTGTGGAAATCCACACACATCAGTCAGCCATTTTAGGTTCATTTTCAGTGGCCATTTTATGTTCCCACAACACTGGGACATTTATCGCTGTCTATCCCAAACCATCTCTCTTTGTAGTCTATTTGTGTTCTCCTCACAGCTTATTGTCCCACCGAACCTAGTATCTCTCTCCTTTGCTCCGTCTCACTCACGCACTCTCCCCCCTCTCTCTCCCCCCCCATTTCTCTCTCCCCCCATTTCTCTCTCCCCCCACCCCCTGCAATCTCTCTTTAAGTGTCCTGTTATCACATCCTTTATTATAGATTCGACCATTTTACTATTGACTGATGTTAGACGAACAGGTCTTTAGTTCCCCATTTTCTCCCTCCTTCCTTTTGTAAATAGTGGAGTTACATTTGCTACCTTCTAATCTGCCTCTCTCACTCTGCCTCTCTCACACTGCCTCTGTCCCTCCCTATCTGTCTTTCCCACCCCCTCTCTCTCTCTATCTCTCCCTCTCTCTCTTTTTCTCTCTCTCGCTCGATCTCTACCTCTCTCTCTCTACCTCTGTCCACGTCTCAATTTGTGCCTCCCTCACACCATCTCTCCCTCTCTCTGTCTCTCTCTAGCTCTCTGTCTGCCTCTCTGTGTCGGCCTCTCTGTGTCGTCTTCTCTCTCTGTGCCTCTCTCACTCTCTATCTGTCTCTCCCCCAGCACTCTCTCTCTGTCTCTCCCTCTCTCTCTTTCTCAACCTCTGTCCATGTCTCAATTTGTGCCTCCCTCACACCATCGCTCCCTCTCTCTCTGTCTCTCTCTAGCTCTCTGTCTGCCTCTCTCTCCCTCTCTCTGCCTCCCTCTCTCTGCCTCTCTCTCTCTGCCTCTCTCTCTCTGCCTCTCTCTCTCTGTCTCTCTCTCTCTGCCTCTCTCTCTCCGTCTCTCCCTCTCTCTCTTTCGCTGCCTCTGTCCACGTCTCAGTTTGTGTCTCCCCCACACCATCTCTCCCTCCCTCTCTCTCTGTCTCTCTCTGTCTCTCTCTGCCTCTCTCTCTCTGCATCTCTCTCTCTCTCTGCATCTCTCTCTCTCTCTGCCTCGCTCTCTCTCTCTGCCTCGCTCTCTCTGACTCTCCCTCTCTATCTCTCCCTCTCTCTCTTTCACTGCCTCTGTCCACGTCTCAGTTTGTGTCTCCCCCACACCATCTCTCCCTCCCTCTCTCCCTCCCTCTCTCTCTCTCTTTCTCCCTCTCTCCCTCCCTCTCTCTCTCTGTCTCTATCTCAGAGTTACAGCTCAGATGATTAACCTCTTTATCCATGTGTTATGAACACGTGACTTTGTCTCTCTCCCATTTTCCAGGATGTTGCCAGGACTGGAGAATTGTAGCTATGAGGATAGGCAGGGGTTGTTGTCCTTGGAACAGAGAAGGCCCTCTCCAACTATCTCTGTCTCTGCCACTCTCTCTGTCTTTCTCTCTGTCCCTTCATCTGTCTTTCCCTCTCTGTCACTCCTCCTCTCTCCTTCGATCTCTGTCTCGCTCTCTCTGTCCCTCCATCTTTCCTTCCCTCCCTGTCACTACATCTCTCTCCTTCTCTCTCTGTCTCTCACTTTGTCCCTCCATCTGGCTTTCCCTTCCTAACACTCCCTCTCTCTCCTTCTCTCTCTGTCTCTGCCACTCTCTCTGTCTCTCTCTCTCTGTCCCTCCATCTGTCTTTCCCTCTCTGTCTCTCCGTCTCACTCCTTCTATCTCTGTCACTCCCGCTCTCTCTCTGTCTCTCTCTCTCTGTCCCTCCATCTGTCTTTCCTTCTCTGTCTCTCCCTCTCTCTCCTTCTATCTCTGCCTCTCTCTCTGTCTCTCTCTCTCTGTCCCTCCATCGGTCTTTCCCTCTCTGTCACTCCCTCTCTCCTTCTCTCTGTCTCTCCCTCTCTCTCCTTCTCTCTCTCTCTGTCCCTCCATCTGTCTTCCCACACCCGTCACTCCCTCTCTCTCTGTCTCTCACTGTGTCCCTCCATCTGTCTTTCCCTCTCTGTCTCTCCCTCTCTCTCCTTCTATCTCTGTCTGTCCATCTGTCTTTCCCTCTCTGTCTCTCCATCTCTCCTTCTCTCTGTCTCTGCCTCTCTCTCTGTCTCTCTCTCTGTCCCTCCATCTGTCTTTCCCTCTCTTGCAGTCCCTCTCTCTCCTTCTATCTCTGTCTCTCACTTTGTCCCTCCTTCTGTCTTTCCCTCTCTGTCACCCTCTCTCTCCTTCTCTCTCTCTCTCTGTCCCTCCATCTGTCTTTCCCTCCCTGTCAATCCCTCTCTCTCCTTACATCTCTATCTCGTCCTCTCTCTCTGTCTCTCTCTCTGTCCCTCCATCTGTCTTTCCCTCCCTGTCACTCTATCTCTCTCCTTCTCTCTCTGTCTCTCACTCTGTACCTCCATTTGTCTTTTCCTCCCTGTCATTGCCTCTCTCTCCTTCTCTCTCTCTCTGTCCCTCGATCTGTCTTTCCCTCCCTCCCTGACACTCCCTCTCACTCCTTCTCTCTCTGTCTCTCTCTCTGCTATCACTGACACGAGGAGAGCGACAGAGGGAGGGAGGGTTAGATATGACGGCACAGAGAGGGCTGTAGTGAGGGACAAACGTGGAGAGAGAGAGAGGTTGTTGAGGTGGATGAAGAGGATAATGTAAGATATATTAATTTGATGAAATCCTTCACTGCTGTGTACACAAACATATAAGAGATAGGTATGGAGAGAAAACAAACATCGGGAGAGGGAGGAATGCAGATGAAGTTGGGTCCAGGCAGACACTTTTGATGATCCAGAAAGAATAGCCTCCATTTTAAATATTCTGTTAGCTATTCCACTGTGGTAGCCATCACACCCTCGTGACATTGTTTGTGGAAATTTCATGCTGGCTTATTGGTTAATTTTTAAACCTGTGATTGATAGATTCTTGTTAACCAAATGTATTAAGAGATAAGGGGCAAAGGTGGGATATATGGTGTAAGTTTCATCACAGATCAGCCATGATCTCATTGAATGCCAGGACGGAGGTGTGGGGTTAAATTGCATCCTCCTCTTCCAATATCCCCTGTTAAATATCCTTCTTTCTCTGTCAGTCACCCTGTCAGTCTATGTCTCTCTGTTTCTCTCTTTCTCTCTCTCTCTCTGTCTCTATCGGACAGTGTAGAGTGAGATTCACTCTGTATCCACCCCATGATGTTCCTGTCCTGGGAGTGTTGGACGGGACAGTGTAGAAGGAGCATTACTCTGTATCTAATCCATGCTGTACCTGTCTGGGGAATGTTGATGGGAGAGTGGAAACAGAGAGGTCTGGGACCAGGGTCCTCATGGGGAGGACTTAATGGTGCCTCCTAATTGACCAGTTAGCAATATTGGTGCTCCAGGGATGAAAGGGACATTGGCTGAGTGGATACGACATTGGCTGAGAGAGTGGACAATGGTTGTTTCAGACTGGAGGGAGGTATACAGTGGAGGTTTATATTAGGACCACTGATCTTTTTGATATATACTAATGACTTGGACTTGTGTTTACAGGGCATAACTTCAATGTTTGCCAATGTTTGTGTCATCTGCAATGTAATAAACAGGGAAGGGACTAGTAGCAGACTTCAGGAGGAGAGAGGCAGTCTGGTGAAATGGAACACACAAGAACAAATGAATTAGGAGCAGGAGTAGGCCATTCGGCCCCTCGAGCCTGCTCTGCCATTCAATGGCTGATCTGATTGTGAGCTCAACTCCACTTTCCTGTCTGTGTCCCATAACCCTTGACTCCCTAATTGATCAAAAATCTATCGAACTCAGCCTTGAATATATTCAATGATCCAGCCTCCACTGCTCTCTGGGGAAGAGAATTCCACAGACTAACCACCCTCTGAGAGAAAAACATTTCTCCTCATCTCAGTCTTAAATGGGAGAGCCCTCATTTTAAACTGTGTCCCCTCGTTCTAGACTCCCCGACAAGGGGAAACATCCTCTCAGCATCCACCCTGTCCAGTCCCCCTCAGGACCTGAGATGTTTCAATAAGATCACCTCTCATTCTTCTCAACTCCAGCGGGTATAGACCCAACCTGTTCAACCTTTCCTCATAAGATAATCCCTTCATCCCAGGAATCAGCCCCGTGAACCTTCTCTGAACTACTTCGAATGCAATTATATAATTTCTTCAGTCAGGAGACCAAAAGTGTCCACAATCCTGCAGACGTCGTCTAACTTATGCCCTGTACAGCTGGAACAACACTTCCCTACTTTGATATTCTATTCACCTTGCAATAAACAACATTCCATTTGCCTTCCTAATCACTCGCTGTAGCTACACGGTAACATTTTGTGATTCATGTACCAGGACACCCAGATCCCTCTGTACCGTACAGTTCTGCAGTCTCTCTCCATTTCAATAATATACTGATTTTTATTCTTCCTGCTAAAGTGGACAAGCTCACATTTTCCCACATTGTACTCCATCTGACAATGTTTTGCTCACTCACTTAAACTATGGAAATCTCTTTGTACACTTTATGTCCTCTTGACAGCTGGTGAAATGGTCAGACACAGGGCAGGTTAACTTCAATGCTGAGAAATGTAAAATGATGCATTTTGGAAGGAAGGCTGAGGAGAAGCGATATAAACTAAATGGTACAATGTTAAAATGGGTGCAGGGACAGAGAGATCTGGGATTTCATTTGTGTCACTTTTTACATCTAAAAGATTCAATTTGGGGCTTGCAATCTCTAAATTGAATTTAGCTTTATCCTGAAAAGTGTTAGCAAACGTGTTGGGAAATGTGTCAAAAGCTGTTTCCATTCAGACATTCCTGCATTGTGGAAGTGTGAGCTATCTTTGCAGAGACAGGAAATAGAGTTGTTTGAATGGACCTGCAGGTTTTAGTTGATGCAATAAGGTGAGAATTTGAATTGTGTCCCTTCCAGATACACAGAATTGAAGGTATTTACAGAACACCACATGAAGTAGTTTACCAATGTCTGACAAACTTCAAAGACTTCAAACACATGGAAGAAGAGGAGAAGGGAACAATATACAAAACCTCAGTCAGTCAGACAACAGCAGGAGGAAAATGAAAAACAACCATTTACCACAACTCCCTGTTTTCTGTCCTTTCGCCAATTTTTGATCCAAGCTGACACTGGCCCTCCTATCCCATGAGCCTCAGTTTTGTTAACCAGAATTTTATGTGCTACCTTGTCAAACGCTTTCTTCAAATCCATCTAAAATCCATTGCATTCCCTTCATCAACCTTCTCTGTTACTTCATCAAATTCTTGCTGGCTTTCCCTAATGAACTCAAACCTCTCCAAGTGCCTGTTGATTTTTTTCTCTTTCAATGATTTCTCCAATTCTCCTTTTGAAAGCTCCTATTGAATCTGTCTCCACCACTATCAGACAGTGCATTTCAAATCTGAAGCACTTGTGTGGAAAAAAAATCCTTTTCCTCATGTCGCCAATGTTTGTTTTTGCCGATCACCTTCAATCTGTGCTCTCTGGTTATCAATCCTTCAGCCATTGGAAACACTTTCTCTTTATTTCCTCCATCTAAAGCTTCCATGATTTTATACACCTCGATCAAATCTCCTTTTAATCTTCTCTGCTCTAAGGAGAACAAGCCCAGTTTCTCCAGTCTATCAGTGTAACTGTAATAATCTCATCCAGGAACCGTTCCAGTAAATCTCTTCTGTACATTCACCAAAGCCTCCATGTCTTTCCTAAAGTGTGGTTCCAGAATTGGACACAATACTGCAGCCGAGGACAAACTATTATTTTATAAATGTTTAACATCACTTCCTGACTTTTACACTCTATACCTGTTTATAAAGCTCAGGATCCCATCGGCTTTATTAACCCATCAACAAAGGGGGAAATTCTACCAGAACAATTGATCAGTTCCCTTAGACATGAATCCGTGAGTCGTTCCGAGGCTGGCGGGAGAGTTTAGAGAGAACCCCAAACTGGTCATTTTTTGAAGCAGAAAACCATCAATGCATTGGCAGGGATATTAATAAAGCCCTTCGGAAGACAGGAGGAGGCCATTCGTCCCCTCGAGACTGTCCTGCCCATTCATTCAGGTCATGGCTGATTTGCTCCTTATCCACATCGAGCTGTCTCTGCTCCGAAAACATTAATACCCTTTCCGAACAAATCTCTACCGACAATCAGGAATTAATGTCACTGCCTGTTAATACTGGGGAATTCCTTCCCTAAACCTCTCCGTCTCTCTATCTCTCATTCCGGCTTAAAGACGTTCCTTAAAACTAACCTCTTTGACCAAACATTTGGTCATCACACTTAATCTCAACTTCTGTGGGTTTGGTGTCAGATTTTGTTTTAGAATGCACCCTGTGCAACGTCTTTGGGACTTTTTATTCCTCACCTTCTCCTTCACTCCGTCTCTCTCTCTCTCTCTCTCTCTCCCCCTTCCCCCCCCCCCAATCTCCCCCTCTCGCTCTCTCTTCATCCCCCCACCCCCCTCTCTCTTTTTCTCCCCTCACCCCCTCTTTCCCTCTCTCTCTCTTTATACCCCCTGCCCCTCTCTCTCTCTCTCTCTTTCTCCCCCTCACCCCCTGTCTCTCTCTCTATCTCTTTGAAAAATTCAGCGATGGGATAATGCTTTGAATGCCAAGGGGAGGTGGTTGGATTCTCTCATGTTGCAGATGGTCATTGCCTGGCACTTGTGTGACGTGAATGTTACTTGCTCGGCCCAAGCCTGAATGTTGTCCGGGTCTTGGTGCATGTGGCTCTGGATTGCTTCATTATCTGAGGCAAAATACTGTGGATGCTGGAAATCTGGAAAGCATCGAGCTGAATCACTAACTCTGTTTCTCTCAGGAGCAGACAGTAGTGAATCCTTCCCTTTGACCCGTTGTATACTGAACATGCTCTGCTTCTTCACAGCCTGATACAGGACTGTACACGGCCGATTAATGTAGCCCATCAAACACTCCGAGAGCAGCTTCAGCTCAGCTAAGGAACAGAGTACAGTTCCTTCAACATTCTCTCTCTGTCTCTCCCTCCTGCTATCTCTGACACTAGGAGAGAGACAGAGGGAGAGAGGGTTAGATATGAAGGCAGAGAGAGGGCTGTCGAGAGGGACAAAGTTGGAGAGAGAGAGATTGTTGGTGTGGATGAAAAGGATAATGTAAGATATTTTAATTTGATGTAATCCTTCATTGCTGTCTGCACAAACATATAAGAGATAGATATGGAGAGAAAAAACATCGGGCAGGGAGAAACGTAGATGAAGTTGGGGTCCAGGTGGACACTTTTGATGATCCAGGATGAATAGTCTCCATTTTAAACATCCAATAAGCTATTCCACTGTAGGAGCCATCACACCGTCATGATATTGGTTGTGGAAATTTCATGCTGGCTTATTGGTTAATTTTTAAATCTGTGATTGATAGATTCTTGTTAACCAAAGGTATTAAGAGATAAGGGGCAAAGGCAGGATATATGGTGTAAGTTACATCACAGATCAGCCCTGATCTCATTGGATGCCGGGACGGAGGTGTGGGGTTGAATTGCATCTTCCTCTTCCAATATCCCCTGTGAAGTATCCTTCTTTCTCTTTTAGTCACCCTGTCAGTCTATGTTTCTGGGAGATTTCTTGTATCTTCCTCAGTGAAGACAGACACAAAGTCATCATTTATCTTCACTGCCATTTCTCTATTCCCCATTATAAAATCTCCTGACTCTGCCTGTAATGGACCCACATTTGTCTCAGCCAAACCATTCCTTTTTATGTCCCTGTTGAAACTTTTACAGTCCGTTTTGATGTTTTTATGTCTGGGGGATTCTGGGACTAGTGAACATAGTCTGAGAATTAGAGGCAGTCCTTTCAGGAGTGAAGTTCGGAAACACGTCTACAGACTAAAGGTGGTGTTAGTTTGGAACTGTCTTCTGTAAATAACCATTGATGCAAAATCAATTGTTCATTTTTAAATCTAAGATTGGCCATCCCGAATGTCTTTTGGAAATTGAAATATTCTTCTGTCACTCTCTGTCCCTTGGGCAGTCCGTTTGTGTGTGTGTCTGTGCATGTCGGTCTGTGTGTGTGTCTGTGTGTCTGTGGAAGTCGGTCTGTGTGTGTGTGTCTATGTGTGTGTGTGTGTGGTTCTGTGTGTGTGTTTCTCTGTGTGTTTCTCTGTGTGTGGGTGTGTGTCTGGCTGTCTGTGTCTATGCCTGTTTCTCTCTCCTCAGAACCTCAGTAAAACTCCACATACATCAATTTGCTATTTTAATTTGGCTGCTTTTGGTGATACCACAACTGCAGAGGGTGCACTTCCTTCTGCAGGCTGGTAGGAAACCCATATCCCGCTTTTTAACAGCATATTCTGTCTGCTTTGTATACTAAATTGATGAATCCCTAATAATTGATCAAATCAGACATTGATTACTGTTTGAAAGTCTCCAGGTTTACTTTCCTCCCAGGGCTGATTAAAAGTTAGAGTTTCCCTCAGTGTTTTGGAAATATCAAACCCTGATCCCACACCCAGTAAAGTATTTTCCATGATGGGACGCTGCAAATGTTGTTATACTCAGTGCGCACGGTCCCTTCATGTTGTAATAAGATGTTATAATCTCTATTCAGATAACTCTCATGCCACAGGGGTAAAATTTCACTGGGTCAACATTCTGACCAAACACTAAAACATTACAGAAAGCGAGGCTCACAAATTTAACACAAGTTTCCTTTTCTGTGTCTCGCTGGTCTGTTCTGATTTTCTGTTGGGTGACATCAGTCTAGATTTTGTGTTCAGACCTGAACCCACAAACGTATAACTCAGAGGCAGGATTATTACCCACTGAGCTACAGCTGCCTCCAATGTTCCCAGAAAATTTGGTTGTTGTGCACGGCAAGTTTTTTTTGACCCATGTGCAGTCCCTTTAAATTTTTAAGAATCTTCGAAGACGTGTGTTATTTATCACGGAACAGGACCTGTGTGGTACCTTCCAGGCTGCTGCACACAGCTTTGCAGGAACACTGACCGACACTCTCCATCCCAATCTCTTCCTCTCTGGTAATCTCTCCCCATTGCTATCCTTCCCTCTCTCTGTTCTTCTCTCTCTATATCTATCCCTGTCTTTCTCACTGTTACACTCTCCATCTGGATGGAGGAGGAGAAAGAGAGGCATATATAGAGGCAGCTTTACTCGGTATCTAACCCCACACTGTACCTGTCCTGCGAGTGTTTTATAGAACAGAGAGGACAGAGATTTGCTCTGTAGATAACTCCATTCTGTACTTGGCTTGGCAGCATTTGAAGGGACAGTTTGGACGGAGCTTTACTCTGTGTCCCTGGAATTTTGAAGTGTAAGGGGTGTTTAGTTCAGTTTAGTTTAGAGATACAGCACTGAAGCAGGCCCTTCGGCCCACCGAGTCTGTGCCGACCATCAACCACCCATTTATACTAATCCTGCACTAATTCCATATTCCTACCACATCCCCACCTGTCCCCATATTTCCCTACAACCTACCTATACTAGGGGCAATTGCTAATGGCCAATTTACCGATCAACCTGCAAGTCTTTGGCATGTGGGAGGAAACCGGAGCACCTGGTGGAAACCCACGCAGACACAGGGAGAACTTGCAAACTCCACACAGGCAGTACCCAGAATCGAACCCGGGTCGCTGGAGGTCTGAGGCTGCGGTGCTAACCAAAGGAGACATCTTACCTGCATCTAACCTGTCTATCCCTTTAAGTATTTAGTATGTTTCAATAAGATCACCTCTCATTCTTCTAAAGTCCAATGAGTTTAGGCCCAACCTGTTCAACCATTCCTCATAAGACAACCCCTTCATCCCGGGAATCAGCCAAGTGAACCTTCTCTGAACTGGTTCCAATGCATCCAGGCCTGACCATTTATCCACTTTGAAAGTTGCCGAACACCTTAATATTTCCCTCTCTCTCTGTTTATCCCATCCAATATTTCACACTCCTCCTCTTTAACTACAATATCTGCATTGTTCCCCCTCTTTTATAAAGAGGGAGACAAAGTATTCATTAAGAACCGTGCCCACATCTCCCACCTCCATACACACATTCCCTTTTTGGTCCCTAATACTCTGTCCTTAATTATCCTCTTGCTCTTCATTTATTTATAAAACATCTTTGTGATTTCTTTGATTTAATGGTAATATTATTTTCCGGCCATTTCTTTGCTCTCCTAATTTGATTTTTAATTTCACCCTTGTACTTTCTCCACTCATCTCGGCCTCTGTGGTATTGAGCTCTCGGTATCCGACATAAGCTTCCCTCTTGTGCCTTATCGTACCCAGTTTGATCCTTGACATCCAAGGAGCTCTAGATTTCGGAGTACCACCCTGTTTGTCTTTGTGTGAACATATTTGTCATCTACCCACAATACAGGACTGGGCAGATAATGGGGATTGTTACTGAGGTTGTGTTTGGGGATTTTTATTGACATCAGTGTGGATTTTAAAGTGTGTCTCCCCTTCCCTCACATCTAAAGTCTCTCAGTGTTGTTGTTGTGTGTTGACAGCTTTTCCAGTGTCCAGTCCCTTTCAACTTTTAATAAAATCTGTGGAACACAAAGAAATGTAAAGTTTCTCCCACAAGCTGTTTTGTCCTCCCTCTTTCACTGTCTCTCTCTGTCACTGCCCTATCTCTCTCTCTGTCTCTCTCAGGACTGGGCAGACACTGGGGATTGTTACTGAGGTTCTGTTGGTCATTTTTACTGACATCAGTGTGGATTGTAAAATCTGTCTGTGTGTGTGTGTGTGTCTCTGTCTGTCCCTTTATGTCTGTGTCTGTGTGTGTGTCTGTGTGTGTGTGTGTGTCTGTGTGTGTCTCTGTCTGTCCCTTTATGGATGTGTCTGTGTGTGTCTGGATGTGTGTGTGTGTGAGAGAGAGAGAATATCAGGGTCAACTCGCTCCATCTCTATCTCTCCTTCTCTCTCTGTTTCTCCTTCTCTCTCCCTCTCTCAATCCACCTCTCTCATAGAAACATAGAAAATAGGAGCAGGAGCAGGCCATTCGGCCCTTTGGGCCTGCTCCGTCATTCAATAAAGATCATGACTGATGGTCTAATTCAGTACCCTGTTCCCACTTTCTCCCCATACCCCTTGATCCCTTTGACATTTAGAAATATATCTCTCTCCTCCATGAATATATTTAATGACTTGGCCTCCACTGCCTTCTGCGGTAGAGAATTCCACAGGTTCACCACCCTCTACCCCATCCATCTCCCCCTCTATCTCCGTCTCCACCCTCTATCTCCGTCTCCACCCTCTATCTCCATCTCCACCCTCTATCTCCCTCTCCCCCTCTATCTCCCAATTCCCCTCTATCTCCTTCTCCCCCCTCTACTTCCCTCTCCCCCTCTATCTCCCTCTCCCGCTCACTCTCCCTCACCCCCCTCTTTCTCCCTCTCCCCCTCTATCTCCCTCTCCCCCTCTATCTCCCTCTCCCTCTCTATCTCACACATCCCCTCGATCTCACACATCCCCTCGATCTCACTCTTCCCCTCTATCTCACTCTCCCCCTCTATCTCACTCTCTCCCTCTATCTGTCTCTCCTCCCTCTATCTCCCTCTCCCCCTCTATCTCCCTCTCCCCATCTATCTCCCTCTCCCCCTCTATCTCCCTCTCCCCCTCTATCTCACTCTCGCCCTCGATCTCACTCTCTCCCTCTATCTGTCTCTCCCCCTCTATCTCCCTCTCTCCCTCTCCCGATCTCTCTCCCTCTCCCCCCCTATCTCCCTCTCCCCCTCTATCTCCCACTCCCCCTCAATCTGTCTCTCCTCCCTCTATCTCACACACCCCCAATATCTCCCTCTGCCCCACTCTCTCCCTCTGCCCCTCTATCTCACTCCCCCCTCTATCTCACTCGTCCCCTCTATCTGTCTCTCCCCCCACTATCTCACATACCCCCAATATCTCCCTCTCCCCCTATATCTCCCTCTCCCCCCTCTCTCTCCCTCTGCCCCCCTATATCTCCCTCTCCCCGTCTCTCTCCCT
The DNA here is from genome assembly GCF_036365525.1 of Heterodontus francisci. Lineage (NCBI taxonomy): Eukaryota > Metazoa > Chordata > Chondrichthyes > Heterodontiformes > Heterodontidae > Heterodontus > Heterodontus francisci. Next base: position 527,541 of record NW_027141909.1, read on the forward strand.
CTGCCCCTCTCTCTCCCTCTGCCCCTCTCTCTCTCCCTCTGCACCTCTATCTCACTCTCCCCCTCTATCTCCCTCTGCCCCTCTATCTCACTCTGCCCCTCTATCTCACTCTCCCCCTCTATCTCACTCTCCCCCTCTATCTGTCTGTCTCCCCCTCTATCTGTCTGTCTCTCCATCTATCTGTCTGTCTCTCTCCCTCTATCTGTCTCTCTCCATCTATCTGTCTCTCCCCCCTCTATCTCCCTCTCCCCCTCCTCCTGAAACTCACTCTCTCTCCATCTACCTCTGTCTCTGCCACTCTCTCTGTCTCTCTCTCTGTCCCTCCTTCTGTCTTTCCCTCTCTATCTCTCTGTCTTTCTTCTTCTATCTCTCTCTCTCTGTCGCTCTATCTTTTTCTCTCTCTCTCTGCCCCTCCATCTGCCTTTTCCTCTCTGTCTCTCCCTCTCTCTCCTTCTATCTGTGTATCACTCTCCCTCTGTCTCTCCATCTGTCTTTCCCTTTCTGTCTCTCCCTCTCTCTCTATCTCTCTCTGTCCCTGCCTCTCTCTCTGTCCCTCCATCTGTCTTTCACTCTCGGTCACTCTCTCTCTCTCCTTCTATCGCTGTCTCGCTCTCTGTGCCTCCAAATGTCTTTCCCTCTCTGCCAATCCCTCTCTCCTTCTCTCTGTCTATCCCTCTCTCTCCTTCTCTCTCTCTCGGTCCCTCCATCTGTATCCACCCCCCACCACCTGTCACTTCCTCTCTCTCCGTCTATCTATGTCTCTCGCTCTCTATCCCTCCATCTATCCTTCCCTCTCTGTCACTCCATCTCACTCCTTCTCTCCCTTACTCTCTCTCTCTGTCTTTCCATCTGTCTTTCTCTCCCTGTCACTTCCTCTCTCTCCTTCTATCTCTGCCTCTCACTCTCTGTCCCTCCATCTGTCTTTCCCTCCCTGTCTCTCCATCTCTCTCCTTCTATCTCTGTCTCTCTCTCTCTCCACCTGTCTTTCCCTTTCTATCACTTCCTCTCTCTCTCCTTCCATCTCTGCCTCTCTCTGTCTCTCCATCTGTCTTTCCCTTTCTGTCACTCCCTCTATGTCCTTCTATCTCTCTCTCTCTCTATCCCTCCATCAGTCCTTCCCTCCCTGTCACTCCATCACTCTCTCTGTCTCTCAGTCTGTCCCTCTATCTGTCTTAGCCTCCCTAACACTCCCTCTCTCTCCTTCTATCTCTGTATCTCTCTCTGTCTCTCCATCTCTTTTTTCCTCTGTCAACCCCTCTCTCCTTCTCTGTCACTCCCTCTCTCTCCTTCTCTCTCACTCTGTCCCTCCATCCGTCTTTCCCTCCCTGTCACTCCCACTCTCTCCTATCTCTGTCTTTCTCTCTGTCTTTCCATTTGAATTTCCCTCCCTATCTCTCCCTCTCACTCGTTCTATCCCTGCCTCTCTCCCTGTCCCTCCATCTGTCTTCCCAAACCCCACCCATCACTCCGTCTCTCTCCTTCTGTCTCTGTCTCTATCTCTCTATCCCTCCATCTGTCCTTCCCTCCCTGTGACTCCATTTCTCTCCCTTTCTCTCTCTCTCTGTCCCTCCATCTGTCTTTCCCTCCCTGACACTCTCTCTCTCTCCTTCTCTCTCTCTCTCTCTCTCTCTGTCCCTCCATCTGTCTTTCCCTCTCTGTCTCTCCCGCTCTCTCCCCCTCTCTGTCTCTCCCTCTCTCTCCTTCCATCTCTGCCTCTCAGTCTCTCTGTCCATCCATCTGTCTTTACCTCTCTGTCTCTCCCTCTCACTCCATCTATCTCTGTTTCTCTCTCTCTGTCTTTCCATATGTCTTTCCCTTCCTGTCACTCCCTCTCTCTCCTTCCATCTCTGCCTCTCTCTCTCTCTGTCTCTCCAACTGCCTTTCCCTCTCTGTCTCACCCACACTCTCCTCTCTCTGTCTCTGCCTCTCTCTCTGTCTCTCTCCCTCTGTCCCTCCATCTGCCTTTCCCTCCCAGTCACTCCTTCTCTCTCCTTTTCTCTCTGTCTCACTCTCTGTCACTCCATCTGTCATTCCCTCTCTGTTGCTCCCTCTCTCTCCTTCTATCTCAGTCTCTCTCTCTATTCAACCATTTGTCTTTCCCTTTCTGTTGCTCCCTCTCTCTCCTTCTATCTCTGTCTCTCTCTCTGTTCCACCATTTGTCTTTTCCTCTCTGTCACTCCCACTCTCTTTCTCTCTGTCCCTCCATCTGTCTTTCCCCCCATGTCACTCCGTCTCTCTCCTTCTATCTCAGTCTCTGCCTCTTCCTCTCTCTCTCTCTCTCTCTCTGTCCCTCCATCTGTCTTTCCCTTTCTGTCACTCCCTCTCTCTCCTTCTATCTCTGTCTCTGCCACTCGCTCTGTCTTTCTCTCTTGTCCCTCCATTTATCTTTCCCTCTCTGTCTCTCCATCATTCTCCTTCTCTCTCTCCTTCTCTCTCTCTACCTGTCTCTCTCTCTGTCCCTCCATCTGTCTTTCCCTCTCTGTCTCTCCATCTCTCTCCTCTCTCTGTCTCTTTCTTTGCCCCTCCATCTGTCTTTCCCTCTCTGTCTCTCCGTCTCTCTCCTCTCTCTCTCTCTGCCTCTCTCTCTGTCTCTCTCTCTCTCTCTCTCTCTCTGTCCCTCCATCTCTTTCCCTCTCTGTCTCTCCCTCTCTCTCCTTCTATCTCTGGCTCTCCATCTGTCTTGCCCTCTCTGTCTCTCCCTCTCTCTCCTTCTCTCTCTGTCACTGTCTCTCTATCTGTCCCTCCATCTGTCTTTCCCTCTCTGTCTCTCCATCTCTCTCCTCTCTCTGTCTCTCTCTCAGCCCCTCCATCTGTCTTTACCACTCTGTCACTCCCTCTCTCTCCTTATATCTCTGTCTCTCTCTCTGTCCCTCCATCTGTCTTTCCCTTCCTGACACTCCCTCTCTCCTTCTCTCTGTCTCTCTCTCTGTCCCTCCATCTGTCTCTCTCTCTGTCCCTCCATCTGTCTTTCCCTCACTGTCTCTCCATCTTTCTCCTTCTATCTCTGTCTATCTCAGTCTATCCCTCAATCTGTCCTTCCCTCCCTGTTTCTCCATCTCTCTCCTTCTATCTCTGTCGCCCTCTCTGTCCAACCATCTGTCTTTCCCTTCCTGACTCTCCCTCTCTCCTTCTCTCTGTCTCTCTCTCTGCCACTCACTCTGTCTCTCTCTCTGTCCCTCCATCTGTCTTTCCCTTCCTGACACTCCCTCTCTCCTTCTCTCTGTCTCTCTCTCTGCCACTCACTCTGTCTCTCTCTCTGTCCCTCCATCTGTCTTTCCCTCTCTGTCTCTCCCTCTCTCTCCTTCTATCTCTGTCTCTCTCTCTCTATCTGTCCATCTGTCTTTCCCTCCCTAACACTCCCTCTCTCTCCTTCTATCTCTGTCTCTCTCTCTGTCTTTCCATCTGTCTTTCCCTCCCTGTTACTCCCTCTCTGTCTCTCCCTCTCTCTCCTTCTGTCTCTGTCTCTCACTCTGTCCCTCCATCTGTCTTTCCCTTCCTGACACTCCCTCTATCTGTCTCTGCCACTCTCTCCGTCTCTCTATCTCTGTCCCTCCATCTATCTTTCCCTCTCTGTCTCTCCGTCTTTCTCGTTCTATCTCTGTCTATCTCTGTCTATCCCTCAATCTGTCCTTCCCTCCCTGTTTCTCCATCTCTCTCCTTCTATCTCTGTCTCTCTCTGTCTCTCTCTGTCCCTCCATCTGTCTCTCCGCCCCACCGTCACTCCATCGCTCTCCTTCTGTCTCTGTCTCTCTCTCTCTATCGCTCCATCTGTCTTTTCCTCCCTGTCACTCCCGCTCTCTCTGTCTCTCTCTCTGTCCCTCCATCTGTCTTTCACTTCCTGACACTCCCTCTCACTACTTCTATCTCTGTCTCTACCACTGTCTCCGTCTTTCTCTCTTGTCGCTCCATTTGTCTTTCCCTCTCTCTCTCTCCATCTCTCTCCTTCTCTCTCTCGCTGCCTCTCTCTCTGCCCCTCCATCTGCCTTTCCCTCTCTGTCTCTCGCTCTCTCTCCTTCTATCTCTGTCTCTCCATCTGTCTTTCCCTCTCTGTCTCTCCATCTCTCTCCTTCTCTCACTCGCTGCCTCTCTCTCTGCCAATCCATCTGTCTTTCCCTCTCTGTCACTCCATCTCTATCCTTCTCTCTCTGTCTCTCTCTTGGTCTCTCCATCTGTCTTCCCACCCACCCCCATCACTCCATCTCTCTCCTTCGCTCTCTGTCTCTCTCTCTCTCTCTCAATCCCTCCATCTGTCTTTCCCTCACTGTCACTCCCTCCCTCTCCTTCTATCTCTGTCTCTCTCTCTGTCTTTCTATTTCTATCTCTGTCTCTCTGTCTCTCCATCTGTCCTTCCCTCACTGTCACTCCATCTCTCTCCTCTCTCTGTCTCTCACTCTGTCCCTCCATTTGTCTTTCCCTCTCTGTCACTCCCTCCCCCTCCTTCTATCTCTGTCTCTCTCTCTGCTATCACTGACACCGGGAGAGAGACAGAGGGACGGAGGGTTAGATATGAAGGCATAGAGAGGGCCGTAGAGAGGGACTAACTTGTAGAGAGAGAGAGATTGTTGAGTTGGATGAAGAGGATAATGTAAGATATATTAACTTGATTTAATCCTTCACTGCTGTGTACACAAACATATTTGAGATAGGTATGGAGAGAAAAAAAACATCGGGAGAGGGAGGAATGCAGATGAAGTTGGGGCCCAGGCGGACACTTTTGATGATCCAGAAGGAATAGCCTCCATTTTAAATATTCAGCCAGCTATTCCACTGTGGGAACCATCACACCCTCATGATATTGTTTGTGGAAATTTCATGCTGGCTTATTGGTTAATTTTTAAACCTGTGATTGATAGATTCTTGATAACCAAAGGTATTAAGAGATAAAGGGCAAAGGTGGGATATATGGTGTTAGTTAGATCACAGATCAGCCCTGATCTCACTGAATGCTGGAACAGGGTCGAGGGGTTAAATTGCCTCCTCATCTTCCTATGTCTGATGTTTTATATCCTTCTTTCACTCTCAGACACCCTGTCTGTCTGTGTCTCCCTCTATTTCTCTCATTCTCTCTCTCTCTCTGTCTGTTTCGGACAGTGTAGAGTGAGATTCACTCTGTATCCACCCCATGATGTTCCTGTCCTGGGAGTGTTGGATGGGACAGTGTAGAAGGAGCATTACTCTGTATCTAATCCATGCTGTCCCTGTCTGGGGAATGTTGATGGGAGAGTGGAAACAGAGAGGTCTGGGACCAGGGTCCTCATGGGGAGGACTTAATGGTGCCTCCCAATTGACCAGTTAGCAATGTTGGTGCTCCAGGGATGAAAGGGACATTGGCTGAGTGGATACGACATTGGCTGAGAGAGTGGACAATGGTTGTTTCAGACTGGAGGGAGGTATACAGTGGAGGTTTATATTAGGACCACTGATCTTTTTGATATATACTAATGACTTGGACTTGTGTTTACAGGGCATAACTTCAATGTTTGCCAATGTTTGTGTCATCTGCAATGTAATAAACCGTGAAGGGACTAGTAGCAGACTTCAGGAGGATAGAGGCAGTCTGGTGAAATGGAACACACAAGAACAAATGAATTAGGAGCAGGAGTAGGCCATTCGGCCCCTCGAGCCTGCTCTGCCATTCAATGGCTGATCTGATTGTGAACTCAACTCCACTTTCCTGTCTGTGTCCCATAACCCTTGACTCTCTAATTGATCAAAAATCTATCGAACTCAGCCTTGAATATATTCTATGATCCAGCCTCCACTGCTCTCTGGGGAAGAGAATTCCACAGACTGACACCCCTCTGAGAGAAACACATTTCTCCTCATCTCTGTTTTAAATGGAACGACCCTAATTTTTAAACTGTGTCCCTAGTTCTAGTCTCCCCAACAAGGGGAAACATCCTCTCAGCATCCACCCTGTCCAGTCCCCTCGGGACCTGAGATGTTTCACTCAGATCACCTCTCATTCTTCTAAACTCCAGTGGGTATAGACCCAACCTGTTCAACCTTTCCTCATAAGATAACCCCTTCATCCCAGGAATCAGCCCAGTGAACCTTCTCTGAACTACTTCGAATGCAATTATATAATTTCTTCAGTAAGGAGACCAAAAGTGTCCACAATCCTGCAGACGTCGTCTAACTTATGCCCTGTACAGCTGGAACAACACTTCCCTACTTTGATATTCTATTCACCTTGCAATAAACAACAACATTCCATTTGACTTCCTAATCACTCGCTGTAGCTACACGGTAACATTTTGTGATTCATGTACCAGGACACCCAGATCCCTCTGTACCGTACAGTTCTGCAGTCTCTCTCCATTTCAATAATATACTGATTTTTATTCTTCCTGCTAAAGTGGACAAGCTCACATTTTCCCACATTGTACTCCATCTGCCAATTTTTTGCTCACTCACTTAACCTATGGAAATCTCTTTGGAGACACTTTATGTCCTCTTGACAGCTTACTATCCAACCTATCATTGGACAGACACAGGGCAGGTTAACTTCAATGCTGAGAAATGTGAAGTGATGCATTTTGGAAGGAAGACTGAGTGATATAAACTAAATGGTACAATGTTAGAATGGGTGACAGGACAGAGAGATCTGGGATTTCATCAATGTTACCTGTTCTACCCAAAAGCTCAATTTGGGGCTTGGAATCTGTGAGTTGAATTTAGCTTCATCCTGAAAAGTGTTAGTAAACGTGTTGGGAAATGTGTCAAAAGCTGTTTCCATTCAGACATTCCTGCATTGTGGAAGTGTGAGCTATCTTTGCAGAGACAGGAAATAGAGTTGTTTGAATGGACCTGCAGGTTTTAGTTGATGCAATAAGGTGAGAATTTGAATTGTGTCCCTTCCAGATACACAGAATTGAAGGTATTTACAGAACACCACATGAAGTAGTTTACCAATGTCTGACAAACTTCAAAGACTTCAAACACATGGAAGAAGAGGAGAAGGGAACAATATACAAAACCTCAGTCAGTCACACAACAGCAGGAGGAAAATGAATCTCTTTTTATGGGTTTTAATTTGAAGGCCTGAGCTGATGACTGAAAAAGCAGGAGTTCAAATCCCACACTGGGCTGTTGTGAATTTGAATTCTATTTTTTCTTTAAAAAAACATAAATCTGGAATTTAAAAGCCTCTAGGTTGGAATGATTCACTCCTGTCTACTAGTGCAAAGCCCGTGTGTGTCTCAGTTTAGCTGTATTTATTAATGATTTAAGATGATGTGGTAGAATGCAACATACCCAAGTTTACCAATGACACAAAAATAGGCAGCATTGTAAGCAGTGTAGCTGGAAGCAGAACAATGCAAAGAGATATTAATATCTTAAATAAATGGGCAAAACTGTGGTAGTTAGATTTCAATGTCAGCAAAAAAAGACTAGAACAGAGTACTTTGTAAATGGTGAAAAGATAGAAATACTGGAGGTTGAAAGAGACTTTGGGGGGGTCCATGTCCATTTGAGTGCAGTGTAGATTTACCAGAATGAAAACTGGACTCCAAGGGTTAAATTACGAGGTGATATTACACAAACTAGGGATATATTGCCTGGAATTTAGGAGGATCAAGGTGATTTGTTCAAAGATGTTGAGATATTAAGGGGAACTGATGGGGTAGTTTGGGAGAAACTATTTCAGCAGCTTGGGAACATAGGAACAGGAGTAGGCCATTCAGCCTATCGAGCCTGTTCCGCCATTCAATACGATCATGGCTGATCATCCACTTCAATGCCTTTTTCCCAGACTGAGTTTCCACAGTCCACTGGGGTAGAGAATTCCAAAGATTCACAACCCTCTGAGTAAAAATCCGCCACTCCAGGCTAAAGGTGGTAGTAGTTTGGAACGTGTCTTCTGCACGCACACATTGATGCAAAATCAATTGTCATTTTTAAATCGAAGGTTGATCTCATCAAATTCCTTTTGAAAATTGAAATATTCTTCTTTCGCGCTCTGTCCCTGAGTCACTCTGTTTCTGTGTGTGTGTGTGTGTGTTTCTGTGTGTGTGTGTTTCTGTGTGTGTGTGTTTCTGTGTGTGTGTTTCTGTGTGTGTGTTTCTGTGTGTGTGTTTCTCTGTGTGTGTGTGTTTCTGTGTGTGTGTTTCTCTGTGTGTGTGTGTTTCTGTGTGTGTGTTATTGTGTCTGTGTGTTTCTGTGTGTGTGTTTCTGTGTCTGTGTTTCTCTGTGTGTGTTTCTCTGTGTGTGTGTGTGTTTCTGTGTGTGTGTTTCTGTGTGTCTGTGTGTGTCTATGTCTGTTTCTCTCTCCTCTCTCAGACCCTTTGTAAAGCTCCACATGCATCAGTTTGCCATTTGAAGTCAGCTGCTTTTGGTTTCACCGCATCTGCATAGGTTGCACTTCCTTATGCAGGCTGGTAAGAAACCTGTATTCCGCAGTTGGCTCCAATGTTCCCGTGAAACTTTAGATGTTGTGCGTGCCCAGTTTTTTTAACGTGAGCTGTCCCTTGAAATCTTTGAAGAATCTTTGAAGACGTGTGCTATTTATTGTGGAACAGGATCTGCGTGGGACCTTTGAGGCTGCTGCACGCAGATTTGCAGGAACATTGACCAACACTCTCCATCCCAATCTCTTCCTCTTTCTCTCTGGTACTCTCTCCCCATTGCAATCCTTCCCTCTCTCTCTTATTCTCCATATCTATCCCTGTTCTTTCTCACTGTTACTCTCTCCATCTGGATGGAGGAGGAGAAAGAGAGGCATATACAGAGGCAGCTTTACTCTGTATCAAACCCCACAGTGTACCTGCCCCCTAGATCTAGACTTCCCAACAAGGGGAACATCCTCCCAGCATCCGCCCTGTAAAGTCCCCTCAGAATCTTGTATGTTTCAATAAGATCACCTCTCATTCTTCTAAACTCCAATGAGTATCGGCCCAACCTGTTCCACCATTCCTCAAAGATAACCCCTTCATCCCAGGAATCAGCCGAGTGAACCTTCTCTGAACTGATTCCAATGCATCCAGGCCTGACCATTTATCCACTTTCAAAGCTGCCAAACACCTTCATATTTCCCCTCTCACTCTGTTTATCCCATCCAATATTTCACACTCCTCCTCTTTAACTACAATCTCTGTATCGTTCCCACTCTTTTATAAAGACGGACACAGAGAATTCATTAAGAACCATGCCCACATCTCCCACCTCCACAGGTAGGAAGAAGGAGGAGAGGCAATCTAAACGAAAGGATATAGTTATAAAGGGGCTAACATTCTCTGCCTCTTCCTTTGCTCTAATATATTCCTTGATTTCTATCATTAACAATGGTTGGAACAATTTACTGAGGTTCTGTCAAGGCTTACTCACATTCTTTATCTGTGTCTCTCTGTCCCAGAGAGATGGTGAAGAAACTATTGATGTGTTTCGTTCAGTTAAGCTTGATGTCAATGTTTCCCCAGGATATTGATGCTGGGTGATTCAGTGATGGGATAATGCTTTGAATGCCAAGGGGAGGTGGTTGGATTCTCTCTTGTTGCAGATGGTCATTGCCTGGCACTTGTGTGACGTGAATGTTACTTGTCACTGGTCGGCCCAAACCTGAATGTTGTCTGGGTCTCGGTGCATGTGGCTCTGGATTGCTTCATTATCTGAGGCAAAATACTGCGGATGCTGGAAATCTGGAAAGCATCGAGCTGAATCACTAACTCTGTTTCTCTCTCCACAGATGCTGCCTGACCTGCTCAGTATTTCCAGCACTTCCTGCTGGGATTTCATTATCTGAGGAGGTGTGAATGGAACTGAACACTGTGCAATCAACAGTGAACATCCCTACTTCTGACCTTACGATGGAGGGCAGGTCATTGAGGAAGCAGCTGAAGATGGATGGGCCGAGGACACTACCCTGAGGAACTCCTGCAGTGATGTCCTGGGACTGAGATGATTGACCTCCAACAACCACAACCATCTTCCTTTGTGCTTGGTATGAGTCCAACCAGCGGATTCCCACTGACTTCAGTTTTACTCGGGCTCCTCGATGTCACAATCGGTCAAACGCTGCCTTGATGTTAAGGTCAGTCTCTCTTCCCAGTAGCAGACAGGAGTGAATCGTTCCCTTTGACCCGTTGTACACTGAACAAGCTGTGTTTCTTCACAGCCTGATACAGGACTGTACACGGCCGATTAATGTAGCCCATCAAACACTCCCAGAGCAGGTTCAGCACAGCTTAGGAACAGAGTACAGTTCCTTCAATATTCTCTCTCTGTCTTCCTCTCTCTGTCTCTCCCTCCTGCTATCTCTGACACTAGGAGAGAGACAGAGGGAGAGAGGGTTAGATATGCAGACAGAGAGTGCTGTGGAGAGGGACAAAGTTGGAGAGACAGAGATTGCAGGGTCGATTGAAAGGGAGAATGTAAGAGAAATTAATTTGATGTAATCCTTCACTGCAGTGTGCACAAACATTTCAGAGATAGGTATGGAGACAGAAACATCGGGAGAGATCTCTGTCTCTCTTCCTGTCTCTCCATCTGTCTTTCCCTCCCTGTCACTCCCTCTCTCTGCTTCTATCTCTGTCTCTGCCACTCTCTCTGTCTCTCCCTCTCTGTCTCTCCATCTGTCTTTCCCTCCCTGTCACTCCCTCTCTCCCCTTCTATCTTTGTCTCTCTCCCTCTCCTCCATCTGTCTTTCCCTCTCTGTCACTCCCTCTCTTTCCTTCTATCTCTGTCTCTCTATCTCTCTGTCGCTCCATCTGTCCTTACCTCCCTGTCACTTCCTCTCTCTCCTTCTATCTCTGTCTCTCTCTCTCTCTCTCTCTCTATCCCCCCATCTGTCCTTCCCTCCCTGTCACTCCATCTCTCTCCTGCTCTCTCTGTCTCTCACTTTGTCCCTCCATCTGTCTTTCCCTCCTTGACACTCCCTCTCACTACTTCCATCTCTGCCTCTCTCTCTCTGTCCCTCCACCTGTCTACCGCACCCCCCACCCACCCCCCGTCACTCCATCTCCCTCCTTCGATCTCTGTCTCTGCCTCTCTCTGTCTCTCTCTCAATCCCTCCATCTTTCCTTCACTCCCTGTCACTCCATCTCTCTCCCTGTCTCTCGCTCTCTCTCTGCCCCTCCATCTGTCTTTCCCTCGCTGTCTGTCTCTCCCTCTCTCTTTCCATCTGTCTTTCCCTCCCTGTCACACACTCTCTCAATCCTTCCATCTCTGCCCCTCCATCTGTCCTTCCCTCCCTGTCACTCCATCTCTCTCCTTCTCTCTCTGTCTCTCTCTCTCTGTCCCTCCATCTGTCCTTCCCTCCCTGTCACTCCATCTCTCTCCTTGTCTCTGTCTCTCACTCTGTCTTTCCCTTCCTGTCACTCCCTCTCTCTCCTTCTCTCTCTGTCTCTCCCTCTCTCTCCTTCTATCTCTGTCTCTCTCTCTCTGTCTCTCCATCTGTCCTTCCCTCCCTGTCACTCCATCTCTCTCCTTGTCTCTGTCTCCCACTCTGTCTTTCCCTTCCTGTCACTCCCTCTCTCTCCTTCTCTCTCTGTCTCTCCCTCTCTCTCCTTCTATCTCTGTCTCTCTCTCTCTGTCTCTCCATCGGTCTTTCCCTCCCTGTCACTCCCTCTCTCTCCTTTCATCTCTGCCTCTCTCTTTATCCCTCCATCTGTCCTTCCCTCTGTCACTCCACTCTCTCCTTCTATCTCTGTCTCTGCCTCACTCTCTGTCTCTCTCTCTATGCCTCCATCTGTCCTTCACTCCCTGTCACTCCATCTCTCTCCTTCTCTCTCGGTCTCTCTCTCCGTCCCTCCATCTGTGTTTCCCTTGCTGTCTCTCCCTCTCTCTCCTTCTATCTCTGTCTCTGCCTCTCTCTCTGTCTCTCTCTCTATCCCTCCATCTGCCCTTCACTCCCTGTCACTCCATCTCTCTCCTTCTCTCTCGGTCTCTCTCTCCGTCCCTCCATCTGTGTTTCCCTTGCTGTCTCTCCCTCTCTCTCCTTCTATCTCTGTCTGTCTCTCTCTCTCTTTCCATCTGTCTTTCCCTCTCTGTCACACCCTCTCTCCTTCTCTCTGTCTCTCCCTCTCCCTCCTTCTCTCTCTCACTGTCCCTCCATCTGTCTTCCCCACCCCCACCCCCCACCGTCACTCCCTCTCTCTCCTCTTATCTCTGTCTCTGCCTCTCTCGCTGTCTCTCTCTCTCTGTCCCTCCATTGGTCTTTCTCTCTCTGTCACTCCCTCTCTCTCCTTCTCTCTCTGTCTCTCTCTCCCTGCCCCTCCATCTGTCTTTCCATCTCTGTCTCTCCCTCTCTCTCCTTCTATCTCTGTCTCTCTCTCTCTGTCTCTCCATCTGTCTTTACCTCTCTGTCACTCCCTCTCTGACCTTGTATCTCTGTTTCCCTCTCTCTATCCCTCCATCTGTCCTTCCATCTATGTCACTCCATCTCTCTCCTTCTCTCTCTGTCTCTCACTCTGTCCCTCCATCTGTCTTTCCCTCCCTGTCACTCCCCCTCTCTCTCTCCTCTCTCTGTCTCTCTCTCTGTCCCTCCATCAGACTTTCCCTCCCAGACACTCCCTCTCTCTCCTTCTATCTCTGTCTCTCTTTCTCTGTCTCTCCATCTGTCTTTCCCTTTCTCTCTCTCTCTCTCTCCTTCTATCTCTGTCTCTCTCTCTCAGTCTTTCCATCTGTCTTTCCCTCCCTGTCACTCCCTCTCTCTCCTTCTATCTCTGTCTCTCTCTCTCAGTCTTTCCATCTGTCTTTCCCTCCCTGTCACTCCCTCTCTCTCCTTCTATCTCTGTCTCTCTCTCTCAGTCTTTCCATCTGTCTTTCCCTCTCTGTCACTCCCTCTCCCTCCTTCCATCTCTGCCTCTCTCTCTCTCAATCTTTCCATCTGTCTTTCCCTCCATGTCACTCCCTCTCTCTCCTTCTATCTCTGTCTCTCGCTCTCTGTCTCTCCATCTGTCCTTCCCTCCCTGTCACTCCATTTCTCTCCTTCTATCTCTGTCTCTCTCTCCCAGTCTTTCCATCTGTCTTTCCCTCCCTGTCACTCCCTCTCTCTCCTTCTATCTCTGTCTCTCTCTCTCTCAGTCTTTCCATCTGTCTTTCCCTCCATGTCACTCCCTCTCCCTCCTTCCATCTCTGCCTCTCTCTCTCTCAGTCTTTCCATCTGTCTTTCCCTCCATGTCACTCCCTCTCTCTCCTTCCATCTCTGCCTCTCTCTCTCTCAGTCTTTCCATCTGTCTTTCCCTCTCTGTCACTCCCTTTCTCTTCTTCTATCTCTGTCTCTCGCTCTCAGTCTTTCCATCTGTCCTTCCCGCCCTGTCACTACCTCTCTGTCCTTCTATCTCTGTCTATCTCACTCTGTCCCTCCATCTGTCTTTCCCTCCCTGTCACTCCATCTCTCTCCACTCTCTGTCCCTCACTCTGTCCCTCCATCTGTCTTTCCCTCCCTGTCACTCCCTCTCTCTCCTTCACTCTCTGTCTCTCGCTCTCTGTCTCTCCATCTGTCCTTCCCTCCCTGTCACTCCATCTCTCTCCTCTCTCTGTCCCTCACTCTGTCCCTCCATCTGTCTTTCCCTCCCTGTCACTCCATCTCTCTCCTTCCATCTCTGCGTCTCTCTCTCTCTCTGTCTCTCCAACTGCCTTGCCCTCTCTGGTTGACTAACGGGAAGCAGAGAGTGGGGATAAATGAGTGCTATTCTGGCTGGCAATCAGTCACGAGTGGTGTGCCTCAGGGATCGGTGTTGGGACCACAATTATTTACAATTTATATCGATGATTTGGAGTTGGGGACCACGTGTAGGGTGTTAAAGTTTGCAGATGACACTAAGTTGAGTGGCAGAGCAAAGTGTGCAGATGACTGTGAAACTTTGCAGAGGAACATAGATACATTGAGTGAGTGGGCAAAGGTCTGGCAGATGGAATACAATGTTAATAAATGTGAAGTTATTCATTTCGGTAGGAGTAACAGTAAAAAGGATTATTACTTGAATGGTAAAAAGTTGCAGCATGCTGCTATGCAGAGGGACCTGGGTGTCCTTGTGCATGAATCGCAAAAGGTTGGTCTGCAGGTACAGCAAGTAATTAGGAAGGCAAATGGAATTTTGTCCTTCATTGCTAAAGGGATTGAGTTTAAAAGCAGAGAGGTTATGTTGCAGCTGTATAAGGTACTGGTGAGGCCGCACCTGGAGTACTGTGTGCAGTTTTGGTCTCCTTACTTGAGAAAGGATGTACTGGCACTGGAGAGGGTGCAGAGGAGGTTCACTAGGTTGATTCCGGAGTTGAGGGGGTTGGCTTATGAGGAGAGACTGAGTAGATTGGGATGAGATTCATTGGAGTTCAGAAGAATGAGGGGGGGATCTTATAGAAACTGAAATTGAAATATTATAGAAATTGAAATATTCTTCTGTCACTCTCTGTCCCTTGGGCAGTCCGTTTGTGTGTGTGTCTGTGCATGTCGGTCTCTGTGTGTCTGTGCATGTCGGTCTGTGTGTCTGTGTGTCTGTGCATGTCGGTCTGTGTGTGTGTTTCTCTGTGTGTGTCTGTGCATGTCGGTCTCTGTGTCTGTGTGTCTGTGCATGTCGGTCTGTGTGTGTGTTTCTCTGTGTGTGTCTGTGCATGTCGGTCTCTGTGTCTGTGTGTCTGTGTATGTCGGTCTCTGTGTGTGTGTGTGTCTGTGCATGTCGGTCTGTGTGTGTGGTTCTGTGTGTGTATGTCTCTGTGTGTGTGGTTCTGTGTGTGTGGTTCTCTGTGTGTGGGTGTGTGTCTTGCTGTCTGAGTCTATGCCTGTTTCTCTCTCCTCTCTCAGAACCTCAGTAAAACTCCACATACATCAATTTGCTACTTTAATTTGGCTGCTTTTGGTGATACCACAACTGCAGAGGGTGCACTTCCTTCTGCAGGCTGGTAGGAAACCCATATCCCGCTCTTTAACGGCATATTCTGTCTGCTTTGTATACTAAATTGATTAATCCCTAATAATTGATCAAATCTGACATTGATTACTGTTTGAAAGTCTCCAGGTTTACTTTCCTCCCAGGGCTGATTAAAAGTTAGAGTTTACCTCAGTGTTTTGGAAATATCAAACCCTGATCCCACACCCAGTAAAGTATTTTACATGATGGGACGCTGCAAATGTTGTTATACTCAGTGCGCACGGTCCCTTCATGTTGTAATAGGATGTTATAATCTCTATTCAGATAACTCTCATGACACAGGGGCAAAATTTCACTGGGTCAACATTCTGACCAAACACTAAAACATTACAGAAAGCGAGGCTCACAAATTCAACACAAGTTTCCTTTTCTGTGTCTCGCTGGTCTGTTCTGATTTTCTGTTGGGTGACATCAGCCTAGATTTTGTGTTCAGACCTGAACCCACAAACGTATAACTCAGAGGCAGGATTATTACCCACAGAGCCACAGCTGGCTCCAATGTTCCCAGAAAATTTAGTTGTTGTGCACGGCAAGGTTTTTTTGACCCACGTGCAGTCCCTTTAAATTTTTAAGAATCTTCGAAGACGTGTGTTATTTATCAGGGAACAGGACCTGCGTGGTACCTTCCAGGCTGCTGCACACAGCTTTGCAGGAACACTGACCGACACTCTCCATCCCAATCTCTTCCTCTCTGGTAATCTCTCCCCATTGCTATCCTTCCCTCTCTCTGTTCTTCTCTCTCTATATCTATCCCTGTCTTTCTCACTGTTACTCTCTCCATCTGGATGGAGGAGGAGAAAGAGAGGCATATATAGAGGCAGCTTTACTCGGTATCTAACCCCACACTGCACCTGTCCTGCGAGTGTTTTATAGAACAGAGAGGACAGAGATTTGCTCTGTAGATAACTCCATTCTGTACTTGGCTTGGCAGCATTTGAAGGGACAGTTTAGACGGTGCTTTACTCTGTATCCCTGGAATTTTGAAGTGTAAGGGGTGTTTAGTTTAGTTTAGTTTAGAGATTCAGCACTGAAACAGGCCCTTCGGCCCACCGAGTCTGTGCTGACCATCAACCACCCATTAATACTAATCCTACACTAATTCCATATTCCTACCACATCCCCACCTGTCCCCATATTTTCCTACCACCCACCTATACTAGGGGCAATTGCTAATGGCCAATTTACCGATCAACCTGCAAGTCTTTGGCATGTGGGAGGAAACCGGAGCACCTGGTGGAAACCCACGCAGACACAGGCAGAACTTGCAAACTCCACACAGGTAGTACCCAGAATTGAACCCGGGTCGCTGGAGCTGTGAGGCTGCGGTGCTAACCACTGTGCCACTGTGCTGGGTGAATTGATCAAAGTTTACAAGACAATACTGGAAACTGATGGGGTAGATAGAGAGAAACTCTTCTCACTGGTTGGAGGAGCCTCGGACGAGGGGCACAGTCGAAAAATCGAACATTAGTCAAAGACCCTTTCAAGGGTGAAATTTATTAACACTTCGACACACAAAGGATGGTGGAATTTTGGAATTGTCTTCCACAAATGACCCCTCCCTATCTCTGCAATCTCCTCCAGCTCCACAATCCACCAATATCTGCCATCCTCTAATTCTGACCTCTTGAACATCCCCAATTTGAATCGTTCCACCATTGGTGGCCGGGCCTTCAAGCTGCCAAGGCCCTAACTCTGGAATTCCTTTCCGAAACCTCACCATCTCACTAACTCTCTTTCCTCTTTGAAGATTCTCCCTCAAACCAACCTCTGACCAAGTTTTTGGTCATCTGGTCTAATATCTCCTGAAGTGACTCGGTGTCAAATTTTTATTTTCTTGATTCATTTGTTGGATGTGTGCGTCAGTGGCCAGGACAGCATTTATTGCCCATTCATAATTGCCCTTGAGAAGGTGGTGTTGAGCCTCCTTCTTGAACCGCTGCAGTCCATGTGGGGTAGGTACACCCACAGTGCTGTTAGGAAGGGAGATCCAGGATTTTGACCTAGTGACAGTGAAGGAGCAGTGATATAGTTCCAAGTCAGGATGGTGTGAGACTGGAAGGGAAACTTGAAGATGGTGGTGTTCCCATATGTGTTTCCTGTTTGTTTGCTCTCTCTTCCCCTCATTATTTCTCGACCTCCCTGTCCTCCTGTCCCTCTGTGTTATGAGAACCTAAGAACAGAAGGGAGTGGGTGCAGGAACAGAGAGACCTGGGGATGTCTGTGCACAAATTGAAGGTGGCAGAGCTAGTTGAGAAAGTGGTTAAAAGGCATATGGGATCCTCGGCTTTGTAAATAGAGGCTGAGAGTATAAAAGCAAGGAGGTTATGATGAAGCTTTATAAAACACTGCTTCATCCTCAACTAGTATTGTGTCCAATTCTGGACACCGTACTTTCGGAAGGATGTGGGGGCTTTAGAGAGGATGCAGAAAAGATTCACGAGCCAGGTTCCAGGGATGAGGGACTTCAGTTACGTGGATGGATTGGAGAAACTGGTGTTGTTCTCCATAGAGAAGAGAAACTTGAGATTCGATTTGATCGAGATGTTCAAAATCATGAGGGGTCCTGACAGAGTAGATGTAGGAGTAGGAATGCAGCACATAGGACATTCCAGACCCATTTCTGTTCAGTGTTTACTTAAACAAGTGAATTGACCATTTAATATTTTTAACTTACTTAACCCTTGTGTTCCCACAAAGATCAAGCTAGTAAATTCAACAGTGGTCACTTTGACTTCATCCCATCGTGTCTTATGTACATTCTGACAGGATTGCAGGTATAACTGTAGTCATAAAATTCAGCTGAAAATTGATCAGTTACATTGTTATTTCAGTCCATATTTACAGTACACACGGTACCTTACTGTTGTAATAAAGTCATATAGTGTCTATTCATCCCACTGGGGCAAAATGTCACTGGCTCAACATTCTCACCAAATACTAAAGCATTCCACAATGCAAGACTCACAAATTCAACACAAGTTTCCTTTTCTGAGTCTCGCTGGTCTGTTCTGATTCTCTGAGGGATTACTGATGCTTATCCTCCACATGAGCAGTCGTCCTAATCCCGTGTGCCTGTCCTGCTCCCAAACCCGGCATCCACTTATGTTAAGACAGGTGATACAAGAGCGTCTCAGTGACTGAGGCAGGTGAGTCTTGAGGCTGAGCCGGGCACAGTGAGTGACCCGGGTTAATCCGACACTCCAGGGAATGTTTAAACGGAGCTTTACTCTGTATCTAAGCCATGCTGTACCTTCTCTGAGAGTGTTCGATGGGGCAGTGTAGACAAGGAGAGTTATTCCTTACCCATTTTAAATATGGAGAAGTGAATATCCAAGAGATTGTTTTAAATGTGATGAGGGTTTCTGCCTCTACCACCCTTTCAGGCAGTGAGTTCCAGACACCCACCAGCCACTGGGTGAAGAAACTATTGATGTGTTTCGTTCTGTTAAGTTTGATGTCAATGTTTCCCCAGGATGTTGACGATGGGGGATTCAGTGATGGGATAATGCTTTGAATGCCAAGGGGAGGTGGTTGGATTCTCTCTTGTTGCAGATGGTCATTGCCTGGCACTTGTGTGACGTGAATGTTACTTGTCACTGGTCGGCCCAAGCCTGAATGTTGTCCGGGTCTTGGTGCATGTGGCTCTGGATTGCTTCATTATCTGAGGCAAAATACTGTGGATGCTGGAAATCTGGAAAGCATCGAGCTGAATCACTAACTCTGTTTCTCTCTCCACAGATGCTGCTTGACCTGCTCAGTATTTAAAGCACTTTCTGCTGTGATCTCAGCTGAAGATGGTTGGGCTGAGGACACTACCCTGATAAACTCCTGCAATGAAGGCCTGGGACTGAGATGATTGACTTCCAACAACCAAAACTATCTTCCTTTGTGCTCGGTATGATTCCAACCAGTGGAGAGATTTCCCACGATTGCCACTGACTTCAGTTTTACTCGGGCTCCTCGATACCACACTCGGTCAAACACTGCCTTGATGTTAAGGTCAGTCTCTCTTCCCAGTAGCAGACAGGAGTGAATCGTTCCCTTTGACCCGTTGTACACTGAACAAGCTGTGCTTCTTCACAGCCTGATACAGGACTGTACACGGCCGATTAATGTAGCCCATCAAACACTCCCAGAGCAGCTTCAGCACAGCTTAGGAACAGAGTACAGTTCCTTCAACATTCTCTCTCTGTCTCTCCCTCCTGCTATCTCTGACACGAGGAGAGAGACAGAGGGAGAGAGGGTTAGTTATGAAGGCAGAGAGAGGGCTGCAGAGAGGGACAAAGTTGGAGAGAGAGAGATTGTTGATGTGGATGAAAAGGATAATGTAAGATATATCAATTTGATGTAATCCTTCACTGCTGTGTACACACACATATAAGAGATAGATATGGAGAGAATAAAAACATCAGGAGAGGGTGAAATGCAGACAATGTTGGGGCCCAGGCGTATACGTTTGATGATCCAGAAGGAATAGCCTCCATTTTAAACATCCAGCAAGCTATTCCACTGTGGGAGCCATCACACCCAAACAGGCATAGACACAAACACACAAACACACAGAAATACCCACACAATGATATTGGTTGTGGAAATTTCATGCTGGCTTATTGGTTAATTTTTAAATCTGTGATTGATAGATTCTTGTTAACCAAAGGTATTAAGAGATAAGGGGCAAAGGCAGGATATATGGTGTAAGTTACATCACAGATCAGCCAAGATCTCATTGGATGCCGCAACAGGATTGTGGGGTTAAATTGCATCCTCCTCTTCCAATATCCCCTGTTAAATATCCTTCTTTCTCTTTTAGTCACCCTGTCAGTCTATGTCTCTCTGTTTCTCTCTTTCTGTCTCTATCGGACAGTGCAGAGTGAGATTCACTCTGTATCCACCCCATGATGTTCCTGCCCTGGGAGTGTGTGATGGGACAGTGCAGAGGGAAATTTACTCTGTGTCAAACCCCACATTGTGCTTAGCTTGGGAATATTTAATGGGACAGTGTAGCTGGAGATTTACTCTGTATCCATGGAATTTTGAAGGCTCAGGTGTGATTTGATGATTGTTTTCAAGATAATAAGGGAAACTGATAGGGGAAGACAGAGAGTAACAATTCCCACTGGCTGCAGAGTCTAGAACATGGGGGCATAGTCTAAAAATATAAACCTAGTCTAAAAACCTTTCAGGAGTGAAATGAAGAAACACTTCAACACACCAGGTGTGGTATCAGTTTGGAACTCTCTTCCACAAACAGCAATTGATGCTGAGACACTTGTTAATTTTTAAATCTGAGTTTGATAGATTTTTGTTAACCAAAGGTATTAAGGGGCAAAGATAGGTCCATGGAGTTAGATCACACATCAGCCATGAGCTCATTGAATGACAGAACAGGGTTGAGGGGCCAAATGGCCTCCTCCTCTTCCTCTGTCCTACGCCCAATATCCTGCGATCACTCTCTGTGTCTTGGTCTCTGTCTCCCTCTTTGTCTCTCTTTCTGTCTGTCTGTCTGTCTCTCTCTCTCTCCTCTCATCTGTGGAAATCCACACACATCAGTCAGCCATTTTAGGTTCATTTTCAGTGGCCATTTTATGTTCCCACAACACTGGGACATTTATCGCTGTCTATCCCAAACCATCTCTCTTTGTAGTCTATTTGTGTTCTCCACACAGCTTATTGTCACTCCTAACCTAGTATCTCTCTCCTTTGCTCTGTCTCACTCACGCACTCTCCCCCCTCTCTCTCCCCCCCATTTCTCTCTCCCCCCATTTCTCTCTTTCCCCCCCACACCCCCGCAATCTCTCTTTAAGTGTCCTGTTATCACATCCTTTATTATAGATTCGACCATTTTCCCTATGACTGATGTTAGACGAACAGGTCTTTAGTTCCCTATTTTCTCCCTCCTTCCTTTTGTAAATAGTGGGGTTACATTTGCTACCTTCTAATCTGACTCTCTCACTCTGCCTCTCTCACACTGCCTCTGTCCCTCGCTATCTGACTTTCCCCCCTCTCTCTCTCTCTATCTCTCCCTCTCTCTCTCTCTACCTCTGTCCATGACTCAATTTGTGCCTCCCTCACACCAGCGCTCCCTCTCTCTCTGTCTCTCTCTATCTTTCTGTCTGCCTCTCTCTCTCTCTCTGCCTCTCTCTCTCTCTCTGCCTCTCTCTCTCTCTGCCTCTCTCTCTCTCTCTCTCTGCCTCTCTCTCTCTCTCTCTCTGTCACTCCCTCTCTCTCTTTCGCTGCCTCTGTCCACGTCTGAGTTTGTGTCGACCCCACACCATCTCTCCCTCCCTCTCTCCCTCCCTCTCTCTCTCTCTTTCTCCCTCTCTCCCTCCCTCTCTCTCTCTGTCTCCCTCTCAGAGTTACAGCTCAGATGATTAACCTCTTTATCCATGTGTTATGAACACGGGACTTTGTCTCTCTCCCATTTTCTAGGATGTTGCCAGGACTGGAGAATTGTAGCTATGAGGATAGGCAGGGGTTGTTGTCCTTGGAACAGAGAAGGCTGAGGGGAGATCTGATTGAAATGTACAAAATGTTGAGGGTCCTGGATAGAGTGGAGGTGAAGGGCAGAGAACCATAGCAGAAAGGTCAGTGACGAGGGGGCATAGATTTAAAGTGATTGGCAGAAAAATTAGAGGGGAGTTGAGGAAAATCTTTTTCACCCAGAGGGTCGCGATGGTCTGGAACTCACTGCCTGAAAGGATAGTTGAGGCAGAGACCCTCAACTCATTCAGAAGGAGTCTGGATAGACACCTCAAGTGCGGTAAGCTGCAGGGCTCCAACCAAATGCTGGAAGGTGGGATTAGAATCGGTTGAACGTTTTTCGGCTGGCACAAAGAGGATGGGCCAAGTGGCCTCTTTCTGTGTCTTAAAATTTCTATGTTGCCCTCGCCAACTCTATTTTTCCCTCTGTTATCCTCTGAATCCCAGTCTCTCCCTCTCTGTTACCCTCTGAATCCCAGTCTTTCCTGCTCTGTTACCCTCTGAATCCCAGTCTCTCCCTATCTGTTACCCTCTGAATCCCAGACTATCCCTCTGTTACCCTCTGAATCCCAGGAGCTCCCTCTCTGTTACCCTCTGAATCCCAGTCTCTCCCTCTCTGTTCCCCTCTGAATCCCAGACTCTCCCTCTCTGTTCCCCTCTGAATCCCAGTCTCTCCCTCTCTGTTACCCTCTGAATCCCAGTCTTTCCCTCTCTGTTACCCTCTGAATCCCAGTCTCTCCCTCTCTGTTACCCTCTGAATCCCAGTCTCTCCCTCTCCGTTACCCTCTGAATC
Organism: Heterodontus francisci; assembly: GCF_036365525.1. Lineage (NCBI taxonomy): Eukaryota > Metazoa > Chordata > Chondrichthyes > Heterodontiformes > Heterodontidae > Heterodontus > Heterodontus francisci. Next base: position 549,687 of record NW_027141909.1, read on the forward strand.
CCAGACTCTCCCTCTCCGTTACCCTCTGAGTCCCAGTCTCTCCCTCTCCGTTACCCTCTGAGTCCCAGTCTCTCCCTCTCTGTTACCCTCTGAATCCCATTCTCTCCCTCTCCGTTACCCTCTGAATCCCAGTCTCTCCCTCTCTGTTACCCCCTGAATTGCAGTCTCTCCCTCTCTGTTACCCTCTGAATCCAAGTCTCTCCCTCTCTGTTACCCTCTGAATCCCAGACTCTCCCTCTCTGTTACCCTCTGAATCCCAGTCTCTCCCTCTCTGTCTCTCTCTCCCTCCCTCTCTGTTTCTTTCTCTCTCGCTGTCTCTCTCTGTCTCTCAGTGTCTCTCCCTCTCTCTCTCTCTGCCTCTGTCCACACCTCTGTCTCTCTCACACCATCTCGCCCTCCCTCTCTCTGTCTATCCCTCTCTCTGCCTCTCCATCTCTCTCTCTCTCTCTCCTTTTACTTTGTCTCTCCCTATCTCCCTTTCTCACCCTCTGTCCATGACTCTGTTTACATCTCTCTCATTCTCTGTCTCTGCCTATCTCTCTTTCTCTCTCTCTCTCTCTCTGTCCATGACTCCATTTGTGCCTCCCTTACACCATCTCTCCCACTCTCTCTCTCTCTCTCTCTGTCCCTCCATCTGTCTTTCCCTCCCTGTCACTCCCTCCCTCTCTGTCTCTCTCTCTGTCCCTCCATCTGTCTTTCCCTCTCTGACACTCCCTCTCACTCCTTCTCTCTCTGTCTCTCTCTCTGCTATCACTGACACCATGAGAGCGACAGAGGGAGGGAGTGTTAGATATGACGGCATGGAGAGGGCTGCAGTGAGGGACAAACGTGGAGAGAGAGAGATTGTTGAGGTGGATGAAGAGGATAATGTAAGATATATTAATTGGATGAAATCCTTCACTGCTGTGTACACAAACATATTTGAGATAGGTATGGAGAGAAAACGAACATCGGGAGAGGGGGAAATGCAGATGAAGTTGGGGCCCAGGCAGACACTTTTGATGATCCAGAAGGAATAGCCTCCATTTTAAATATTCAGTAAGCTATTCCACTGTGGTAGCCATCACACCCTCATGATATTGTTTGTGGAAATTTCATGCTGGCTTATTGGCTAATTTTTAAACCTGTGATTGATAGATTCTTGTTAACCAAATGTATTAAGAGATAAGGAGCAAAGGTAGGATATATGGTGCAAGTTAGATCACAGATCAGCCATGATCTCATTGGATGCCGGAATAGAGTTGTGGGGTTAAATTGCATCCTCCTCTTCCAAAATCCCCTGTGAAATATCCTTCTTTCTCTGTCAGTCACCCTGTCTGTCTATGTCTCTCTGTTTCTCTCTTTCTCTCTCTCTCTCTGTCTCTATCGGACAGTGTAGAGTGAGATTCACTCTGTATCCACCCCATGATGTTCCTGTCCTGGGACTGTTGGATGGGACAGTGTAGAAGGAGCATTACTCTGTATCTCATCCATGCTGTACCTGTCTGGGGAATGTTGATGGGAGAGTGGAAACAGAGAGGTCTGGGACCAGGGTCCTCATGGGGAGGACTTAATGGTGCCTCCTAATTGACCAGTTAGCAATATTGGTGCTCCAGGGATGAAAGGGACATTGGCTGAGTGGATACGACATTGGCTGAGAGAGTGGACAATGGTTGTTTCAGACTGGAGGGAGGTATACAGTGGAGGTTTATATTAGGATCACTGATCTTTTTGATATATACTAATGACTTGGACTTGTGTTTGCAGGGCATAACTTCAATGTTAGCCAATGTTTGTGACATCTGCAATGTAATAAACCGGGAAGGGACTAGTAGCAGACTTCAGGAGAAAGAGGCAGTCTGGTGAAATGGAACACACAAGAACAAATGAATTAGGAGCAGGAGTAGGCCATTCGGCCCCTCGAGCCTGCTCTGCCATTCAATGGCTGATCTGATAGTGAACTCAACTCCACTTTCCTGTCTGTGTCCCATAACCCTTGACTCCCTAATTGATCAAAAATCTATCGAACTCAGCCTTGAATATATTCAATGATCCAGCCTCCACTGCTCTCTGGGGAAGAGAATTCCACAGACTGACCCCCCTCTGAGAGAAACACATTTCTCCTCATCTCAGTTTTAAATGGAACGTCCCTAATTTTTAAACTGTGTCCCCCAGTTCTAGTCTCCCCAACAAGTGAAAACATCCTCTCAGCATCCACCCTGTCCAGTCCCCTCGGGACCTGAGATGTTTCACTCAGATCACCTCTCATTCTTCTAAACTCCAGTGGGTATAGACCCAACCTGTTCAACCTTTCCTCATAAGATAACCCCTTCATCCCAGGAATCAGCCCCGTGAACCTTCTCTGAACTACTTCGAATGCAATTATATAATTTCTTCAGTAAGGAGACCAAAAGTGTCCACAATCCTGCAGACGTCGTCTAACTTATGCCCTGTACAGCTGGAACAACACTTCCCTACTTTGATATTCTATTCACCTTGCAATAAACAACAACATTCCATTTGCCTTCCTAATCACTCGCTGTAGCTACACGGAAACATTTTGTGATTCATGTACCAGGACACCCAGATCCCTCTGTACCGTACAGTTCTGCAGTCTCTCTCCATTTCAATAATATACTGATTTTTATTCTTCCTGCTAAAGTGGACAAGCTCACATTTTCCCACATTGTACTCCATCTGCCAATGTTTTGCTCACTCACATAACCTATGGAAATCTCTTTGCAGACACTTTATGTCCTCTTGACAGCTTACTATCCAACCTATCATTGGACAGACACAGGGCAGGTTAACTTCAATGCTGAGAAATGTGAAGTGATGCATTTTGGAAGGAAGACTGAGTGATATAAACTAAATGGTACAATGTTAGAATGGGTGACAGGACAGAGAGATCTGGGATTTCATCAATGTTACCTGTTCTACCCAAAAGCTCAATTTGGGGCTTGGAATCTGTGAGTTGAATTTAGCTTCATCCTGAAAAGTGTTAGCAAACGTGTTGGGAAATGTGTCAAAAGCTGTTTCCATTCAGACATTCCTGCATTGTGGAAGTGTGAGCTATCTTTGCAGAGACAGGAAATAGAGTTGTTTGAATGGACCTGCAGGTTTTGGTTGATGCAATAAGGTGAGAATTTGAATTGTGTCCCTTCCAGATACACAGAATTGAAGGTATTTACAGAACACCACATGAAGTAGTTTACCAATGTCTGACAAACTTCAAAGACTTCAAACACATGGAAGAAGAGGCGAAGGGAACAATATACAAAACCTGAGACCGTCAGACAACAGCAGTAGGAAAATGAATCTCTTTTTATGGGTTTTAATTTGAAGGCCTGAGCTGATGATTGAAAAATTAGGAGTTCAAATCCCACGCTGGGCTGTTGTGAATTTGAATTGTGTTTTTTCTAAAAATAAACATAAATCTGGAATTAAAAAACCTCTGGGATGGAATGATTCACTCCTGTCTACTAGTGCAAAGCCCGTGTGTGTCTCAGTTTTGCTGTATTTATTAACGATTTAAGATGATGTGGTAGAATGCAGACTAACCCAAGTTTACCAATGACACAAAAATAGGCAGCATTGTAAGCAGTGTAGCTGGAAGCAGAACAATGCAAAGAGATATCTGAAGTGAATGGTTAAAACTGTGGTAGATAGATTTCAATGTCAGTAAAAAAGACTAGAACAGAGTACTTTATAAATGGTGAAAAGATAGAAACACTGGAGGTTCAAAGAGACTTGAGGGGTCCGTGTCCATTTGAGTGCAGTGTAGATTTACCAGAATGATAACTGGACTCCAAGGGTTAAATTACAAGGTGATATTACACAAACTGGGAATAATTCCCTGGAATTTAGGAGGATCAAGGTGATTTGATCAAAGTTGTTGAGATATTAAGGGGAACTGATGGGGTAGTTTGAGAGAAACTATTTCTGCAGCTTTGGAATATATGAACAGGAGTAGGCCATTCAGCCCATCGAGCCTGCTCCGCCATTCAATACTATCATGGCTGATCATCCACTTCAATGTGTTTTTCCCAGACTATCCTCATATCCCTTTATGTCATTGGTATTCAGCAATCTGTCAATCTCTGCTTTAAACATACTCAATGACTGAGCTTCCACAGCCCTCTGGGATAGAGAATTCCTAAGATTCACAACCATCTGAGTATTGAAATTTCTCCTCATCTCTGTCCCAAGTGGCTTCCCCCTTATTTTGAAATTGTGTCCCCTGGTTCTAGACTCCCGAACCAAAGGAGACATCTTACCTACATCTAACCTGTCTATCCCTTTAAGTATTTAGTATGTTTCAATAAGATCACCTCTCATTCTTCTAAACTCCAATGAGTATCGGCCCAACCTGTTCAACCATTCCTCATAAGACAACCCCTTCATCCCAGGAATCAGCCGAGTGAACCTTCTCTGAAGTGGTTCCAATGCATCCAGGCCTGACCATTTATCCACTTTGAAAGTTGCCGAACACCTTAATATTTCCCTCTCACTCTGTTTATCCCATCCAATATTTCACACTCCTCCTCTTTAACTACAATATCTGTATCGTTCCCACTCTTTTATAAAGAGGGAGACAATGTATTCATTAAGAACCATGCCCACATCTCCCACCTCCACACACACATTCCCTTTTTGGTCCCTAATACTCTATCCTTAATTATCCTCTTGCTCTTCATGTATTTATAAAACATCTTTGTGATTTCTTTGATTTAATGGTAATATTATTTTCCGGCCATTTCTTTGCTCTCCTAATTTGATTTTTAATTTCACCCTTGTACTTTCTCCACTCATCTCGGCCTCTGTGGTATTGAGCTCTCGGTATCCGACATAAGCTTCCCTCTTGTGCCTTATCGTACCCGGTTTGATCCTTGACATCCAAGGAGCTCTAGATTTCGGAGTACCACCCTGTTTGTCTTTGTGTGAACATATTTGACATATACCCACAATACAGGACTGGGCAGATAATGGGGATTGTTTCTGAGGTTGTGTTTGGGGATTTTTACTGACATCAGTGTGGATTTTAAAGTGTGTCTCCCCTTCCCTCACATCTAAAGTCTCTCAGTGTTGTTGTTGTGTGTTGACAGCTTTTCCAGTGTCCAGTCCCTTTCAACTTTTAATAAAATCTGTGGAACACAAATAAATGTAAAGTTTCTCCCACAAGCTGTTTTGTCCTCCCTCTTTCACTGTCTTTCTCTGTCACTGCCCTATCTCTCTCTCTGTCTCTCTCAGGACTGGGCAGACACTGGGGATTGTTACTGAGGTTCTGTTGGTCATTTTTACTGACATCCGTGTGGATTGTAAAATCTGTGTGTGTGTGTGTGTGTGTGTGTGTGTGTGTCTCTGTGTGTGTCTGTGTCTGTGTGTGTGTGTGTGTCTCTGTGTGTCTCTGTGTGTGTGTGTGTGTGTGTCTGTGTGTGTGTCTCTGTGTGTGTCTGTGTCTGTGTGTGTGTGTGTGTCTCTGTGTGTGTCTGTGTGTGTGTCTCTGTGTGTGTGTGTGTGTCTCTGTCTGTCCCTTCATGTATGTGTCTGTGTGTGTCTGGATGTGTGTGTGTGAGAGAGAGATAATCAGGGTCACCTCACTCCATCTCTGTCTCTCCTCCTCTCTCTGTTTCTCCTTCTCTCTCCCTCTCTCAATCCGCCTCTCTCATAGAAACAGAGAAAATAGGAGCAGGAGCAGGCCATTCGGCCCTTTGGGCCTGCTCCGTCTTTCAATAAAGATCATGACCGATGGTCTAATTCAGTACCCTGTTCCACTTTCTCCCCATACCCCTTGATCCCTTTGACATTAAGAAATATATCTCTCTCCTCCATGAATATATTTAATGACTTGGCCTCCACTGCCTTCTGCGGTAGAGAATTCCACATGTTCACCACCCTCTACCCCATCCATCTCTCCCCCTCTATCTCCGTCTCCACCCTCTATCTCCGTCTCCACCCTCTATCTCCGTCTCCACCCTCTATCTCCCTCTCCCCCTCTATCTCCCTCTCCCCCTCTATCTGCGTCTCCATCCTCTATCTGCGTCTCCATCCTCTATCTCCGTCTCCACCCTCTATCTCCCTCTCCCCCTCTATCTCCCTCTCCCCCTCTATCTGCGTCTCCATCCTCTATCTCCGTCTCCACCCTCTATCTCCCTCTCCCCCTCTATCTCCCAATCCCCCTCTATCTCCCTCACCCGCTCACTCTCCCTCACCCCCCCTCTATCTCCCTCTCCCCCTCTATCTCCCTCTGCCCCTTTATCTCCCTCTCCCTCTCTATCTCACACATCTCCTCGATCTCACACATCCCCTCGATCTCACTCTTCCCCTCTATCTCACTCTTCCCCTCTATCTCACTCTCCCCCTCTATCTCACTCTCCCCTCTATCTCACTCTTCACCTCTATCTCACTCTCTCCCTCTATCTCACTCTCTCCCTCTATCTGTCTCTCCCCCCTCTATCTCCCTCTCCCCCTCTATCTCCCTCTCTCCCTCTATCTGTCTCTCCCCCCTCTATCTCCCTCTCCCCCTCTATCTCCCTCTCCCCCTCTATCTCCCTCTCCCCCTCTATCTCCCTCTCTCCCTCTATCTGTCTCTCCCCCCTCTATCTCCCTCTCCCCCTCTATCTCCCTCTCCCCCTCTATCTCCCTCTCCCCCTCTATCTCCCTCTCCCCCTCTATCTCCCTCTCTCCCTCTATCTGTCTCTCCCCCCTCTATCTCACACACACCCTCTATCTCCCTCTCCCCCTCTATCTCCCACACCCCCTCTATCTCCCTCTCCCCCTCTATCTCACACACACCCTCTATCTCCCTCTCCCCCTCTATCTCACACACACCCTCTATCTCACACACCCCCTCTATCTCACTCTTCCCCTCTATCTCACTCTCGCCCTCTATCTGTCTCTCCCCCTCTATCTCCCTCTCTCCCTCTCCCACTCTCTCTCCCTCTCCCCCCTATCTCCCTCTCCCCCTCTATCTCCCACTCCCCCTCAATCTGTCTCTCGCCCTCTATCTCACACACCCCAAATATCTCCCTCTCCCCCTACATCTCCCTCTCCCCCCTCTGCCCCCTATATCTCCCTCTCCCCGTCTCTCTCCCTCTGCCCCTCTCTCTCCCTCTGCCCCTCTCTCTCCCTTTACCCCTCTATCTCACTCCCCCCTCTATCTCACTCGTCCCCTCTATCTGTCTCTCCCCCCTCTCTCTCCCTCTGCCCCTCTATCTCACTCTGCCCCTCTATCTCACTCTCCCCCTACATCTCCCTCTCCCCCCTCTGCCCCCTATATCTCCCTCTCCCCGTCTCTCTCCCTCTGCCCGTCTCTCTCCCTCTGCCCGTCTCTCTCCCTCTGCCCGTCTCTCTCACTCTCCCCCTCTATCTCACTCTCCCCCTCTATCTCACTCTCCCCCTCTATCTGTCTGTCTCTCCCTCTATCTGTCTGTCTCTCCATCTATCTGTCTGTCTCTCTCCCTCTATCTGTCTCTCTCCCTCTATCTGTCTCTCCCCCCTCTATCTCACTCTCCCCCTCCTCCTGACACTCACTCTCTCTCCATCTACCTCTGTCTCTGCCACTCTCTCTGTCTCTCTCTCTGTCCCTCCTTCTGTCTTTCCCTCTCTATCTCTATGTCTTTCTCCTTCTATCTCTCTCTCTGTCGCTCTATCTTAATCTCTCTCTCTCTGCCCCTCCATCTGCCTTTTCCTCTCTGTCTCTCCCTCTCTCTCCTTCTATCTGTGTGTCTCTCTCTCTGTCTCTCCATCTGTCTTTCCCTTTCTGTCTCTCCCTCTCTCTCCATCTCTCTGTCTCTGCCTCTCTCTCTGTCCCTCCATCTGTCTTTCCCTCTCGGTCACTACCTCTCTCTCCTTCTATCTCTGTCTCGCTCTCTGTTCCTCCAAATGTCTTTCGCTCTCTGCCAATCCCTCTCTCCTTCTCTCTGTCTATCCCTCTCTCTCCTTCTCTCTCTCTCGGTCCCTCCATCTGTATTCCCCCCCCCCCCAACCACCTGTCACTCCCTCTCTCTCCTATCTATGTCTCTCGCTCTCTATCCCTCCATCTATCCTTCCCTCTCTGTCACTCCATCTCTCTCCTTCTCTCCCTTTCTCTCCCTTACTCTCTCTCTCTGTCTTTCCATCTGTCTTTCTCTCCCTGTCACTCCCTCTCTCTCCGTCCATCTCTGCCTCTCTCTATCTCTGTCTCTCCATCTGTCTTTCCCTCTCTATGTCTGTCCATCGATCTCCTCTCTCTCTCTGTCCCTCCATTTGTCGTTCCCTCTCTGTCACTTCCTCTCTCTCCTTCTATCTCTGCCTCTCACTCTCTGTCCCTCCATCTGTCTTTCCCTCTCTGTCTCTCCATATCTCTCCTTCTATCTCTGTCTCTCCATCTGTCTTTCCCTTTCTATCACTCCGTCTCTCTCTCCTTCCATCTCTGCCTCTCTCTGTCTCTCCATCAGTCTTTCCCTTTCTGTCACTCCCTCTATGTCCTTCTATCTCTCTCTCTCTCTCTCTCTATCCCTCCATCAGTCCTTCCCTCCCTGTCACTCCATCACTCTCTCTGTCTCTCAGTCTGTCCCTCTATCTGTCTTAGCCTCCCTGACACTCCCTCTCTCTCCTTCTATCTCTGTATCTCTCTGTCTCTCCATCTGTTTTTCCCTCTAACCCCTCTCTCCTTCTCTGTCACTCCCTCTCTCTCCTTCTCTCTCACTCTGTCCCTCCATCCGTCTTTCCCACCCTGTCACTCCCACTCTCTCCTATCTCTGTCTTTCTCTCTGTCTTTCCTTGTGAATTTCCCTCCCTATCACTCCCTCTCACTCGTTCTATCCCTGCCTCTCTCCCTGTCCCTCCATCTGTCTTCCCACACCCCACCCATCACTCCGTCTCTCTCCTTCTATCTCTGTCTCTATCTCTCCATCAGTCCTTCCCTCCCTGTCACTCCATCACTCTCTCTGTCTCTCAGTCTGTCCCTCTATCTGTCTTAGCCTCCCTGACACTCCCTCTCTCTCCTTCTATCTCTGTATCTCTCTGTCTCTCCATCTGTTTTTCCCTCTAACCCCTCTCTCCTTCTCTGTCACTCCCTCTCTCTCCTTCTCTCTCACTCGGTCCCTCCATCCGTCTTTCAATCCCTGTCACTCCCACTCTCTCCTATCTCTGTCTTTCTCTCCGTCTTTCCATTTGAATTTCCCTCCCTATCTCTCCCTCTCACTCGTTCTATCCCTGCCTCTCTCCCTGTCCCTCCATCTGTCTTCCCACACCCCACCCATCACTCCGTCTCTCTCCTTCTATCTCTGTCTCTATCTCTCTATCCCTCCATCTGTCCTTCCCTCCCTGTGACTCCATTTCTCTCCCTTTCTCTCTCTCTCTCTCTCTCTCTCTCTGTCCCACCAAATGTCTTTCCCTCTCTGTCTCTCCCTCTCTCTCCTTCCATCTCTGCCTCTCTCTCTCTCTCTGTCCATCCATCTGTCTTTACCTCTCTGTCTCTCCCTCTCTCTCCATCTATCTCTGTCTCTCTCTCTCTGTCTTTCCATATGTCTTTCCCTTCCTGTCACTCCCTCTCTCTCCTTCCATCTCTGCCTCTCTCTCTCTCTGTCCCTCCATCTGCCTTTCCCTCTCTGTTGCTCCCTCTCTCTCCTTCTATCTCTGTCTCTCTCTCTGTTCCACCATTTGTCTTACCCTCTCTGTCACTCCCACTCTCCTCCTCTCTATCTCTCCCTCTCCCTCCTTCACTTTCTCACCGTCCCTCCATCTGTCTTTCCCCCCGTGTCACTCCCTCTCTCTCCTTCTATCTCTGACCCTCTCTCTCTCCGTCCGTCTGTCCCCGCAATTATTCCCCCCCCGCAATTATTCCCCCCCCGCAATTATTCCCCCCCCCAGCAATTATTCCCCCCCCCGCAATTATTCCTCCCCCCGCAATTATTCCCCCCCCGCAATATACCCCCCCCCTGCAATATACCCCCCCCCTGCAATATACCCCCCCCCGCAATATATCCCCCCCCCCCGCAATTATTCCCCCCCGCAATTATTCCCCCCCGCATTTATTCCCCCCCCCGCATTTATTTCCCCCCCCCCCGCATTTATTTCCCTGCAATTTATCCCCCCCCTGCAATTTATTCCCCCCCGCAATTTATTCCCCCCCGCAATATTCCCCCCTGCAATATATCCCCCCCCTGCAATATATCCCCCCCCCGCAATATTCCCCCCTGCAATATATCCCCCCCCTGCAATATATCCCCCCCCTGCAATATATCCCCCCCCCTGCAATATATCCCCCCCCCTGCAATATATCCCCCCCCCTGCAATTTATCCCCCCCCTGCAATTTATCCCCCCCTGCAATTTATTCCCCCCCGCAATTTATTCCCCCCCGCAATTATTCCCCCCCCCGCAATATTCCCCCCTGCAATATATCCCCCCCCTGCAATATATCCCCCCCCTGCAATATATCCCCCCCCTGCAATATATTCCCCCCCTGCAATAATTCCCCCCACCGCAATAATTCCCCCCACCGCAATAATTTCCCCCACCGCAATTTATTCCCCCCCCTGCAATTTATTCCCCCCCCTGCAATTTATTCCCCCCCCTGCAATTTATTCCCCCCCGCAATTTATTCCCCCCCCTGCAATTTATTCCCCCCCCCTGCAATTTATCCCCCCCGCAATCTACCCCTCCCCCCGCAATCTACCCCTCCCCCCGCAATTTATTCCCCCCCCCGCAATCTACCCCCCCCGCAATTATTTCTCCCTCCTCTGCAATTATCCCCCCCCAAAAAATTTCCTCCAACCGCAATTTATATCCACGATGTAAATTTTATCCCCTGCAATATTTCTCCCCCCCCCCCCCACAACATTCCCCTTTTGTACAGACCCCCACCCAATCTAAATAATCCTCATCTACAGACCCCTATCTGATATCTCAAGTTAACTGACCCCCATCTAATACCCTCACTATCAACAGACCCAGGAACAGACCCCCATCTAATTATCCCCCCCCAGGACCGAGTCCCATCTAGATACCCCCCCCCAGGACCGAGTCCCATCTAGATACCCCCCCAGGAACAGACTCCCATCTAGATATCCCCCCCAGACCGACTCCCATCTAGATACCCCCCCAGGAACAGACTCCATCTAGATACCCCCCCCCCCCCCCAGGACCGAGTCCCATCTAGATACCACCCCCCCCCCCAGGACCGAGTCCCATCTAGATACCCCCCCAGGAACAGACTCCCATCTAGATACCCCCCCCCCCCCCCCCCGGACCGAGTCCCATCTAGATACCCCCCCAGGAACAGACTCCCATCTAGATACCCCCCCCCAGGACCGAGTCCCATCTAGATACCCCCCCAGGACCGAGCCCCATCCAGATACCCCCCCAGGAACAGACTCCCATCTAGATACCCCCCCCCCCCAGGACCGAGTCCCATCTAGATACCCCCCCCCTGGAACAGACTCCCATCTAGATAACCCCCCCCCGCCCCAGGACTCGAAGTCCCGTCTAGATACCCCCCCAGGAACAGGCTCCCATCTCGATAACCCCCCACAGGAACAGACTCCCATCTAGATACCCCCCCAGGACCGAGTCCCATCTAGATGCCCCCCCCAGGAACAGTCTCCCATCTAGATAACCCCCCAGGACCGAGTCCCATCTAGATAACCCCCCAGGACCAAGTCTCATCTAGATACCTCCCCAGGACCAAGTCCCATCTCGATAACCCCCCACAGGAACAGACTCCCATCTAAATATCCCCCCCAGGAACAGACTCCCATCTAAATATCCCCCCCAGGACCGAGTCCCATCTGGATACCTCCCCCCCCCCCCCCAGGGACAGACCCCCATCTAGATACCCCGCCGGGGACAGACCCCCATCTAGATACATCGCCGGGGACAGTCCCCCATCTAGATACATCCCCGGGGACAGTCCCCCATTTAAATACATCCCCGGGGACAGACCCCCATCTAGATACATCCCTGGGGACAGACCGCCATCTGAATACATCCCCGGGGACAGACCCCCATCTAAATACATCCCCGGGGACAGACCCCCATCTAAATACTAACCCCAGGGACAGACCCCCATCTAAATACCTCCCCCCCCCCCCCACCCGGGACAGACCCCCATCTAAATACTAACCCTGGGGACAGACCCCCATCTAAATACTAACCCTGGGGACAGACCCCCATCTAAATACATCCCTGGGGACAGACTCCCATCTAAATACATCCCCAGGGACAGACCCCCATCTAAATACTAACCCTGGGGACAGACCCCCATCTAAATACTAACCCCGGGGACAGACCGCCATCTAAATACTAACCCCGGGGACAGACCCCCATCTAAATACTAACCCTGGGGACAGACCCCCATCTAAATACATCCCCGGGGACAGACCCCCATCTAAATATACCCTTATAAATACCCCTATTACTAATACCTGACTGGAACAGACCCCCATCTAAATACTAACCCCGGGGACTGACCCCCATCTAAATACGCCCCCCCCCCCCGGGGACAGACCGCTATCTAAGTACTAACCCTGGGGACAGACCCCGATCTAAATACATCCCCGGGGACAGACCCCCATCTAAATACCCCCCCCGGGACAGACCCCCATCTAAATACTAACCCCGGGGGGGACAGACCACCATCTAAATATACCCTTATAATACCCCTATTACAAATACCTGACTGGAACAGACCCCCATCTAAATACCATCCCCACCGGGGACAGACCCCCATCTAAGTCCTAACCCTGGGGACAGACCCCGATCTAAATACATCCCTGGGGACAGACCCCCATCTAAATACCCCCCCCGGGGACAGACCCCCATCTAAATATACCCTTATAATACCCCTATTACAAATACCTGACTGGAACAGACCCCCATCTAAATACCCCCCCACCGGGGACAGACCCCCATCTAAATACTAACCCCGGGGACAGACCCCCATCTAAATACATCCCTGGGGACAGACCCCCATCTAAATACCCCCCCCGGGGACAGACCCCCATCTAAATATACCCTTATAATACCCCTATTACAAATACCTGACTGGAACAGACCCCCATCTAAATACCATCCCCCCGGGACAGACCCCCATCTAAGTACTAACCCTGGGGACAGACCCCGATCTAAATAGATCCCCGGGGACAGACCCCCATCTAAATACATCCCTGGGGACAGACCCCCATCTAAATACATCCACGGGGACAGACCCCCATCTAAATACCCCACCCGGGGACAGACCTCTATCCAGATACCCCACCCGGGGACAGACACCCATCTAAATACTAATCACGGGAACAGACCCCATTCTAAATACATGCCCGGGAACAGACCTCCATCCAGATACCCCACCCGGGGACAGACCCCCATCTAATTATACCCTTATAATACCCCTGTTACAAATACCTGACGGGAACAGACCCCCATCTAAATACTAACCCCGGGGACAGACCCCCATCTAAATACATACCAGGATACAGACCGCCATCTAAATACATCCCCTGGGACAGACCCCCATCTCAGTACTAATCACGGGAACAGACCCCGATCTAAATACATGCCCGGGGACAGACCTCCATCCAGATACCCCACCCGGGGACAGACCCCCATCTAAATACTAATCACGGGAACAGACCCCATTCTAAATACATCCCCGGGATCAGACCCCCATCTAAATACCCCACCCGGGGACAGACTCCCATCTAAATACTAATCACGGGAACAGACCCCGATCTAAATACATGCCCGGGGACAGACCTCCATCCAGATAACCCACCCGGGACAGACCCCCATCTAATTATACCCTTATAATACCCCAGTTACAAATACCTGACGGGAACAGACCCCCATCTAAATACTAATCACGGGAACAGACCCCGATCTAAATACATGCCCGGGGACAGACCCTCATCTAAATACCCCACCCGGGGACAGACCCCCATCTAAATACTAATCACGGGAACAGACCCCGATCTAAATACATGCCCGGGACAGACCCCCATCCAGATACCCCACCCGGGGACACACCCCCATCTAATTATACCCTTATAATACCCCTGTTACAAATACCTGACGGGAACAGACCCCCATCTAAATACTAACCCCGGGGACAGAGCCCCATCTAAATAAATCCCCGGGGACAGACCCTCATCTAAATACATCCCCGGGGACAGACCCCTATTTAGATAGCCCACCCGGGGACAGACCCCCAACTAAATAAAACCCCGGGGACAGACCCCCATCTAAATACAGACCCCCATCTAAATACTGACCCCCATCTAAATAAATCGCCGGGGACAGACCCCTATTTAGATAGCCCACCCGGGGACAGACCCCCAAATAAATAAATCCCGGGGACAGACCCCTATTTAGATAGCCCACCCGTGGACAGACCCCCAAATAAATAAATCCCCGGGGACAGACCCCTATTTAGATAGCCCACCCGGGGACAGACCCCCAACTAAATAAAACCCCGGGGACAGACCCCCTTCGAAATACAGACCCCCATCTAAATACATCCCCGGGACAGACCCCCATCCAGATACCCCACCCAGGGACAGACCCCCATCTAATTATACACTTATAATACCCCTGTTACAAATACCTGACGTTAACAGACCCCCATCTAAATACTAACCCCGGGGACAGACCCCCATCTAAATAAATCCCCGGGGACAGACCCCCATCTAAATACCCCCCGCCCCGGGACAGATCCCCATCTAAATACTAACCCCGGGGACAGACCCCCATCTAAATAAATCCCCGGGGACAGACCCCCATCTAAATACCCCCCGCCCCGGGACAGACCCCCATCTAAATACTAACCCCGGGGACAGACCCGCATCTAAATAAATCCCCGGGGACAGACCCCCATCTAAATACATCCCCGGGGACTGACCCCTATTTAGATAGCCCACCCGGGGGCAGACCCCCATCTAATTATACCCTTATAATACCCCTGTTACAAATACCTGATGGGAACAGACCCCCATCTAAATACTAACCCCGGGGACAGACCCCCATCTGAATACTAACCCCGGGGACAGGCCCCCATCTAAATACCCCCCGCCCCGGGACAGATCCCCACCTAAATACTAACCCCGGGGACAGACCCCCATCTAAATACTAACCCCGGGGACAGACCCCCATCTAAATACTAACCCCGGGGACAGACTCCCATCTAAATACCATCTGAATATGCAGAGACAGAAAGAGGTGGAGGGGCAGAGACACAAAGTAAGATGTGTTCACAGAATGGAGAGGGGTGTCCCGGGACAGGTCGGAGGGAAATGCAGAGATAATCTTGCAGGAAAGGAGGAGCAGAGATGGAAAGATTCAGGGATTTGGAAGTGAGTGAGAGAAGAAATGGACTGAGAGAGAGACAGATAAAGATGCAGAGAGTCGCAGAAAGAGAATGACAATGGAAACCTGTGAGACTCCAGAGAGAGGCAAAGATAGAAAGGATGTTGAGAGATACAGAGATAGGGATTTAAAGATGTGAAGAAACAGAGTTAGGAACAAAGAGGAAGGTGCAGGGAACAAGTTGCAGCAAGAGATGGAGAGAGGGAAATCTATGGGATTACAGTGACTGTTCTGGAGCAGCGATTCCCAAACTATTCCCTTCGGAGCACCATCCAGCCCCCTCCCTTGTGTTAAAATAAAATCCACAGACCCCCGAAAACACAAAATCAAAATACTGCGGATGCTGGAAATCTGAAATAAAAACTGTTCTGGAATTACTGAGCATTTCCAGCACTTTGTTTTTCTATCAGCCCCGAAATCACAAACAGTCTTCTTTTCTGGATCTGGAAATTAATTTGACAATGACAAATATATTTTTATTATTACTTTCCCTCTCCGGTTAAAGCTCTTGTCGGAGAATTCCACGTGGCCAAAAGATTCTCCCTCTGCATCATCACAGCTGCAGCTTCCGAAAAGATTCTCCTTGGGAATAAGAGAAATAAAATTGATTCAAACAAAGCAAAGCATTTTTGCACAGAAATAAAACACAGCGAGAGCCCAGGACTCTCTCTCCAACTCACTGACATAAAACAATCTCTCAGTGACTTACAAACACATCCCCTGACACAGAGCCAGAGACTGGGAAGTGTAGATGTGTTTACCCTGTCATTTCCTGCTGTCTCTCTCTCTCCCTCTCTCTCTCTATTTCTCTCTGTGTGTCTCTCTACATCTGTTTCTGCCTCATTGTAAAAGCACACAAACACTGGAGACCCCCATCCCCTCTCCTGTAGAAGGATAGAGAGAGAAATCCACATTCCCATCCCTGAAAATCTGAATTCAAATGGTCCCCCGGTGTTTCATTTCACTGTCAAATTCAGCCCACAGCCTGAAACACCAGCAATATTCGGGAATGAGAACAAGCCTTTACAAACCTTCACATTTCACCCATTTCATTGCTGATTCACAGAAGTATTTGACACTCAATGAATCCATTTTTAAAGTGCTCGTCACTGTTGCAACGTTGGAAATGCTGTCGGCCATTGATGCACAGCAAGATCCCACAAGCAGCAGTCTGATAACAGTGGGCTACCCCTTCTCCGCCCCCTCTTGATTCCCTCCATGTTTCCCTCACTCTCCTGCATCTCTCTCCCTCCTGTTACTCTCATTCAGAGAGACAGATGGAGAGAGAGAGAGAAATTCACGTCACTGCCCAAAACACCAGCATTATTCGGGAATTATACCGGCTTCAAGCTCCGGACTTAAATTCCAGGCCTTCAGGAGAGCTTTACACACAATGAATTCACTTCTAAAATGCACTCACTGTCACAATGCAGGGAATTCTGCAGGCAAGCTGTGCACAGCAAGATCCCAGCAATGGTGACACTTCAAAATTCAGTTTACCAAGATTTTGAGTGTGGATTTCTCTCTCTCTCTGTCTTTCTCCATCTTTCTCTGCCTTCCCTCCCTCATCCACACTCCGCCTGTCTCTCTCTCTCTCTCTCTGATTTACCTGCCACCTCCAGCTGTTTCTCTCTCTCCCTCTTTTTCTCTCCATCTGTTCCTGCCTCAGTGTTGTAATGTAAGAATTGATGCAGGGAATGTATGCACAGCAGGATCCCACAATGTGATCATAGCCAGATATCCTATCACAGTCCTCTGAAAATGCTGAACTCCATCTTTAAACTTTTCACAAGACTTTAGACAGCTTCACGTTCAGCTCTTGTAATTATTGGCCCTCAGGAGCAGTTGAGAATCAATGAACTAATTTTTAAAGTGGTCCTCACTGTTACAATGCAGGAAACCTGTAGGCAATCTGTGCACAGCAAGATCCCAAAGGCAACAATATGCTAATATGCAGATAATCTGTTTTTAGTGACGTAAGTTTCGAGATCGCAGAGGGAGGGACATTCCTGCAGTTTGAAAATCTCAAACACCCCTCTTTCTCCTGCTCCCTCCCCCCTGCACCCCATCCACATCTGTTTCTTTTTCTCTCGATCTGGGATTTAATCTAGATTGAAACGTCCGCTGAAATGTTTCTGTCACCGTTTAAAATAACCACACATCACATTCGATTCATAGAGAGATACAGCACTAAAACAGGCCCTTCGGCCCAACACTGACCATCAGCCACCCATTTATGCTAATCCTACATTAATGCCATTTTTCCCCCTCTCACGTCCCCACCTTCCCTCAATTCTCCCACCACCTACCTACACGAGGGGCAATTTTTATAATGGCCAATTTACCTTATCAACCCGCAAGTCTTTGGCATGTGGCAGGAAACCAGAGCACCCGGAGGAAACCCACACGGAGAACTTGCAAACTCCGCACAGGCAGTACCCAGAACCCAACCTGGGTTGCTGGAGCTGTGAGGCTGCGGTACTAACCACTTAGCCGCTGCAGGAAAGTCCCTCCCTCTGCGATCCCGAAACTTACATCACTGAAAACACATTATCTGTATATCATCATATTGCTGCCTGTGGGATCTTGCTGTGCACACATTGTGGCACCTATTGATTAATGGTTAAAATAGAGAAAGTGCGGGGGAGAGAAAAGCAGAGGAAGATGGAGAGAAAACAGAGAAATCCACACTACACCCTCAGGAAGCTGAATTTTAAAGTGTCCTCATTACTGTGCAGGAAATGTTGCTGGGCACGAGATGCACAGCAAGATCCCACGAGCAACAATGTGATAAAAGCTAGATTTCAGTCCCCAGAAAGGGCAAAACTCCCTCTTTAAACTGGGAACAAGCTGCTGATTTTGTCTCACCATTTCAAATAACGACAAATCACATTGCTGTGTGTGGCATGTTTTTTATTTATTAAAGGTTTAATTGGAGAAGGTGAGTGTGAAACAGAGACAGAGAAGAGAAAGCATGGGGGGAGATAGAGACACAGGGAAAGAAGGTGGAGACAGAGAGAAAGCTCAGACCTACAGTAAAATGAATTAAAATGGGCACTGTGCATCTTATTTAACTGTTAGCTTCATAGCATTGACCAAAACACCAGCAAACCTCACAGACAGGGCTGGAAGGAGCAAGGGGCAAATGGGACTCCCTCCTGGGGCTGCTCCTTTAACCCCGGGCTTTCAATCTGTATAAAACACCAGGAGCCCCAATCCAACATGAAATGGTTAACCCAGGGCCCCAGAGAGGAAATTAAACCTCAGGGTCATAAACAGACACAACTCACGTGGGCCCTTTGGGTGCAGCCTGTGGACAAGGCCTCAGTCCGTCCCCTCTGGAGGAAGCTCCTGTCCAAGGATTCCTCGTCCGGGACTTTCCCTCTTTTCATCTTCACCATGCAGTTTTCAGAAAGAAATTTCCTAAGGCAAGAGGGGGGGGGAGAGAAAATTGATGAAAAGGCATTGTTAAACAAAATAGCACAGCAAGAGCCCAGGAATTGCCCTCGGTTACACAGACACTCTCTCAGCAACACCCAAATACAAACAAATCACAGTTAATAAACCAGAGGATAAAAGGATTGTGACAGCAAACTCCACCTCTGTGTGTGTGTGTGTGTGTCTGTCTCTGTATCTCTCTCTCCCCTGTCTCTGTATCTCTCTCTGTTCCTGTCACATTCGTCCCCTGTCTCTCTTTCTCTTTGTCCATATCTGTTCTTGTCCCTCTATCTCATATGTAATGTTGACTGAAAATAGCTGTGAAATATTTCTGTCTCACCATTGAAAACAACAACAAATCACACAGCTGTGTGTGTTTTTAACTATTAAAGGTTTAAAGAGAGAGACAGAGAGAGAAATCGAAACTCAGAACTTCAGTCAAATGAACTGAAATGAATCGGGAACATTTGACACTCAGTGAATTGATTGTTAAAGTGTTCGTCACTGTTGCAATGTTGGAAACGCTGAATGCCATTTGTGCACAGCAAGATCCCACAATTTCATTTCACCCTCAAATTCACGGCACTGCCCAAAACACCATCATTACTCGGGAATTATACCAGCTTCAAGCTCAGGACTTTAATTCCAAGCCTTCAGATAATGCAAATATGCAGATAATCTGTTTTTAGTGCACAGAAAGATCCCAGCAATGGCGACACTTCAATATTCAGTGTACCAAGCTTTTGAGTGTGGATTTCTCTCTCTCTCTCTCTCTCTCTCTCTCTGTCTTTCTCGATCTTTCTCTGCATTCGCTCCCTCACACACACTCTGCCTGTTTCTCCCTCTCTCTCTCTCTCTCTGTTTAACCTGCCACCTCCAGCTGTTACTCACTCTCCCTCTTTTTCTCTCCATCTGTTTCTGCCTCAGTGTTGGATGAAGGAATTGATGCAGAGAATGTATGCACAGCAGGATCCCACAATGTGATCATAGCCAGATATCCCATCACAGTCCTCAGAAAATGCTAAACACCATCTTTAAACTTAGAACAAGTCTTTATCCAGCTTCACGTTCAGCTCTTGTAATTATTATAAAATTCTTGTAAAAACACAGAGAAATCCACATTCAGACCCTCAGGAAGCTGAATTTTAAACTGTTGTCATGGACAAAATGCTGGAGGGCGCTATAAGCACAGCAAGATCCCACAAGCAGCAATGTGATAATAGCCAGATTTCAGTTCCCAGAAAGAGCAAATCCCTCTTTAAA
The DNA here is from genome assembly GCF_036365525.1 of Heterodontus francisci. Taxonomy (NCBI): domain Eukaryota; kingdom Metazoa; phylum Chordata; class Chondrichthyes; order Heterodontiformes; family Heterodontidae; genus Heterodontus; species Heterodontus francisci. Next base: position 569,710 of record NW_027141909.1, read on the forward strand.
CTGGGAACAAGCTGCTGATTTTGTCTCACCATTTCAAATAACGACAAATCACATTGCTGTGTGTGGCATGTTTTTAGTTAAATTTATTAAAGGTTTAATTGGAGAAGGTGAGTGTGAAACCGAGACAGAGAAGAGAAAGCATGGGGGGAGATAGAGACACAGGGAAAGAAGGTGGAGACAGAGAGAAAGCTCAGACCTACAGTAAAATGAATTAAAATGGGCACTGTGCATCTTATTTAACTGTTAGCTTCATAGCATTGACCAAAACACCAGCAAACCTCACAGACAGGGCTGGAAGGAGCAAGGGGCAAATGGGACTCCCTCCTGGGGCTGCTCCTTTAACCCCAGGCTTTCAATCTGTATAAAACACCAGGAGCCCCAATCCAACATGAAATGGTTAACCCAGGGCCCCAGAGAGGAAATTAAACCTCAGGGTCATAAACAGACACAACTCACGTGGGCCCTTTGGGTGCAGCCTGTGGACAAGGCCTCAGTCCGTCCCCTCTGGAGGAAGCTCCTGTCCAAGGATTCCTCGTCCCAAACTTTCCCTCTTTTCACCTTCACCGTGCAGTTTTCAGAATGAAAATTCCTCAGGGGAAAAAAGAAGAAAATTGGATTAAAATACAAAGCGAGGACATTTTTAAACAAAATTGCACAGCAAGAGCCCAGAGTTTCCTCTCTCAGTTACACAGACAATCAGCAATATTCAAATACAATCAAATCACAGTTATAAAGCAGATTGAGACAGAGAGAGCACAAACACAGATACACAGACACACACACACTGAATCAGACTGGGGAATGTGTCCACCCTCTGCAGACAGAGAGTGAAAGGTGGGTTTTGTGATTGGAACTGAGATCTTCAAACCCAGTTTATATCCTGAGTGAGCTGTTTGCAAACTCCACCCCTTGAGCCTCTGACATGTTGGGCTGTCTCTCAATCTCCTGCCTCGGGGGCGGGGGAGGGGGCCTGTCCATTGATATGTTAATCCCAGGACAGGACCTTTCTGATTTTTACAGTCCATTGATATGTTAATCCCAGGACAGGACCTTCCTGACTTTTACAGTCCATTGATATGTTAATCCCAGCACAGCAATGCTTTCAGACATCTCTTAGTTCATTTTAAACCTTTAATTCTTTCCCTGCAGTTTCAAAATATCAAACACTGATCCAAACCTCCCCCCTCAAACCCTCACACTAAACCCACAAAAAAGACAGAGGCGCAAGGGAAGAGCCAACTGTGTAACAGCCCCGACAATCACATTTCTCTGCAGCACCTGTGGAAGAAGAGCTTGTCACTCTAGAATTGGCCTTTATAGCCACTCCAGGCGCTGCTCCACACACCACTGATCCACCTCCAGGCACTTACCCATTGTCTCTCGAGATAAGGAGGCCAAAGAAGAAAACCCACAATACAGGACTGGGCAGATAATGGGGATTGTTTCTGAGGTTGTGTTTGGGGATTTTTACTGACATCAGTGTGGATTTTAAAGTGTGTCTCCCCTTCCCTCACATCTAAAGTCTCTCAGTGTTGTTGTTGTGTGTTGACAGCTTTTCCAGTGTCCAGTCCCTTTCAACTTTTAATAAAATCTGTGGAACACAAAGAAATGTAAAGTTTCTCCCACAAGCTGTTTTGTCCTCCCTCTTTCACTGTCTTTCTCTGTCACTGCCCTGTCTCTCTCTCTGTCTCTCTCAGGACTGGGCAGACACTGGGGATTGTTACTGAGGTTCTGTTGGTCATTTTTACTGACATCAGTGTGGATTGTAAAATCTGTGTGTGTGTGTGTGTGTGTGTGTGTCTCTGTGTGTGTGTCTGTGTCTGTATGTGTGTCTGTGTGTGTGTGTGTCTGTGTGTGTGTGTGTGTGTGTGTCTGTGTGTGCGTGTGTGTGTCTGTGTGTGTCTCTGTCTGTCCCTTTATGTACGTGTCTGTGTGTGTCTCTGTCCCTTTATGGATGTGTCTGTGTGTGTGTGTGTGTCTGTGTGTGTGTGTCTGTGTGTGTGTGTCTGTGTCTGTGTGTGTGTGTCTGTGTGTGTGTGTCTCTGTCTGTCCCTTTATGTACGTGTCTGTGTGTGTCTGGGTGTGTGTGTGTGAGAGAGAGAGAATATCAGGGTCACCTCGCTCCATCTCTATCTCTCCTCCTCTCTCTGTTTCTCCTTCTCTCTCCCTCTCTCAATCCGCCTCTCTCACAGAAACATAGAAAATAGGAGCAGGAGCAGGCCATTCGGCCCTTCGGGCCTGCTCCGTCATTCAATAAAGATCATGACCGATGGTCTAATTCAGTACCCTGTTCCCACTTTCTCCCCATACCCCTTGATCCCTTTGACATTTAGAAATATATCTCTCTCCTCCATGAATATATTTAATGACTTGGCCTCCACTGCCTTCTGCGGTAGAGAATTCCACAGGTTCACCACCCTCTACCCCATCCATCTCTCCACCCTCTATCTCCGTCTCCACCCTCTATCTCCCTCTCCCCCCTCTATCTCCCTCTCCCCCCTCTATCTCCGTCTCCACCCTCTATCTCCGTCTCCACCCTCTATCTCCGTCTCCACCCTCTATCTCCCGCTCCCCCTCTATCTCCCAATTCCCCTCTATCTCCCTCTCCCCCCTCTACTTCCCTCTCCCCCTCTATCTCCCTCTCCCGCTCACTCTCCCTCTCCCCCCTCTATCTCCCAATCCCCCTCTATCTCCCTCACCCGCTCACTCTCCCTCACCCCCCTCTATCTCCCTCTCCCCCTCTATCTCCCTCTGCCCCTCTATCTCCCTCTCCCTCTCTATCTCACACATCCCCTCGATCTCACACATCCCCTCGATCTCACTCTTCCCCTCTATCTCACTCTTCACCTCTATCTCCCTCTCCCCCTCTATCTCCCTCTCCCCCTCTATCTCCCTCTCCCCCTCTATCTCCCTCTCCCCCTTTATCCCCCACACCCCCTCTATCTCACACACCCCCTCTATCTCACTCTTCCCCTCTATCTCACTCTCCCTCTCTCTCTCACTCTCCCCCTCTATCTCACTCTCCCCCTCTATCTCACTCTCCCCCTCTATCTGCCTCTCCCCCTCTATCCGACCCTGCTCCTCTATCTCACACTCTCCCCCTCTATCTCACTCTCCCCCTCGATCTCCCTCTCCCTCTCTCTCTGTCTCTCTCACTGCCTCTCTCTCTACCTCTTCCTGTCTCTCTCTCTCTGTTTCTCGCTCTCTTTGTGTCTCTCTGTCTGTTGCTCTCTCTCTCTCTCTCTCCTCTCTCTCTCTGTCCATGACTCTGTTTGTGTCTCTCTCACACCATTTCTCTCTCTCTGCCTCTCCTCTCTCTCTCTGTCCATGACTCTGTTTGTGTCTCTCTCACACCATTTCTCTCTCTCTGCCTCTGTCTCTCTGCCTCTCCCTGTCTCTATCTCTCTCTCTGTGTCTCAGTTTCCCCAATCTCTCACCATAAGACAGTCCCGTCATCCCGGGAACAAGTCTGGTGAACCTTCATTGCACTCCCTCTCTGGCAATAATATCCTTCCTAAGGTAAGGGGACCAAAACTGCACACAGTACTCCAGGTGTGGTCTAACCAAGGTTCTATGTGATTGAAGCAAGACTTCACTACTCCTGTACTCAAATCCTCTTGTGATAAAGACTAACATCCCATTAGCCTTCTGAATTGCATTCTGCACCTGCATGTTAGTTTTCAGTGACTTATTGACGGGGACACCCAGGTCGCTTTGTACATCTACGCTTTCTAATCTCTTACCATTTAATAAATACTCAATTCCACCATCCCGGGTGTGATCAGATACTCTGTCCCTTCGTAAACCACTTCCTGTCCCTCCAACAGCTTGTGCCACTGCCCTATTTATCGGTGTGTTTTCCCCTTCTGATGATGTTGAATTTGTTAGTGGCTTTTCTCCGACTGAAGTTGTTGTATTTGTTAGGTTTTTTTATCCTTGGGAAGCTGTTCTTTTCCTGTTGAAATTGTTGCATTTGTTGGTGTTTTTTTCTCCTGTTGAGGTTGTTGTTGCATTTGTTGGTGTTTTTTCCCCCTGCTGAGATTGTTGTTGCATTTGTCGGTGTTTTTTCTCATATTGAAGTTGTTGTTGCATTTGTTGGTGTTTTTCCTCCTGTTGAGGTTGTTGTTGCATTTGTCGGTGGTTTTTTCTCATGTTGAAGTTGTTGTTGCATTTGTTGGTGTTTTTTCCCCCTGCTGAGATTGTTGTTGCATTTGTCGGTGTTTTTTCTCATGTTGAAGTTGTTGTTGCATTTGTTGGTGTTTTTTTCTCCTGTTGAGGTTGTTGTTGCATTTGTCGGTGGTTTTTTTCTCCTGTTGAAGTTGTTGTTGCATTTGTTGGTGTTTTTCCTCCTGTTGAGGTTGTTGCAGAATTGATTTGAAAAACACGTTTGCTAACACTTTTCGGGATGAGAAGCTACATTCAACTGAACCCCAGGACCCGTTTCTCTGTCACGTTTAAAGCACTAACCTTGCATTAGTGAGGAGTCAGTCTCTGAAATAAATGTCCCAGTGCTGCTGTAACATAAAATGGCCACCGTGAACAAACCTAAAATGGCTGACTGATGTTCTGAGAGAGGAGGGAACGAGAGACAGACAGACAGACAGAAAGAAAGACAATCTGTCCCTCCATCTGTCTTTCACTCTCTGTCACTCCCTCTCTCTCCTTCCATCTCTGTCTTTCTCTCTGTCCCTCCATCTGTCTTCCCCCTACCCTGTCACTCCCTCTCTCTCCTTCTATCTCTGTCTCTGTCTCTCTGTCTGTCCCTCAGTCTGTCTTTCCCTCTCTGTCACTCCCTCACTCTCCTATCTCTGTCTCTCTCTCTCTTTCCCTCCATCTGTCCTTCCCTCCCTGTGACTCCATTTCTCTCCCTGTCTCTCTCTCTGTCCCTCCATCTGTCTTTCCCTCTCTGTCTCTCCACACTCTCCTTCCATCGCTGCCTCCCTCTCTCTCTGTCTCTCCAACTGCCTTTCCCTCTCTGTCTCCCCCACCCTCTCCTTCTCTCTCAGTCTCTGCCTCTCTCTATCCCTCCATCTGTCCTTCCCTCCCTGTCACTCCATCTCTCTCCTTCTCTCTCTCTCTCTGTCCCTCCATCTGTCTTCCACCCCCCATCACTCCCTCTCTCTCCTTCTCTCTCTCTCTATCCCTCCATCTGACCTTCCCTCCCTGTCACTCCATCTCTCTCCTTCTCTCTCCGTCTCTCACTTTGTCCCTCCATCTATCTTTCCCTCTCTGTCTCTCCCTCTCACTCCTTCTATCTCTGTCTCTCACTGTGTTCCTCCATCTGTCTTTCCCTCTCTGTCTCTCCCTCTCTCTACTTCTCTCTGTCTCTGCCTCTCTCTCTGTCTCTCTCTCTGCCCCTCCATCGGTCTTTCCCTCTCTGTCTCTCCTTCTATCTCTGTCTGTCCATCTGTCTTTCCCTCTCTGTCTCTCCCTCTCTCTACTTATCTCTGTCTCTGCCTCTCTCTCTGCCCCTCCATCGGTCTTTCCCTCTCTGTCACTCCCTCCCTCCTTCTCTCTGTCTCTCCCTCTCTCTCTTTCTCTCTCTCTCTGTCCCTCCATCTGTCTTCCCCCCGTCACTCCCTCTCTCTCCGTCTCTCTCTCTCTATCCCTCCATCTGACCTTCCCTCCCTGTCACTCCATCTCTCTCCTTCTCTCTCTGTCTCTCACTTTGTCCCTCCATCTGTCTTTCCCTCTCTGTCTCTCCCTCTCACTCCTACTCTCTCTGTCTCTCACTGTGTCCCTCCATCTGTCTTTCCCTCTCTGTCTCTCCCTCTCTCTCCTTCTATCTCTGTCTGTCCATCTGTCTTTCCCTCTCTGTCTCTCCCTCTCTCTCCTACTCTCTGTCTCTGCCTCTCTCTCTGTCTCTCTCTGTCTCTGACCCTCCATCTGTCTTTCCCTCACTTGCACTCCCTCTCTCTCTCCTTCTATCTCTGTCTCTCTCTTTGTCCCTCCATCTGTCTTTCCCTCCCTGTCAATCCCTCTCTCTCCTTACAGCTCTGCCTCACTCTCTCTGTCCCTCCATCTGTCTTTCCCTCTCTGGCTCTCCGTCTCTCTCCTTCTCTCACTGTCTCTGCCTCTCTCTCTGTCCCTCCATCTGTCTTTCCCTCCCTGTCACTCTATCTCGCTCCTTCTCTCTTTGTCTCACACTCTGTCCCTCCATCTGTCTTTCCCTCCCTGACACTCCCTCTCACTCCTTCTCTCTCTGTCTCTCTCTCTGCTATCACTGACACTAGGAGAACGACAGAGGGAGGGAGGGTTCGATATGACGGCATAGGGAGGGCTGCAGTGAGGGACTAACGTGGAGAGAGAGAGAGATTGTTGAGGTGGATGAAGAGGATAATGTAAGATATATGAATTTGATGAAATCCTTCACTGCTGTGTCCACAAACATATTTGAGATAGATATGTAGAGAAAACGAACATCGGGAGAGGGAGGAATGCTGATGAAGTTGGGGCCCAGCCGGACACTTTTGATGATCTTGAAGGAATAGCCTCCATTTTAAATATTCAGTAAGCTATTCCACTGGGGTAGCCATCACACCCTCGTGATATTGTTTGTGGAAATTTCATGCTGGCTTATTGGTTAATTTTTAAATCTGTGATTGATAGATTCTTGTTAACCAAATGTATTAAGAGATAAGGGGCAAAGGTGGGATATATGGTGCAAGTTTGATCACAGATCAGCCATGATCTCATTGAATGCCAGGACGGAGGTGTGGGGTTAAATTGCATCCTCCTCTTCCAATATCCCCTGTTAAATATCCTTCTTTCTCTGTCAGTCACCCTGTCAGTCTATGTCCCTCTATTTCTCTCTTTCTGCCTCTCTCTCCATGTCTCTATCGGACAGTGTAGAGTGAGATTCACTCTGTATCCACCCCACCATGTTCCTGTCCTGGGACTGTTGGATGGGACAGTGTGGAAGGAGCATTACTCTGTATCTAATCCATGCTGTACCTGTCTGGGGAATGTTGATGGGAGAGTGGAAACAGAGAGGTCTGGGACCAGGGTCCTCATGGGGAGGACTTAATGGTGCCTCCTAATTGACCAGTTAGCAATATTGGTGCTCCAGGGATGAAAGGGACATTGGCTGAGTGGATACGACATTGGCTGAGAGAGTGGACAATGGTTGTTTCAGACTGGAGGGAGGTATCCAGTGGAGGTTTATATTAGGACCACTGATCTTTTTGATATATACTAATGACTTGGACTTGTGTTTACAGGGCATAACTTCAATGTTTGCCAATGTTTGTGTCATCTGCAATGTAATAAACAGGGAAGGGACTAGTAGCAGACTTCAGGAGGAGAGAGGCAGTCTGGTGAAATGGAACACACAAGAACAAATGAATTAGGAGCAGGAGTAGGCCATTCGGCCCCTCGAGCCTGCTCTGCCATTCAATGGCTGATCTGATAGTGAACTCAACTCCACTTTCCTGTCTGTGTCCCATAACCCTTGACTCCCTAACTGATCAAAAATCTATCGAACTCAGAATTGAATATATTCAATGATCCAGCCTCCACTGCTCTCTGGGGAAGAGAATTCCACAGACTGACCCCCTCTGAGAGACACACATTTCTCCTCAGCTCAGTTTTAAATGGGACGTCCCTAATTTTTAAACTGTGTCCCCTCGTTCTAGTCTCCCCAACAAGGGGAAACATCCTCTCAGCATCCACCCTGTCCAGTCCCCTCAGGACCTGAGATGTTTCACTCTGATCACCTCTCATTCTTCTAAACTCCAGTGGGTATAGACCCAACCTGTTCAACCTTTCCTCATAAGATAACCCCTTCATCCCAGGAATCAGCCCAGTGAACCTTCTCTGAACTACTTCGAATGCAATTATATAATTTCTTCAGTAAGGAGACCAAAAGTGTCCACAATCCTGCAGACGTCGTCTAACTTATGCCCTGTACAGCTGGAACAACACTTCCCTACTTTGATATTCTATTCACCTTGCAATAAACAACAACATTCCATTTTTCTTCCTAATCACTCGCTGTAGCTACACGGTAACATTTTGTGATTCATGTACCAGGACACCCAGATCCCTCTGTACCGTACAGTTCTGCAGTCTCTCTCCATTTCAATAATATACTGATTTTTATTCTTCCTGCTAAAGTGGACAAGCTCACATTTTCCCACATTGTACTCCATCTGCCAATTTTTTGCTCACTCACTTAACCTATCGAAATCTCTTTGTAAACTTTATGTCCTCTTGACAGCTTACTATCCAACCTATCATTGGACAGACACAGGGCAGGTTAACTTCAATGCTGAGAAATGTGAAGTGATGCATTTTGGAAGGAAGACTGAGTGATATAAACTAAATGGTACAATGTTAGAATGGGTGACAGGACAGAGAGATCTGGGATTTCATCAATGTTCCCTGTTCTACCCAAAAGCTCAATTTGGCGCTTGGAATCTGTGAGTTGAATTTAGCTTCATCCTGAAAAGTGTTAGCAAACGTGTTGGGAAATGTGTCAAAAGCTGTTTCCATTCAGACATTCCTGCATTGTGGAAGTGTGAGTTATCTTTGCAGAGACAGGAAATAGAGTTGTTTGAATGGACCTGCAGGTTTTAGTTGATGCAATAAGGTGAGAATTTGAATTGTGTCCCTTCCAGATACACAGAATTGAAGGTATTTACAGAACACCACATGAAGTAGTTTACCAATGTCTGACAAACTTCAAAGACTTCAAACACATGGAAGAAGAGGAGAAGGGAACAATATACAAAACCTCAGTCAGTCACACAACAGCAGTAGGAAAATTAATCTCTTTTTATGGGTTTTAATTTGAAGGCCTGAGCTGATGATTGAAAAAGCAGGAGTTCAAATCCCACACAGGGCTGTTGTGAATTTGAATTCTATTTTTTCTTTAAAAAAACATAAATCTGGAATTAAAAAGCCTCTAGGTTGGAATGATTCACTCCTGTCTACTAGTGCAAAGCCCGTGTGTGTCTCAGTTTAGCTGTATTTATTAATGATTTAAGATGATGTGGTAGAATGCAACATACCCAAGTTTACCAATGACACAAAAATAGGCAGCATTGTAAGCAGTGTAGCTGGAAGCATCAAATTACAAAGAGATATTAATATCTTAAATAAATGGGCAAAACTGTGGTCGTTAGATTTCCATGTCAGTAAAAAAGACGAGAACAGAGTACTTTATAAATGGTGAAAAGATAGAAACACTGGAGGTTCAAAGAGACTTTGGGGGGTCCATGTCCATTTGAGTGCAGTGTAGATTTACCAGAATAATAACTGGACTCCAAGGGTTAAATTACGAGGTGATATTACACAAACTAGGGATTTATTGCCTGGAATTTAGGAGGATCAAGGTGATTTGTTCCAAGATGTAGAGATATTAAGGGGAACTGATGGCATAGTTTGGGAGAAACTATTTCAGCAGCTTGGGAACATAGGAACAGGAGTCGGCCATTCAGCCCATCGAGCCTGTTCCGCCATTCAATACGATCATGGCTGATCATCCACTTCAATGCCTTTTTCCCAGACTGAGCTTCCACAGCCCACTGGAGTCGAGAATTCCAAAGATTCACAACACTCTGAGCAAAGACATTTCTCCCCATCTCAGACCTAAGTGGCTTCCTCCTTATTTTGAAATTGTGTCCCCTGGTTCTAGACTCCCGAACCAAAGGAGACATCTTACCTACATCTAACCTGTCTCTCCTTTTTATTATTTAGTATGTTTCAATAAGATCACCTCTCATTCTTCTAAACTCCAATGAGTATCGGCCCAACCTGTTCAACCATTCCTCATAAGACAACCCCTTCATCCCAGGAATCAGCTGAGTGAACCTTCTCTGAACTGGTTCCAATGCATCCAGGTCTGACCATTTATCCACTTTGAAAGTTGCCAAACACCTTAATATTTCCCTCTCACTCTGTTTATCCCATCCAATATTTCACACTCCTCCTCTTTAACTACAATATCTGCATTGTTCCCCCTCTTTGAGAAAGACGGACCCAGAGAATTCATTCAGAACCATGCCCACATCTCCCAACTCCACAGGTAAACATTCAGCATAATTTTCATGCTTTTGTACTCAAAATCTCTATTTATGAAGCCTAAGATCCCATATGCTTTGCTGCCTACTTTCTCAATATGTCCTGCCACCTTCAAAGATGTATGTACATGTATCCCCAGGTCTCTCTGTCCCTGCACACTCCCTAGAACTGGGCCATTAAGTCTATATTCCCTCTCCCTATCCCTTCTGCCCATCTCACATTTCCCTGTATTAAATTCCTTCTGCCACTTGTCTGCCCATCCCACTCACCTATCTATGTCCTGTTGGAGTCGATTGGTGTCACCTTCACTGTTTGCATCTCCTCCAAGTTTGTTAACGGCAAATATTAAAATTTTACAAGAAGCACTGACTTTTGGGGAACACTGCTGTCTACCATCTTCCAGTCTGAAAAACAACCATTTACCACAACTCCCTGTTTTCTGTCCTTTCACCAATTTTTGATCCAAGCTGACACTGGCCCTCCTATCCCATGAGCCTCAGTTTTGTTAACCAGAATTTTATGTGCCACTTTGTCAAACGCTTTCTTCAAATCCATATAAAATCCATTGCATTCCCTTCATCAACCTTCTCTGTTACTTCATCAAATTCTTGCTGGCTTTCCCTAATGAACTCAAACCTCTCCAAGTGCCTGTTGATTTTTTTCTCTTTCAATGATTTCTCCAATTGTCCTTTTGAAAGCTACTATTGAATCTGTCTCCACCACTATCAGACATTGCATTTCAAATCTGAAGCACTTGTGTGGAAAAAAAATCCTTTTCCTCATGTCGCCAATGTTTGTTTTTGCCGATCACCTTCAATCTGTGCTCTCTGGTTATCAATCCTTCAGCCATTGGAAACACTTTCTCTTTATTTCCTCCATCTAAAGCTTCCATGATTTTATACACCCCGATCAAATCTCCTTTTAATCTTCTCTGCTCTAAGGAGAACAAGCCCAGTTTCTCCAGTCTATCAGTGTAACTGTAATAATCTCATCCAGGAACCGTTCTAGTAAATCTCTTCTGTACATTCACCAAAGCCTCCATGTCTTTCCTAAAGTGTGGTTCCAGAATTGGACACAATACTGCAGCCGAGGACAAACTATTATTTTATAAATGTTTAACATCACTTCCTGACTTTTACACTCTATACCTGTTTATAAAGCTCAGGATCCCATCGGCTTTATTAACCCATCAACAAAGGGGGAAATTCTCCCAGAACAATTGATCAGTTCCCTTAGACATGAATCCGTGAGTCGTTCCGAGGCTGAAGGGAGGGTTTAGAGAGAACCCCAAACTGGTCATTTTTTGAAGCAGAAAACCATCAATGCATTGGCAGGGATATTAATAAAGCCCTTCGGAAGACAGGAGGAGGCCATTCGTCCCCTCGAGAATGTCCTGCCCATTCTTTCAGGTCATGGCTGATTTGCTCCTTACCCACATCGAGCTGTCTCTGCTCCGAAAACATTAATACCCTTTCCGAACAAATCTCTACCGGCAATCAGGAATTAATGTCACTGCCTGTTAATACTGGGGAATTCCTTCCCTAAACCTCTCCGTCTCTCTATCTCTCATTCCTGCATAAAGACGTTCCTTAAAACTAACCTCTTTGACCAAGCTTTTTGTCATCAGCCTTAATCTCAACTTCTGTGGGTTTGGTGTCAGATTTTGTTTTATAATGGACCCTGTGCAGTGTCTTTGGGATTTTTTATTCCTCACCTTCTCCTTCACTCCGTCACTCTCTCTCTCTCTTTCTCTCCCTCACCCCCCTCCCTCTCTCTTTCTCCCCCTCACCTCTAAGACAAGTATATCCTTCCTTCAGTACTGAGACCAGGACTGTACACAATACTCCAGGTGTGGGCTCACAGAAATACCATCACACACCTAACTTGTGTCTTGCAAGTGATGGAAAAGCTTTGGGGAGTCAGGGGGTGAGTCACTTGTAGCCCAGTATTGATGTGATTTCGTCAGCTCAGTTCCTGGTCAATGTTTCCCCAGGATGTTGACGTTGGGGGATTCAGCGATGGGATAATGCTTTGAATGCCAAGGGGAGGTGGTTGGATTCTCTCTTGTTGCAGATGGTCATTGCCTGGCACTTGTGTGACGTGAATGTTACTTGCCACTGGTCGGCCCAAACCTGAATGTTGTCCGGTGCATGTGGCTCTGGATTGCTTCATTATCTGAGGCAGAATACTGTGGATGCTGGAAATCTGGAAAGCATCGAACTGAATCACGACCTCTGTTTCTCTCTCCACAGATGCTGCCTGACCTGCTCAGTATATCCAGCATTTTCTGCTGGGATCTCAGCTGAAGATGGTTTGGGCTGAGGACACGACCCTGATAAACTCCTGCCGTGAAGGCCTGGGACTGAGATGCTTGACCACAACCACAGCCACCTTCCTTTGTGCTCGGGCTTTAGAGAGGGACAAAATTGGAGAGAGCGAGATTGTTGAGTTGGATGAAGAGGATAATGTAAGATATATTAGCTTGATTTAATCCTTCACTGCTGTCTACACAAATATATAAGAGATAGGTATGGAGAGAAAAACGATCGGGCAGGGAGAAATGTGGATGAAGTTGGGGCCCAGGTGGACACTTTTGATGATCCAGGAGGATTAGTCTCCATTTTAAACATCCAGCAAGCTGTTCCACTGTGGGAGCCATCACACCCTCATGATATTGGTTGTGGAAATTTCATGCTGGCTTATTGGTTAATTTTTAAATCTGTGATTGATAGATTCTTGTTAACCAAAGGTATTAAGAGATAAGGGGCAAAGGCAGGATATATGGTGTAAGTTACATCACAGATCAGCCCTGATCTCATTGGATGCCGGAACAGAGTTGTGGGGTTGAATTGCATCCTCCTCTTCCAATATCCCCTGTGAAGTATCCTTCTTTCTCTTTTAGTCACCCTGTCAGTCTATGTTTCTGGGAGATTTCTTGTATCTTCCTCAGTGAAGACAGACACAAAGTCATCATTTATCTTCACTGCCATTTCTCTATTCCCCATTATAAATTCTCCTGACTCTGCCTGTAATGGACCCACATTTGTCTCAGCCAAACCATTCCTTTTTATGTCCCGATTGAAACTTTTACAGTCCGTTTTGATGTTTTTATGTCTGGGGGATTCTGGGACTAGTGAGCAGAGTCTGAGAATTAGAGGCAGTCCTTTCAGGAGTGAAGTTCGGAAACACGTCTACAGACTAAAGGTGGTGTTAGTTTGGAACTGTCTTCTGTAAATAACCATTGATGCAAAATCAATTGTTCATTTTTAAATCTAAGATTGGCCATCCCGAATGTCTTTTGGAAATTGAAATATTCTTCTGTCACTCTCTGTCCCTTGGGCAGTCCGTTTGTGTGTGTGTCTGTGCATGTCGGTCTCTGTCTGTGTGTGTGTGTCTGTGTGTCTGTGGAAGTCGGTCTGTGTGTGTGTGTCTATGTGTGTGTCTATGTGTGTGGTTCTGTGTGTGTGTTTCTCTGTGTGTTTCTCTGTGTGTGGGTGTGTGTGTGTGTCTGTCTGTGTCTGTGCCTGTTTCTCTCTCCTCAGTACCTCAGTAAAACTCCACATACATCAATTTGCTATTTTAATTTGGCTGCTTTTGGTGATACCACAACTGCAGAGGGTGCACTTCCTTCTGCAGGCTGGTAGGAAACCCATATCCCGCTTTTTAACGGCATATTCTGTCTGCTTTGTATACTAAATTGATGAATCCCTAATAATTGATCAAATCTGACATTGATTACTGTTTGAAAGTCTCCAGGTTTACTTTCCTCCCAGGGCTGATTAAAAGTTAGAGTTTCCCTCAGTGTTTTGGAAATATCAAACCCTGATCCCACACCCAGTAAAGTATTTTACATGATGGGACGCTGCAAATGTTGTTATACTCAGTGCGCACGGTCCCTTCATGTTGTAATAAGATGTTATAATCTCTATTCAGATAACTCTCATGACACAGGGGTAAAATTTCACTGGGTCAACATTCCGACCAAACACTAAAACATTACAGAAAGCGAGGCTCACAAATTCAACACAAGTTTCCTTTTCTGTGTCTCGCTGGTCTGTTCTGATTTTCTCTTGGGTGACATCAGTCTAGATTTTGTGTTCAGACCTGAACCCACAAACGTATAACTCAGAGGCAGGATTATTATCCACAGAGCTACAGCTGGCTCCAATGTTCCCGGAAAATTTAGTGGTTGTGCACGGCAAGTTTTTTTTGTCCCATGTGCAGTCCCTTTAAATTTTTAAGAATCTTCGAAGACGTGTGTTATTTATCACGGAACAGGACCTGCATGGCACCTTCCAGGCTGCTGCACACAGCTTTGCAGGAACACTGACCGACACTCTCCATCCCAATCTCTTCCTCTCTGGTAATCTCTCCCCATTGCTATCCTTCCCTCTCCCTGTTCTTCCCTCTCTATATCTATCCCTGTCTTTCTCACTGTTACTCTCTCCATCTGGATGGAGGAGGAGAAAGAGAGGCATATATAGAGGCAGCTTTACTCGGTATCTAACCCCACACTGTACCTGTCCTGCGAGTGTTTTATAGAACAGAGAGGACAGAGATTTGCTCTGTAGATAACTCCATTCTGTACTTGGCTTGGCAGCATTTGAAGGGACAGTTTAGACGGAGCTTTACTCTGTATCCCTGGAATTTTGAAGTGTAAGGGGTGTTAAGTTTAGTTTAGTTTATTGATACAGCACTGAAACAGGCCCTTCGGCCCACCGAGTCTGTGCCGACCATCAACAACCCATTTATACTAATCCTACACTAATTCCATATTCCTACCACATCCCCACCTGTCCCCATATTTCCCTACCACCCACCTATACAAGGGGCAATTGCTAATGGCCAATTTACCTATCAACCTGCAAGTCTTTGGCATGTGGGAGGAAACCGGAGCACCCGGTGGAAACCCACGCAGACACAGGGAGAACTTGCAAACTCCACACAGGCAGTACCCAGAATTGAACCCGGGTCGCTGGAGCTGTGAGGCTGCGGTGCTAACCACTGTGCCACTGTGCTGGGTGAATTGATCAAAGTTTACAAGACAATACTGGAAACTGATGGGGTAGATAGAGAGAAACTCTTCTCACTGGTTGGAGGAGTCTCGGACGAGGGGCACAGTCGAAAAATCGAACATTAGTCAAAGACCCTTTCAAGGGTGAAATTTATTAACACTTCTACACACAAAGGATGGTGGAATTTTGGAATTGTCTTCCACAAATGACCCCTCCCTATCTCTGCAATCTCCTCCAGCTCCACAATCCACCAATATCTGCCATCCTCTAATTCTGACCTCTTGAACATCCCCAATTTGAATCGTTCCACCATTGGTGGCCATGCCTTCAAGCTGCCAAGGCCCTAACTCTGGAATTCCTTTCCTAAACCTCTCCATCTCACTAACTCTCTTTCCTCTTTGAGGATTCTCCCTCAAACCAACCTCTGACCAAGTTTTTGGTCATCTGGTCTAATATCTCCTGAAGTGACTCGGTGTCAAATTTTTATTTTCTTGATTCATTTGTTGGATGTGTGCGTTAGTGGCCAGGACAGCATTTATTGCCCATTCATAATTGCCCTTGAGAAGGTGGTGTTGAGCCTCCTTCTTGAACCGCTGCAGTCTGTGTGGGGTAGGTACACCCACAGTGCTGTTAGGAAGGGAGATCCAGGATTTTGACCCAGTCACAGTGAAGGAGCAGCAATATAGTTCCAAGTCAGGATGGTGTGTGACTGGAAGGGAAACTTGAAGATGGTGGTGTTCCCATACGTGTTTCCTGTTGTTTGCTCTCTCTCCCCCTCCTTCTTTCTAGACCTCCCTGTCCTCCTGTCCCTCTGTGTTATGAGAACCTAAGAACAGAAGGAAGTGGGTGCAGGAACAGAGAGCCCTGGGGATGTCTGTGCACAAACTGAAGGTGGCAGAGCTAGTTGAGAAAGTGGTTAAAAGGCATATGGGATCCTAGGCTTTGTAAATGGAGGCTGAGAGTATAAAAGCAAGGAGGTTATGATGAAGCTTTGTAAAACACTGCTTCATCCTCAACTAGTATTGTGTCCAATTCTGGACACCGTACTTTCGGAAGGATGTGTGGGCTTTAGAGAGGATGCAGAAAAGATTCACGAGCAAGGTTCCAGGGATGAGGGACTTCAGTTACGTGGATAGATTGGAGAAACTGGTGTTGTTCTCCATAGAGAAGAGAAACTTGAGATGAGATTTGATAGAGGTGTTCAAAATCATGAGGGGTCCTGACAGAGTAGATGTAGGAGTAGGAATGCAGTACATAGGACATTCCAGACCCATTTCTGTTCAGTGTTTACTTAAACAAGTGAATTGACCATTTAATATTTTTAACTTACTTAACCCTTGTGTTCCCACAAAGATCAAGCTAGTAAATTCAACAGTGGCCACTTTGACTTCATCCCATCGTGTCTTATGTACATTCTGACAGGATTGCAGGTATAACTGTAGTCATAAAATTCAGCTGAAAATTGATCAGTTACATTGTTATTTCAGTCCATATTTACAGTACACACGGTACCTTACTGTTGTAATCAAGTCATATAGTGTCTATTCATCCCACTGGGGCAAAATGTCACTGGCTCAACATTCTCACCAAATACTAAAGCATTCCACAATGCAAGACTCACAAATTCAACACAAGTTTCCTTTTCTGAGTCTCGCTGGTCTGTTCTGATTCTCTGAGGGATTACTGATGCTTATCCTCCACATGAGCAATCGTCCTAATCCCGTGTGCCTGTCCTGTTCCAAACCCGGCATCCACTTACATTCAGGCAAGTGATACAGGAGCGTCTCAGTGACTGAGGCAGGTGAGTCTTGAGGCTGAGCCGGGCACAGTGAGTGACCCGGGTTAATCCGACACTCCAGGGAATGTTTAAACGGAGCTTTACTCTGTATCTAATCCGTGCTGTACCTTCTCTGAGAGTGTTCGATGGGGCAGTGCAGACGAGGAGAGTTATTCCTTACCCATTTTAAATATAGAGAAGTGAAAATCCAAGAGATTGTTTTAAGTGTGATGAGGGTTTCTGCCTCTACCATCCTTTAGAGTCATAGAGAGATGCAGCACTTATACAGGACCTTCGGCCCACCCAGTCTGTTCCGGCCATCAACCACCCATTTTATACTAATCCTTTCAGGCAGTGAGTTCCAGACACCCACCAGCCACTGGGTGAAGAAACTATTGATGTGTTTCGTTCTGTTAAGTTTGATGTCAATGTTTCCCCAGGATGTTGACGTTGGGTGATTCAGTGATGGGATAATGCTTTGAATGCCAAGGGGAGGTGGTTGGATTCTCTCTTGTTGCAGATGGTCATTGCCTGGCACTTGTGTGACGTGAATGTTACTTGTCACTGGTCGGCCCAAGCCTGAATGTTGTCTGGGTCTTGGTGCATGTGGCTCTGGATTGCTTCATTATCTGAGGCAAAATACTGTGGATGCTGGAAATCTGGAAAGCATCGAGCTGAATCACTAACTCTGTTTCTCTCTCCACAGATGCTGCTTGACCTGCTCAGTATTTAAAGCACTTTCTGCTGGGATCTCAGCTGAAGATGGTTGGGCTGAGGACACTACCCTGATAAACTCCTGCAATGAAGGCCTGGGACTGAGATGATTGACTTCCAACAACCAAAACCATCTTCCTTTGTGCTCGGTATGATTCCAACCAGTGGAGAGATTTCCCCCGATTCCCACTGACTTCAGTTTTACTCGGGCTCCTCGATGTCACACTCGGTCAAACGCTGCCTTGATGTTCAGGTCAGTCTCTCTTCCCAGTAGCAGACAGGAGTGAATCATTCCCTTTGACCCGTTGTGTACTGAAAATGCTCTGCTTCTTCACAGCCTGATACAGGACTGTACACGGCCGATTAATGTAGCCCATCAAACACTCCCAGAGCAGGTTCAGCACAGCTTAGGAACAGAGTACAGTTCCTTCAACATTCTCTCTCTGTCTCTCCCTCCTGCTATCTCTGACATAAGGAGAGAGACAGAGGGAGAGAGGGTTAGATATGAAGGCAGAGAGAGTGCTGTAGAGAGGGACAAATTTGGAGAGAGAGAGGTTGTTGAGGTGGATGAAAAGGATAATGTAAGATATATTAATTTGATGTAATCCTTCACTGCTGTGGACACAAACAAATTAGAGATAGATATGGAGAGAAAAAAACATCGGGAGAGGGGGAAATGTAGATGAAGTTGGGGCCCAGGCGGATAATGTTGATGATCCAGAAGGAACAGTCTCCATTTTAAACATCCAGCAAGCTATTCCAGTGTGGGAGCCATCACACCCAAACAGGCATAGACACACACACAAACACACAGAAATACCCACACAATGATATTGGTTGTGCAAATTTCATGCTGACTTATTGGTTAATTTTTAAATCTGTGATTGATAGATTCTTGTTAACCAAAGGTATTAAGAGATAAGGGGCAAAGGCAGGATATATGGTGTAAGTTACATCACAGATCAGCCAAGATCACATTGGATGCCGGAACAGGATTGTGGGGTTAAATTGCATCCTCCTCTTCCAATATCCCCTGTTAAATATCCTTCTTTCTCTTTTAGTCACCCTGTCAGTCTATGTCTCTCTGTTTCTCTCTCTCTGTCTCTATCGGACAGTGTAGAGTGAGATTCACTCTGTATCCACCCCATGATGTTCCTGCCCTGGGAGTGTGTGATGGGACAGTGCAGAGGGAAATTTACTCTGTGTCAAACACAACATTGTGCTTGGCTTGGGAATGTTTAATGGGACAGTGTAGCTGGAGATTTACTCTGTATCCCTGGAATTTTGAAGGCTCAGGTGTGATTTGATGATTGTTTTCAAGGTAATAAGGGAAACTGATGGGGTAGACAGAGAGTAACAATTCCCACTGGCTGCAGAGTCTAGAACATGGGGGCATAGTCTAAAAATATAAACCTAGTCTAAAAACCTTTCAGGAGTGAAATGAAGAAACACTTCAACACACCAGGTGTGGTATCACTTTGGAACTCTCTTCCACAAACAGCAATTGATGCTGAGACACTTGTTAATTTTTAAATCTGAGTTTGATAGATTTTTATGAAACCTCTCTGTCACTCCCTCTCTCTTCTCCCATCTCTGCCTCTCTCTCTGTCTCTCCATCTGCCTTTCCATCTCTGTTGCTCTCACTCTCTCCTTCTCTCTCTGTCTCTCTCTCTCTCTCTCTCTCTGTCTCTCCATCAGTCTCCCCACCCATCACTCCCTCTCTCTCCTCCTATCTCTGCTTCTCTCTCTATCCCTCCATCTGTCCGTCCCTCCCTGTCACTCCACATCTCTCTGTCTCTCACTCTGTCCCTCCATCTGTTTTTCCCTCCCTCTGTCACTCCCTCTCTCTCCTTCTATCTCTCTCTCTCTGTCGCTCTATCCCTCCATCTATCCTTCCCTCCCTGTCACTCCATCTCTCTCCTTCTCTCTTTGTCTTTATCTCCATCTCTCCATCTGTCTTTCCCTTCCTGTCGCTCCCTCTCTCTCCTTCTATCTCTGTCTCTCACTCTCTGTCTCTTCATCTGCCTTCCCAACCCCCTGACAATCCCTCTCTGTCCTTCCATCTCTGTCTCTGCATCTCTCTCTGCCTCTCTCTCTGCCTCTCTCTCTGTCTCTCTCTCTTTCCCTCCATCTGCCTTTCCCTCTCTGTCACGCCCACTCTCTCCGTCTTTCTCTGTCTCTCTCTCTCTCTATCCATCCATCTGTCCTTCCCTCCCTGTCACTCCTTCTCTCTCTGTCTCTCTCTCTGTCCCTCCATCTGTCTTTCTCTCCATGACACTCCCTCACTCTCCTTATATCTCTGTCTTTCTCTCTGTCTCTCCATCTGTCTTTCCCTCTCTGTCTGTCCGTCTCTCTTCTTCTATCACTGTCTCTGCCTCTCTCCTTCTCTCTCAGTCTCTGCCTCTCTCTATCCCTCCATCTGTCCTTCCCTCCCTGTCACTCCATCTCTCTCCTTCTCTCTCTCTCTCTGTCCCTCCATCTGTCTTCCACCCCCCATCACTCCCTCTCTCTCCATCTCTCTCTCGATCCCTCCATCTGACCTTCCCTCCCTGTCACTCCATCTCTCTCCTTCTCTCTCCGTCTCTCACTTTGTCCCTCCATCTATCTTTCCCTCTCTGTCTCCCTCTCACTCCTTCTATCTCTGTCTCTCACTGTGTTCCTCCATCTGTCTTTCCCTCTCTGGCTCTCCCTCTCTCTACTTCTCTCTGTCTCTGCCTCTCTCTCTGTCTCTCTCTCTGCCCCTCCATCGGTCTTTCCCTCTCTGTCTCTCCTTCTATCTCTGTCTGTCCATCTGTCTTTCCCTCTCTGTCTCTCCCTCTCTCTACTTCTCTCTGTCTCTGCCTCTCTCTCTGCCCCTCCATCGGTCTATCCCTCTCTGTCACTCCCTCTCTCCTTCTCTCTGTCTCTCCCTCTGTCTCCTTCTCTCTCTCTCTGTCCCTCCATCTGTCTTCCCCTCTGTCACTCCCTCTCTCTCCGTCTCTCTCTCTCTATCCCTCCATCTGACCTTCCCTCCCTGTCACTCCATCTCTCTCCTTCTCTCTCTGTCTCTCACTTTGTCCCTCCATCTGTCTTTCCCTCTCTGTCTCTCCCTCTCTCTCCTTCTATCTCTGTCTGTCCATCTGTCTTTCCCTCTCTGTCTCTCCCTCTCTCTCCTACTCTCTGTCTCTGCCTCTCTCTCTGTCTCTGTCTCTCCATTTGTCTTTCCCTCACTTGCACTCCCTGTCTCTCTCCTTCTATCTCTGTCTCTCTCTTTGTCCCTCCATCTGTCTTTCCCTCTCTGTCACCCTCTCTCTCTCCTTCTCTCTCTCTCTGTCCCTCCATCTGTCTTTCCCTCCCTGTCAATCCCTCTCTTTCCTTACATCTCTGCCTCACTCTCTCTGTCCCTCCATCTGTCTTTCTCTCTCTGGCTCTCTGTCTCTCTTCTTCTCTCACTGTCTCTGCCTCTCTCTCTGTCCCTCCATCTGTCTTTCCCTCCCTGTCACTCTATCTCGCTCCTTCTCTCTCTGTCTCTCTCTCTGTCCCTCCATCTGTCTTTCCCTCTCTGGCTCTCTGTCTCTCTCCTTCTCTCACTGTCTCTGCCTCTCTCTCTGTCCCTCCATCTGTCTTTCCCTCCCTGTCACTCGATCTCGCTCCCTCTCTCTTTGTCTCACACTCTGTACCTCCATCTGTCTTTCCCTCCCTCTCACTCCTTCTCTCTCTGTCCCTCTCTCTGCTATCACTGACACTAGGAGAGCGACAGAGGGAGGGAGGGTTAGATATGACGGCATCGAGAGGGCTGCAGTGAGGGACAAACGTGGAGAGAAAGAGATTGTTGAGGTGGATGAAGAGGATAATGTAAGATATATTAATGTGATGAAATCCTTCATTGCTGTGTACACAAACATATTTGAGATAGGTATGGAGAGAAAACGTACATCGGGAGAGGGAGGAATGCTGATGAAGTTGGGGCCCAGGCGGACACTTTTGATGATCGAGAAAGAATAGCCTCCATTTTAAATATTCAGCCAGCTATTCCACTGTGGGAACCATCACACCCTCATGATATTGTTTGTGGAAATTTCATGCTGGCTTATTGGTTAATTTTTAAACCTGTGATTGATAGATTCTTGTTAACCAAATGTATTAAGAGATAAGGGGCAAAGGCAGGATATATGGTGTTAGTTAGATCACAGATCAGCCCTGATCTCACTGAATGCAGGAACAGAGTTGTGAATTGCATCCTCCTCTTCCAATATCCCCTGTTAAATATCCTTCTTTCTCTGTCAGTCACCCTGTCAGTCTCTGTCTCTCTGTTTCTCTCTTTCTGTCTCTCTCTCTGTCTCTATCGGACAGTGTAGAGTGAGATTCACTCTGTATCCACCCCATGATGTTCCTGTCCTGGGACTGTTGGATGGGACAGTGTAGAAGGAGCAATACTCTGTATCTAATCCATGCTGTACCTGTCTGGGGAATGTTGATGGGAGAGTGGAAACAGAGAGGTCTGGGACCAGGGTCCTCATGGGGAGGACTTAATGGTGCCTCCTAATTGACCAGTTAGCAATATTGGTGCTCCAGGGATGAAAGGGACATTGGCTGAGTGGATACGACATTGGCTGAGAGAGTGGACAATGGTTGTTTCAGACTGGAGGGAGGTATACAGTGGAGGTTTATACTAGGATCACTGATCTTTTTGATATATACTAATGACTTGGACTTGTGTTTACAGGGCATAACTTCAATGTTAGCCAATGTTTGTGTCATCTGCAATGCAATAAAAGGGAAGGGACTAGTAGCAGACTTCAGGAGGATAGAGGCAGTCTGGTGAAATGGAACACACAAGAACAAATGAATAAGGAGCAGGAGTAGGCCATTCGGCCCCTCGAGCCTGCTCTGCCATTCAATGGCTGATCTGATTGTGAACTCAACTCCACTTTCCTGTCTGTGTCCCATAACCCTTGACTCCCTCATTGATCAAAAATCTATCGAACTCAGCCTTGAATATATTCAATGATCCAGCCTCCACTGGTCTCTGGGGAAGAGAATTCCACAGACTGACCCCCCTCTGAGAGAAACACATTTCTCCTCATCTCAGTTTTAAATGGAACGTCCCTAATTTTTAAACTGTGTCCCCTAGTTCTAGTCTCCCCAACAAGGGGAAACATCCTCTCAGCATCCACCCTGTCCAGTCCCCTCGGGACCTGAGATGTTTCACTCAGATCACCTCTCATTCTTCTAAACTCCAGTGTGTATAGACCCAACCTGTTCAACCTTTCCTCATAAGATAACCCCTTCATCCCAGGAATCAGCCCAGTGAACCTTCTCTGAACTACTTCGAATACAATTATATAATTTCTTCAGTGAGGAGACCAAAAGTGTCCACAATCCTGCAGACGTCGTCTAACTTATGCCCTGTACAGCTGTAACAACACTTCCCTACTTTGATATTCTATTCACCTTGCAATAAACAACAACATTCCATTTGTCTTCCTAATCACTCGCTGTAGCTACACGGTAACATTTTGTGATTCATGTCCCTGGACAGCCAGATCCCTCTGTACCGTACAGTTCTGCAGTCTCTCTCCATTTCAATAATATACTGATTTTTATTCTTCCTGCTAAAGTGGACAAGCTCACATTTTCCCACATTGTACTCCATCTGCCAATTTTTTGCTCACTCACTTAACCTATGGAAATCTCTTTGGAGACACTTTATGTCCTCTTGACAGCTTACTATCCAACCTATCATTGGACAGACACAGGGCAGGTTAACTTCAATGCTGAGAAATGTGAAGTGATGCATTTTGGAAGGAAGACTGAGTGATATAAACTAAATGGTACAATGTTAGAATGGGTGACAGGACAGAGAGATCTGGGATTTCATCAATGTTCCCTGTTCTACCCAAAAGATCAATTTGGGGCTTGGAATCTGTGAGTTGAATTTAGCTTCATCCTGAAAAGTGTTAGCAAACGTGTTGGGAAATGTGTCAAAAGCTGTTTCCATTCAGACATTCCTGCATTGTGGAAGTGTGAGCTATCTTTGCAGAGACAGGAAATAGAGTTGTTTGAATGGACCTGCAGGTTTTAGTTGATGCAATAAGGTGAGAATTTGAATTGTGTCCCTTCCAGATACACAGAATTGAAGGTATTTACAGAACACCACATGAAGTAGTTTACCAATGTCTGACAAACTTCAAAGACTTCAAACACATGGAAGAAGAGGAGAAGGGAACAATATACAAAACCTCAGTCAGTCAGACAACAGCAGGAGGAAAATGAATCTCTTTTTATGGGTTTTAATTTGAAGGCCTGAGCTGATGATTGAAAAAGTAGGAGTTCAAATCCCACACTGGGCTGTTGTGAATTTGAATTTTGTTTTTTCTAAAAATAAACATAAATCTGGAATTAAAAAACCTCTCGGTTGGAATGATTCACTCCTGTCTACTAGTGCAAAGCCCGTGTGTGTCTCAGTTTTGCTGTATTTATTAACGATTTAAGATGATGTGGTAGAATGCAACATACCCAAGTTTACCAATGACACAAAAATAGGCAGCATTGTAAGCAGTGTAGCTGGAAGCAGAACAATGCAAAGAGATATCTGAAGTGAATAGTTAAAACTGTGGTAGATAGATTTCAATGTCAGTAAAAAAGACTAGAACAGAGTACTTTATAAATGGTGAAAAGATAGAAACACTGGAGGTTCAAAGAGACTTGAGGGGTCCATGTCCATTTGAGTGCTGTGTAGATTTACCAGAATGATAACTGGACTCCAAGCGTTAAATTACGAGGTGATATTACACAAACTGGGAATAATTCCCTGGAATTTAGGAGGTTCAAGGTGATTTGATCAAAGTTGTTGAGATATTAAGGGGAACTGATGGGGTAGTTTGCGAGAAACTATTTCGGCAGCTTTGGAATATATGAACAGGAGTAGGCCATTCAGCCCGTCGAGCCTGCTCCGCCATTCAAGACGATCATGGCTGATCATCCACTTCAATGTGTTTTTCCCAGACTATCCTCATATCCCTTTATGTCATTGGTATTCAGCAATCTGTCAATCTCTGCTTTAAACATACTCAATGACTGAGCTTCCACAGCCCTCTGGGATAGAGAATTCCTAAGATTCACAACCCTCTGAGTAATGACATTTCTCCTCATCTCTGTCCCAAGTGGCTTCCCCCTTATTTTGAAATTGTGTCCCCTGGTTCTAGACTCCCGAACCAAAGGAGAAACATCTTACCTGCATCTAACCTGTCTATCCCTTTAAGTATTTCGTATGTTTCAATAAGATCACCTCTCATTCTTCTAAACTCCAATGAGTATCGGCCCAACCTGTTCAACCATTCCTCATAAGACAACCCCTTCATCCCGGGAATCAGCCGAGTGAACCTTCTCTGAACTGGTTCCAATGCATCCAGGCCTGACCATTTATCCACTTTGAAAGTTGCCGAACACCTTAATATTTCCCTCTCACTCTGTTTATCCCATCCAATATTTCACACTCCTCCTCTTTAACTACAATATCTGCATTGTTCCCCCTCTTTTATAAAGATGGAGACAAAGTATTCATTAAGAACCGTGCCCACATCTCCCACCTCCACACACACATTCCCTTTTTGGTCCCTAATACTCTATCCTTAATTATCCTCTTGCTCTTCATTTATTTATAAAACATCTTTGTGATTTCTTTGATTTAATGGTAATATTATTTTCCGGCCATTTCTTTGCTCTCCTAATTTGATTTTTAATTTCACCCTTGTACTTTCTCCACTCATCTCGGCCTCTGTGGTATTGAGCTCTCGGTATCCGACATAAGCTTCCCTCTTGTGCCTTATCGTACCCGGTTTGATCCTTGACATCCAAGGAGCTCTAGATTTCGGAGTACCACCCTGTTTGTCTTTGTGTGAACATATTTGTCATATACCCACAATACAGGACTGGGCAGATAATGGGGATTGTTACTGATGTTGCGTTTGGGGATTTTTACTGACATCAGTGTGGATTTTAAAGTGTGTCTCCCCTTCCCTCACATCTAAAGTCTCTCAGTGTTGTTGTTGTGTGTTGACAGCTTTTCCAGTGTCCAGTCCCTTTCAACTTTTAATAAAATCTGTGGAACACAAAGAAATGTAAAGTTTCTCCCACAAGCTGTTTTGTCCTCCCTCTTTCACTGTCTTTCTCTGTCACTGCCCTATCTCTCTCTCTGTCTCTCTCAGGACTGGGCAGACACTGGGGATTGTTACTGAGGTTCTGTTGGTCATTTTTACTGACATCAGTGTGGATTGTAAAATCTGTGTGTGTGTGTGTGTGTGTCTCTGTGTGTGTGTGTGTCTGTGTGTGTGTCTCTGTCTGTCCCTTTATGTACGTGTCTGTGTGTGTCTGGATGTGTGTGTGAGAGAGAGAGAATATCAGGGTCACCTCGCTCCATCTCTATCTCTCCTTCTCTCTCTGTTTCTCCTTCTCTCTCCCTCTCTCTATCCGCCTCTCTCATATAAACATAGAAAATAGGAGCAGGAACAGGCCATTCGGCCCTTTGGGCCTGCTCCGTCATTCAATAAAGATCATGACCGATGGTCTAATTCAGTACCCTGTTCCCACTTTCTCCCCATACCCCTTGATCCCTTTGACATTAAGAAATATATCTCTCTCCTCCATGAATATATTTAATGACTTGGCCTCCACTGCCTTCTGCGGTAGAGAATTCCACATGTTCACCACCCTCTACCCCATCCATCTCTCCCCCTCTATCTCCGTCTCCACCCTCTATCTCCGTCTCCACCCTCTATCTCCGTCTCCACCCTCTATCTCCCTCTCCCCCCTCTACTTCCCTCTCCCCCTCTATCTCCCAATCCCCCTCTATCTCCCTCTCCTTCCTCTATCTCCCTCTCCTCCCTCTATCTCCCTCTCCCCCTCTATCTGTCTCTCGCCCTCTATCTCACACACCCCCAATATCTCCCTCTCCCCCTATATCTCCCTCTCCCCCCTCTCTCCCTCTGGCCCTCTCTCTCCCTCTGCCCCTCTCTCTCCCTCTGCCCCTCTATCTCACTCCCCCCTCTATCTCACTCGTCCCCTCTATCTGTCTCTCCCCCCACTATCTCACATACCCCCAATATCTCCCTCTCCCCTATATCTCCCTCTCCCCCCTCTCTCTCCCTCTGCCCCCCTATATCTGCTTCTCCCCGCCTCTCTCCCTCTGCCCGTCTCTCTCCCTCTGCCCGTCTCTCTCCCTCTGCCCGTCTCTCTCCCTCTGCCCATCTCTCTCCCTCTGCCCGTCTCTCTCCCTCTGCCCCTCTCTCTCCCTCTGCCCCTCTATCTCACTCTGCCCCTCTATCTCACTCTGCCCCTCTATCTCACTCTGCCCCTCTATCTCACTCTCCCCCTCTATCTGTCTGTCTCTCCCTCTATCTGTCTGTCTCTCCATCTATCTGTCTGTCTCTCTCCCTCTATCTGTCTCTCTCCATCTATCTGTCTCTCCCCCCTCGATCTCCCTCTCCCCCTCCTCCTGAAACTCACTCTCTCTCCATCTACCTCTGTCTCTGCCACTCTCTCTGTCTCTCTCTCTGTCCCTCCTTCTGTCTTTCCCTCTCTATCTCTCTGTCTTTCTCCTTCTATCTCTCTCTCTCTGTCGCTCTATCTTAGTCTCTCTCTCTCTGCCCCTCCATCTGCCTTTTCCTCTCTGTCTCTCCCTCTCTCTCCTTCTATCTGTGTCTCTCTCTCTCTCTGTCTCTCCATCTGTCTTTCCCTTTCTGTCTCTCCCTCTCTCTCCATCTCTCTCTGTCTCTGCCTCTCTCTCTGTCCCTCCATCTGTCTTTCCCTCTCGGTCACTCCCTCTCTCTCCTTCTATCTCTGTCTCGCTCTCTGTTCCTCCAAATGTCTTTCCCTCTCTGCCAATCCCTCTCTCCTTCTCTCTGTCTATCCCTCTCTCTCCTTCTCTCTCTCTCGGTCCCTCCATCTGTATCACCCCCCCCCCCCCACCCCCACCACCTGTCATTTCCTCTCTCTCCTTCTATCTATGTCTCTCGCTCTCTATCCCTCCATCTATCCTTCCCTCTCTGTCACTCCATCTCTCTCCTTCTCTCCCTTTCTCTCCCTTACTCTCTCTCTCTGTCTTTCTATCTGTCTTTCTCTCCCTGTCACTCCCTCTCTCTCCGTCCATCTCTGCCTCTCTCTATCTCTGTCTCTCCATCTGTCTTTCCCTCTCTATGTCTGTCCATCGATCTCCTCTCTCTCTCTGTCCCTCCATTTGTCGTTCCCTCTCTGTCACTTCCTCTCTCTCCTTCTATCTCTGCCTCTCACTCTCTGTCCCTCCATCTGTCTTTCCCTCTCTGTCTCTCCATCTCTCTCCTTCTATCTCTGTCTCTGTCTCTCTCTCTCTCCATCTGTCTTTCCCTTTCTATCACTCCCTCTCTCTCTCCTTCCATCTCTGCCTCTCTCTGTCTCTCCATCTTTCTTTCCCTTTCTGTCACTCCCTCTATGTCCTTCTATCTCTCTCTCTCTCTCTCTATCCCTCCATCAGTCCTTCCCTCCCTGTCACTCCATCACTCTCTCTGTCTCTCAGTCTGTCCCTCTATCTGTCTTAGCCTCCCTGACACTCCCTCTCTCTCCTTCTATCTCTGTCTCTCCATCTGTTTTTTCCTCTGTCAACCCCTCTCTCCTTCTCTGTCACTCCCTCTCTCTCCTTCTCTCTCACTCTGTCCCTCCATCCGTCTTTCCCTCCCTGTCACTCCCACTCTCTCCTATCTCTGTCTTTCTCTCTGTCTTTCCATTTGAATTTCCCTCCCTATCACTCCCTCTCACTCGTTCTATCCCTGCAGATGGTCATTGCCTGGCACTTGTGTGACGTGAATGTTACTTGTCACTGGTCGGCCCAAACCTGAATGTTGTCCGGGTCTTGGTGCATGTGGCTCTGGATTGCTTCATTATCTGAGGCAAAATACTGTGGATGCTGGAAATCTGGAAAGCATCGAGCTGAATCACTAACTCTGTTTCTCTCTCCACAGATGCTGCTTGACCTGCTCAGTATTTCCAGTATTCTCTCCTGGGATCTCAGCTGAAGATGGTTGAGCCTCGGACACTACCCTGAGGAACTCCTGCAGTGATGTCCTGGGACTGAGATGATTGACCTCCAACAACCACAACCATCTTCCTTTGTGCTCGGTATGACTCCAACCAGCAGATTCCCACTGACTTCAGTTTTACTCGGGCTCCTCGATGTCACACTCGGTCAAACGCTGCCTTGATGTTAAGGTCAGTCTCTCTTCCCAGTAGCAGACAGGAGTGAATCGTTCCCTTTGACCCTTTGTACACTGAACAAGCTGTGTTTCTTCACAGCCTGATACAGGACTGTACACGGCCGATTAATGTAGCCCATCAAACACTCCCAGAGCAGGTTCAGCACAGCTTAGGAACAGAGTACAGTTCCTTCAACATTCTCTCTCTGTCTCTCCCTCCTGCTATCTCTGACACGAGGAGAGAGACAGAGGGAGAGAGGGTTAGATATGCAGACAGAGAGAGTGTTGTGAAGTTGGAGAGAGAGAGATTGTTGAGTGGATGAAAAGGATAATGTAAGATATATTAATTTGATGTAATCCTTCACTGCTGTGTACACAAACATATAAGAGATAGATATGGAGAGAAAAAATCATCGGCAGAGGGGGAAATGCAGATGAAGTTGGGGCCCAGGCAGATACGTTCGATGATCCAGAAGGAACAGTCTCCATTTTAAACATCCAGCCAGCTATTCCACTGTGGGAGCCATCACACCCTCATGATATTTGTTGTGCAAATTTCTTGTTGGCATATTGGTTAATTTTTAAAGCTGTGTTTGATAGATTCTTGTTAACCAAAGGTATTAAGAGATAAGGGGCAAAGGCAGGATATATGGTGTAATTTACATCACAGATCAGCCAAGATCTCATTGGATGCCGGAACAGGATTGTGGGGTTAAATTGCATCCTCCTCTTCCAGTATCCCCTTTGAAGTATCCTTCTTTCTCTGTCAGTCACCCTGTCAGTCCATGTCTCTCTGTTTCTCTCTTTCTGTCTCTCTCTCTCTCTCTACCGGACAGTGTAGAGTGAGATTCACTCTGTATCCACCCCATGATGTTCCTGCCCTGGGAGTGTGTGATGGGACAGTGTAGAGGGAAATTTACTCTGTGTCAAACCCAACATTGTGCTTGACTTGGGAATATTTAATGGGACAGTGTAGCTGGAGATTTACTCTGTATCCCTGGAATTTTGAAGGCTCAGGTGTGATTTGATGATTGTTTTCAAGATAATAAGGGAAACTGATGGGGTAGACAGAGAGTAACAATTCCCACTGGCTGCAGAGTCTAGAACATGGGGGCATAGTCTAAAAATATAAACCTAGTCTAAAAACCTTTCAGGAGTGAAATGAAGAAACACTTCAACACACCAGGTGTGGTATCAGTTTGGAACTCTCTTCCACAAACAGCAATTGATGCTGAGACACTTGTTAATTTTTAAATCTGAGTTTGATAGATTTTTATGAAACCTCTCTGTCACTCCCTCTCCCTTCTCCCATCTCTGCCTCTCTCTGTCTCTCCATCTGCCTTTCCATCTCTGTCGCTCTCACTCTCTCCTCCGCTCTC
The DNA here is from genome assembly GCF_036365525.1 of Heterodontus francisci. Taxonomy (NCBI): domain Eukaryota; kingdom Metazoa; phylum Chordata; class Chondrichthyes; order Heterodontiformes; family Heterodontidae; genus Heterodontus; species Heterodontus francisci. The sequence goes on from NW_027141909.1 coordinate 599,822, forward strand.
TGTCTCTCTCTCTCTCTCTGTCTCTCCATCAGTCTCCCCACCCATCACTCCCTCTCTCTCCTCCTATCTCTGCTTCTCTCTCTATCCCTCCATCTGTCCGTCCCTCCCTGTCACTCCATCTCTCTCTGTCTCTCACTCTGTCCCTCCATCTGTTTTTCCCTTCCTGTCGCTCCCTCTCTCTCCTTCTATCTCTGTCTCTCACTCTCTGTCTCTTCATCTGCCTTCCCAACCCCCTGACAATCCCTCTCTCTCCTTCCATCTCTGTCTCTGCATCTCTCTCTGCCTCTCTCTCTGGTTCTCTCTCTGTCTCTCTCTCTTTCCCTCCATCTGCCTTTCCCTCTCTGTCACGCCCACTCTCTCCGTCTTTCTCTGTCTCTCTCTCTCTCTATCCATCCATCTGTCCTTCCCTCCCTGTCACTCCTTCTCTCTCTGTCTCTCTCTCTGTCCCTCCATCTGTCTTTCTCTCCATGACACTCCCTCACTCTCCTTCTATCTCTGTCTTTCTCTCTGTCTCTCCATCTGTCTTTCCCTCTCTGTCTCTCCGTCACTCTCCTTCTATCTCTGTCTCTGCCTCTCTCTCTGTCTCTCTCTCTGTCCCTCCATCTATCCTTCCCTCCCTGTCACTCCATCTCTCTCCTTCTCTCTCTGTCTCTCACTCTCTCCCTCCATCTGTCTTTCTCTCCCTGTCACTCCCTCTCTCTCCGTCCATCTCTGCCTCTCTCTATCTCTGTCTCTCCATCTGTCTTTCCCTCTCTATGTCTGTCCATCGATCTCCTCTCTCACTCTGTCCCTCCATTTGTCGTTCCCTCTCTGTCACTTCCTCTCTCTCCTTCTATCTCTGCCTCTCACTCTCTGTCCATCCATCTGTCTTTCCCTCTCTGTCTCTCCATCTCTCTCCTTCTATCTCTGTGTCTCTCTCTCTCTCCATCTGTCTTTCCCTTTCTATCACTCCCTCTCTCTCTCCTTCCATCTCTTCCTCTCTCTGTCTCTCCATCTGTCTTTCCCTTTCTGTCACTCCCTCTATGTCCTTCTATCTCTCTCTCTCTCTCTCTCTATCCCTCCATCAGTCCTTCCCTCCCTGTCACTCCATCACTCTCTCTGTCTCTCAGTCTGTTCCTCTATCTGTCTTAGCCTCCCTGACACTCCCTCTCTCTCCTTCTATCTCTGGATCTCTCCCTGTCTCTCCATCTGTTTTGTCCTCTGTCAACCCCTCTCTCCTTCTCTGTCACTCCCTCTCTCTCCTTCTCTCTCACTCTGTCCCTCCATCCGTCTTTCAATCCCTGTCACTCCCACTCTCTCCTATCTCTGTCTTTCTCTCTGTCTTTCCATTTGAATTTCCCTCCCTATCACTCGTTCTATCCCTGCCTCTCTCCCTGTCCCTCCATCTGTCTTCCCACACCCCACCCATCACTCCATCTCTCTCCTTCTATCTCTGTTCTATCTCTCTATCCCTCCATCTGTCCTTCCCTCCCTGTGACTCCATTCCTCTCCCATTCTCTCTCTCTGTCCCTCCATCTGTCTTTCCCTCCCTGACACTCTCTCTCTCTCCTTCTCTCTCTCTCTCTCTCTGTCCCTACATCTGTCTTTCCCTCTCTGTCTCTCCCGCTCTCTCCCCCTCTCTGTCTCTCCCTCTCTCTCCTTCCATCTCTGCCTCTCTATCTCTCTGTCCATCCATCTGTCTTTACCTCTCTGTCTCTCCCTCTCTCTCCATCTCTCTCTGTCTCTCTCTCTCTGTCTTTCCATATGTCTTTCCCTTCCTGTCACTCCCTCTCTCTCCTTCCATCTCTGCCTCTCTCTCTCTGTCTCTCCAACTGCCTTTCCCTCTCTGTCTCACCCACACTCTCCTTCTCTCTCTGTCTCTGCCTCTCTCTCTGTCTCTCTGTCTCTCTCCCTCTGTCCCTCCATCTGCCTTTCCCTCCCAGTCACTCCTTCTCTCTCCTTCTATCTCTGTCTCACTCTCTGTCCCTCCATCTGTCATTCCCTCTCTGTTGCTCCCTCTCTCTCCTTCCATCTCAGTCTCTCTCTCTGTTCCACCATTTGTCTTTCCCTTTCTGTTGCTCCCTCTCTCTCCTTCTATCTCTGTCTCACTCTCTGTCCCTCCATCTATCATTCCCTCTCTGTTGCTCCCTCTCTCTCCTTCTATCTCAGTCTCTCTCTCTGTTCCACCATTTGTCTTCCCCTTTCTGTTGCTCCCTCTCTCTCCTTCTATCTCTGTCTCTCTCTCTGTTCCACCATTTGTCTTTCCCTCTCTGTCACTCCCACTCTCTTTCTCTCTGTCCCTCCATCTGTCTTTAGCCCCATGTCACTCCCTCTCTCTCCTTCTATCTCAGCCTCTGCCTCTTCCTCTCTCTCTCTCTCTCTCTCTCTGTTCCACCATTTGTCTTTCCCTCTCTGTCACTCCCACTCTCCTTCTCTCTATCTCTCCCTCTCCCTCCTTCACTTTCTCGCCGTCCCTCCATCTGTCTTTCCCCCCATGTCACTCCCTCTCGCTCCTTCTATCTCAGTCTCTCTCTCTGTCCCTCCATTTGTCTTTCCCTCTCTGTTGCTCCCTCTCTCTCCTTCTATCTCTGTCTCTCTCTCTGTTCCACCATTTGTCTTACCCTCTCTGTCACTCCCACTCTCCTTCTCTCTATCTCTGACCCTCTCTCTCTCCATCCGTCTGTCCTTCCCTCCCTGTCTCTCCATCTCTTTCCTTTTATCTCTATCTCTCCATCTGTCTGTCCCTCTCTGTCTCTCCCTCTCTCTCCTTCTCTCTCTGTCTCACACTTTGTCCCTCCGTCTGTCTTTCCCTCCCTGTCACTCCCTCTCTCTCCTTCTATCTCTGTCTTTCTCTCTGTCTCTCCATCTGTCTTTCCCTCCCCATCACTCCCTCTCTCTCCTTCCATCTCTGTCTCTCCATCTGTTTTTCCCTCCCTGTCACTCCCTCTCTCTCCTTCTATCTCTGTCTTTCTCTCTGTCTCTCCATCTGTCTTTCCCTCCCCATCACTCCCTCTCTCTCCTTCCATCTCTGCCTCTCTCTGTTTCTCTGTCTCTCCAACTGCCTTTCCCTCACTGTTTCTCCCAATCTCTCCTTCTCTCTCTGTCTCTGCCTCTCTCTCTGTCTCTCTCTCTGTCCCTCCATCTGTCTTTCCCTCTCTGTCTCACCCTCTCTCTCCTTCTATCTCTGTCTCTCTCTCTCAATCCCTCCATCTGTCCATCTGTCCTTCCCTCCCTGACACTCCCTCTCTCTCCTTCTCTCTCTGTCCCTCCATCTGTCTTTCCCTCCCAGTCTCTCCCTCTCTCTCCTTCTATCACTGTCTCTCTCTCTCTGTCTTTCCATCTGTCTTTCCCTTCCTGACATTCCCTCTCCTTCCTTCCAACTCTGCCACTCTCTCTCTCGCTCTGTCTCTCCAACTGCCTTTCCCTCTCTGTCTCTCCCAATCTCTCCTTCCATCTCTGTCTCTCTCTCTCTATCTCTCCATCTCTCTTTCCCTCCCAGTCACTCCCTCTCACTCTTTCAATCGCTGTCTCCCCCTCTCTCTCCTTCTATCACTGTCTCTCTCATTGTCTTTCCATCTGTCCTTCCCTCCCTGTCACTCCCTCTCTCTCCTTCCATCTCAACCTCGCTCTCTTTTTCTGTCTCTCCAACTGCCTTTCCCTCTCTGTCTCGCCCAATCTCTCCTTCTCTCTCTGTCTCTGCCTCTCTCTCTGTCCCTCCATCTGTCTTTCCCTCCCTGTCACTCCCTCTGTCTCCTTCCATCTCTGCCTCTCTCTCTGTCTCTCCATCTGCCTTTCCATCTCTGTCTCTCCCTCTCTCTCCTTCTATCACTGTCTCTCTCTCTCTGTCTTTCCATCTGTCATTCCCTCCCTGTCACTCCCTCTCTCTCCTTCCATCTCTGCCCCTCTCTCTCTCTCTGTCTCCAACTGCCTTTCCCTCTCTGTCTCTCCCTCTCTCTCCTTCTATCTCTGTCTCTCTCTCTCTATCTCTCCATCTCTCTTTCCCTCCCAGTCACTCCCTCTCACTCTTTCAATCTCTGTCTCTCCCTCTCTCTCCTTCTATCACTGTCTCTCTCACTGTCTTTCCATCTGTCCTTCCCTCCCTGTCACTCCCTCTCTCTCCTTCTATCTCTGTCTCTCTCTCTGTCCCTCCATCTGTCTTTCCCTCCCTGTCTCTCCCTCTGTCTCCTTCCATCTCTGCACCTCTCTCTGTCTCTCCATCTGTCTTTCCCTCTCTGTCTCTCCCTCTCTCTCCTTCTACCACTGTCTCCCTCTCTCTGTCTTTCCATCTGTCATTCCCTCCCTGTCACTCCCTCTCTCTCCTTCCATCTCTGCCCCTCTCTCTCTGTCTCCAACTGCCTTTCCCTCTCTGTCTCTCCCAATCTCTCCTTCTCTCTCTGTCTCTGCCTCTCTCTCTGTCTCTCTCTCTGTCCCTCCATCTGTCTTTCCCTCTCTGTCTCTCTCTCTCTATCTCTCCATCTCTCTTTCCCCCCCAGTTACTCCCTCTCTCTCGTTCAATCTCTGTCTCTCCCTCTCTCTCCTTCTATCACTGTCTCTCCATCTGTCTCTATCTGTCTTTCCCTCCCCATCACTCCCTCTCTCTACTTCCATCTCTGCCTCTCTCGCTGTCTCTCCATCTGTCTTTCCCTCTCTGTCTCTCCCTCTCTCTCCTTCTTTCACTGTCTCTCTCCCTCTGTCTTTCCATCTGTCTTTCCCTCCCTGTCACTCCCTCTCTCTCCTTCCCTCTCTGTCTCTCCCAATCTCTCCTTCTCTCTCGTTCTCTGCCTAACTGTCTCTCTCTCTGTCCCTCCATCTGCCTTTCCCTCTCTGTCTTTCCCTCTCTCTCCTTCTATCTCTGTCTCTCTCTCTCAATCCCTCCAGCTGTCCATCCGTCCTTCCCTCCCTGACACTCCCTCTCTCTCCTTCTCTCTCTGTCTAACCAAATGCCTTTCCCTCTCTGTCTCTCCCAAACTCTCCTTCTCTCTCTCTCTCTGCCTCTCTCTCTGTCTCTCTCTCTGTCCCTCCATCTGTCTTTGCCTCTCTGTCTCTCCCTCTCTCTCCTTCTCTCTCTGTCTCTCTCTCTCTATCTCTCCATCTCTCTTTCCCTCCCAGTCACTCCCTCTCTCTCCTTCAATCTCTGTCTCTCCCTCTCTCTCCTTCTATCACTGTCTCTCCCTCTCTGTCTTTCCATCTGTCTTTCCCTCCTTGTCACTCCCCCTCTCTCCTTCCATCTCTGCCCCTCTCTCTTTCTCTCTGTCTCTCCAACTGCCTTTCCCTCTCTGTCTCTCCCAATCTCTCCTTCTCTCTCTCTCTCTGTCTCTCTCTCTCTGTCTCTCTCTCTGTCCCTCCATCTGTCTTTCCCTCTCTGTCTCTCCCTCTCTCTCCTTCTGTCTCTGTCTCTCTCTCTCTCCATCCCTCCATCTGTCCATCGGTCCTTCCCTTCCTGTCACTCCATCTCTCTCCTCTCTCTGTCTCTCTCTTGGTCTCTCCATCTGTCTTCCCACATCCCCCCATCACTCCATCTCTCTCCTTCTCTCTCTGTCTCTCTCTCTCTCTATCCCTCCATCTGTCCTTCCTTCACTGTCACTCCATCTCTCTCCTCTCTCTGTCTCTCACTCTGTCCCTCCATCTGTCTTTCCCTCTCTGTCACTCCCTCCCTCTCCTTCTCACTCTGTCTCTCTCTCTGCTATCACTGACACTGGGAGAGAGACAGAGGGACGGAGGGTTAGATATGAAGGCATAGAGAGGGCCGTAGAGAGGGACAAACTTGGAGAGAGAGAGAGATTGTTGAGTTGGATGAACAGGATAATGTAAGATATATTAACTTGATTTAATCCTTCACTGCTGTGTACACAAACATATTTGAGATAGGTATGGAGAAAAAAAAAACATCGGGAGAGGGAGGAATGCAGAGGAAGTTGGGGCCCAGGCGGACACTTTTGATGATCCAGAAGGAATAGCCTCCATTTAAAATATTCAGTCAGCTATTCCACTGTGGGAACCATCACACCCTCATGATATTGTTTGTGGAAATTTCATGCTGACTTATTGGTCAATTTTTAAACCTGTGATTGATAGATTCTTGTTAACCAAAGGTATTAAGAGATAAGGGGCAAAGGTGGGATATTTGGTGTTCGTTAAATCACAGAACAGCCCTGATCTCACTGAATGCTGGAACAGGGTCGAGGGGTTAAATTGCCTCCTCATCATCCGATGTCTGATGTTTCATATCCTTCTTTCACTCTCACACACCCTGTCTGTCTGTGTCTCCCTCTATTTCTCTCATTCTCTCTCTCTCTCTGTCTCTATCGGACAGTGTAGAGTGAGATTCACTCTGTATCCACCCCATGATGTTCCTGTCCTGGGACTGTTGGATGGGACAGTGTAGAAGGAGCATTACTCTGTATCTAATCCATGCTGTACCTGTCTGGGGAATGTTGATGGGAGAGTGGAAACAGAGAGGTCTGGGACCAGGGTCCTCATGGGGAGGACTTAATGGTGCCTCCTAATTGACCAGTTAGCAATATTGGTGCTCCAGGGATGAAAGGGACATTGGCTGAGTGGATACGACATTGGCTGAGAGAGTGGACAATGGTTGTTTCAGACTGGAGGGAGGTATACAGTGGAGGTTTATATTAGGACCACTGATCTTTTTGATATATACTAATGACTTGGACTTGTGTTTACAGGGCATAACTTCAATGTTAGCCAATGTTTGTGACATCTGCAATGTAATAAAAGGGAAGGGACTAGTAGCAGACTTCAGGAGGATAGAGGCAGTCTGGTGAAATGGAACACACAAGAACAAATGAATTAGGAGCAGGAGTAGGCCATTCGGCCCCTCGAGCCTGCTCTGCCATTAAATGGCTGATCTGATTTTGAACTCAACTCCACTTTCCTGTCTGTGTCCCAGAACCCTTGACTCCCTATCTGATAAAAAATCTATCGAACTCAGCCTTGAATATATTCAATGATCCAGCCTCCACTGCTCTCTGGGGAAGAGAATTCCACAGACTGACCCCCCTCTGAGAGAAACACATTTCTCCTCATCTCAGTTTTAAATAGAACGTCCCTAATTTTTAAACTGTGTCCCCCAGTTCTAGTCTCCCCAACAAGGGGAAACATCCTCTCAGCATCCACCCTGTCCAGTCCCCTCGGGACCTGAGATGTTTCACTCAGATCACCTCTCATTCTTCTAAACTCCAGTGGGTATAGACCCAACCTGTTCAACCTTTCCTCATAAGATAACCCCTTCATCCCAGGAATCAGCCCAGTGAACCTTCTCTGAACTACTTCGAATGCAATTATATAATTTCTTCAGTAAGGAGACCAAAAGTGTCCACAATCCTGCAGACGTCGTCTAACTTATGCCCTGTACAGCTGTAACAACACTTCCCTACTTTGATATTCTATTCACCTTGCAATAAACAACAATATTCCATTTGCCTTCCTAATCACTCGCTGTAGCTACACGGTAACATTTTGTGATTCATGTACCAGGACACCCAGATCCCTCTGTACCGTACAGTTCTGCAGTCTCTCTCCATTTCAATAATATACTGATTTTTATTCTTCCTGCTAAAGTGGACAAGCTCACATTTTCCCACATTGTACTCCATCTGACAATTTTTTGCTCACTCACTTAACCTCTGGAAATCTCTTTGCAGACACTTTATGTCCTCTTGACAGCTTACTTTCCAACCTATCATTGGACAGACACAGGGCAGGTTAACTTCAATGCTGAGAAATGTGAAGTGATGCATTTTGGAAGGAAGACTGAGTGATATAAACTAAATGGTACAATGTTAGAATGGGTGACAGGACAGAGAGATCTGGGATTTTATCAATGTTCCCTGTTCTACCCAAAAGCTCAATTTGGGGCTTGGAATCTGTGAGTTGAATTTAGCTTCATCCTGAAAAGTGTTAGCAAACGTGTTGGGAAATGTGTCAAAAGCTGTTTCCATTCAGACATTCCTGCATTGTGGAAGTGTGAGCTGTCTTTGCAGAGACAGGAAATAGAGTTGTTTGAATGGACCTGCAGGTTTTAGTTGATGCAATAAGGTGAGAATTTGAATTGTGTCCCTTCCAGATACACAGAATTGAAGGTATTTACAGAACACCACATGAAGTAGTTTACCAATGTCTGACAAACTTCAAAGACTTCAAACACATGGAAGAAGAGGAGAAGGGAACAATATACAAAACCTCAGTCAGTCACACAACAGCAGTAGGAAAATGGATCTCTTTTTATGGGTTTTAATTTGAAGGCCTGAGCTGATGATTGAAAAAGCAGGAGTTCAAATCCCACACAGGGCTGTTGTGAATTTGAATTCTATTTTTTCTTTAAAAAAACATAAATCTGGAATTAAAAAGCCTCTAGGTTGGAATGATTCACTCCTGTCTACTAGTGCAAAGCCCGTGTGTGTCTCAGTTTAGCTGTATTTATTAATGATTTAAGATGATGTGGTAGAATGCAACATACCCAAGTTTACCAATGACACAAAAATAGGCAGCATTGTAAGCAGTGTAGCTGGAAGCATCAAATTACAAAGAGATATTAATATCTTAAATAAATGGGCAAAACTGTGGTCGTTAGATTTCCATGTCAGTAAAAAAGACGAGAACAGAGTACTTTATAAATGGTGAAAAGATAGAAACACTGGAGGTTCAAAGAGACTTTGGGGGGTCCATGTCCATTTGAGTGCAGTGTAGATTTACCAGAATAATAACTGGACTCCAAGGGTTAAATTACGAGGTGATATTACACAAACTAGGGATTTATTGCCTGGAATTTAGGAGGATCAAGGTGATTTGTTCCAAGATGTAGAGATATTAAGGGGAACTGATGGCATAGTTTGGGAGAAACTATTTCAGCAGCTTGGGAACATAGGAACAGGAGTCGGCCATTCAGCCCATCGAGCCTGTTCCGCCATTCAATACGATCATGGCTGATCATCCACTTCAATGCCTTTTTCCCAGACTGAGCTTCCACAGCCCACTGGAGTCGAGAATTCCAAAGATTCACAACACTCTGAGCAAAGACATTTCTCCCCATCTCAGACCTAAGTGGCTTCCTCCTTATTTTGAAATTGTGTCCCCTGGTTCTAGACTCCCGAACCAAAGGAGACATCTTACCTACATCTAACCTGTCTCTCCTTTTTATTATTTAGTATGTTTCAATAAGATCACCTCTCATTCTTCTAAACTCCAATGAGTATCGGCCCAACCTGTTCAACCATTCCTCATAAGACAACCCCTTCATCCCAGGAATCAGCTGAGTGAACCTTCTCTGAACTGGTTCCAATGCATCCAGGTCTGACCATTTATCCACTTTGAAAGTTGCCAAACACCTTAATATTTCCCTCTCACTCTGTTTATCCCATCCAATATTTCACACTCCTCCTCTTTAACTACAATATCTGCATTGTTCCCCCTCTTTGAGAAAGACGGACCCAGAGAATTCATTCAGAACCATGCCCACATCTCCCAACTCCACAGGTAAACATTCAGCATAATTTTCATGCTTTTGTACTCAAAATCTCTATTTATGAAGCCTAAGATCCCATATGCTTTGCTGCCTACTTTCTCAATATGTCCTGCCACCTTCAAAGATGTATGTACATGTATCCCCAGGTCTCTCTGTCCCTGCACACTCCCTAGAACTGGGCCATTAAGTCTATATTCCCTCTCCCTATCCCTTCTGCCCATCTCACATTTCCCTGTATTAAATTCCTTCTGCCACTTGTCTGCCCATCCCACTCACCTATCTATGTCCTGTTGGAGTCGATTGGTGTCACCTTCACTGTTTGCATCTCCTCCAAGTTTGTTAACGGCAAATATTAAAATTTTACAAGAAGCACTGACTTTTGGGGAACACTGCTGTCTACCATCTTCCAGTCTGAAAAACAACCATTTACCACAACTCCCTGTTTTCTGTCCTTTCACCAATTTTTGATCCAAGCTGACACTGGCCCTCCTATCCCATGAGCCTCAGTTTTGTTAACCAGAATTTTATGTGCCACTTTGTCAAACGCTTTCTTCAAATCCATATAAAATCCATTGCATTCCCTTCATCAACCTTCTCTGTTACTTCATCAAATTCTTGCTGGCTTTCCCTAATGAACTCAAACCTCTCCAAGTGCCTGTTGATTTTTTTCTCTTTCAATGATTTCTCCAATTGTCCTTTTGAAAGCTACTATTGAATCTGTCTCCACCACTATCAGACATTGCATTTCAAATCTGAAGCACTTGTGTGGAAAAAAAATCCTTTTCCTCATGTCGCCAATGTTTGTTTTTGCCGATCACCTTCAATCTGTGCTCTCTGGTTATCAATCCTTCAGCCATTGGAAACACTTTCTCTTTATTTCCTCCATCTAAAGCTTCCATGATTTTATACACCCCGATCAAATCTCCTTTTAATCTTCTCTGCTCTAAGGAGAACAAGCCCAGTTTCTCCAGTCTATCAGTGTAACTGTAATAATCTCATCCAGGAACCGTTCTAGTAAATCTCTTCTGTACATTCACCAAAGCCTCCATGTCTTTCCTAAAGTGTGGTTCCAGAATTGGACACAATACTGCAGCCGAGGACAAACTATTATTTTATAAATGTTTAACATCACTTCCTGACTTTTACACTCTATACCTGTTTATAAAGCTCAGGATCCCATCGGCTTTATTAACCCATCAACAAAGGGGGAAATTCTCCCAGAACAATTGATCAGTTCCCTTAGACATGAATCCGTGAGTCGTTCCGAGGCTGAAGGGAGGGTTTAGAGAGAACCCCAAACTGGTCATTTTTTGAAGCAGAAAACCATCAATGCATTGGCAGGGATATTAATAAAGCCCTTCGGAAGACAGGAGGAGGCCATTCGTCCCCTCGAGAATGTCCTGCCCATTCTTTCAGGTCATGGCTGATTTGCTCCTTACCCACATCGAGCTGTCTCTGCTCCGAAAACATTAATACCCTTTCCGAACAAATCTCTACCGGCAATCAGGAATTAATGTCACTGCCTGTTAATACTGGGGAATTCCTTCCCTAAACCTCTCCGTCTCTCTATCTCTCATTCCTGCATAAAGACGTTCCTTAAAACTAACCTCTTTGACCAAGCTTTTTGTCATCAGCCTTAATCTCAACTTCTGTGGGTTTGGTGTCAGATTTTGTTTTATAATGGACCCTGTGCAGTGTCTTTGGGATTTTTTATTCCTCACCTTCTCCTTCACTCCGTCACTCTCTCTCTCTCTTTCTCTCCCTCACCCCCCTCCCTCTCTCTTTCTCCCCCTCACCTCTAAGACAAGTATATCCTTCCTTCAGTACTGAGACCAGGACTGTACACAATACTCCAGGTGTGGGCTCACAGAAATACCATCACACACCTAACTTGTGTCTTGCAAGTGATGGAAAAGCTTTGGGGAGTCAGGGGGTGAGTCACTTGTAGCCCAGTATTGATGTGATTTCGTCAGCTCAGTTCCTGGTCAATGTTTCCCCAGGATGTTGACGTTGGGGGATTCAGCGATGGGATAATGCTTTGAATGCCAAGGGGAGGTGGTTGGATTCTCTCTTGTTGCAGATGGTCATTGCCTGGCACTTGTGTGACGTGAATGTTACTTGCCACTGGTCGGCCCAAACCTGAATGTTGTCCGGTGCATGTGGCTCTGGATTGCTTCATTATCTGAGGCAGAATACTGTGGATGCTGGAAATCTGGAAAGCATCGAACTGAATCACGACCTCTGTTTCTCTCTCCACAGATGCTGCCTGACCTGCTCAGTATATCCAGCATTTTCTGCTGGGATCTCAGCTGAAGATGGTTTGGGCTGAGGACACGACCCTGATAAACTCCTGCCGTGAAGGCCTGGGACTGAGATGCTTGACCACAACCACAGCCACCTTCCTTTGTGCTCGGGCTTTAGAGAGGGACAAAATTGGAGAGAGCGAGATTGTTGAGTTGGATGAAGAGGATAATGTAAGATATATTAGCTTGATTTAATCCTTCACTGCTGTCTACACAAATATATAAGAGATAGGTATGGAGAGAAAAACGATCGGGCAGGGAGAAATGTGGATGAAGTTGGGGCCCAGGTGGACACTTTTGATGATCCAGGAGGATTAGTCTCCATTTTAAACATCCAGCAAGCTGTTCCACTGTGGGAGCCATCACACCCTCATGATATTGGTTGTGGAAATTTCATGCTGGCTTATTGGTTAATTTTTAAATCTGTGATTGATAGATTCTTGTTAACCAAAGGTATTAAGAGATAAGGGGCAAAGGCAGGATATATGGTGTAAGTTACATCACAGATCAGCCCTGATCTCATTGGATGCCGGAACAGAGTTGTGGGGTTGAATTGCATCCTCCACTTCCAATATCCCCTGTGAAGTATCCTTCTTTCTCTTTTAGTCACCCTGTCAGTCTATGTTTCTGGGAGATTTCTTGTATCTTCCTCAGTGAAGACAGACACAAAGTCATCATTTATCTTCACTGCCATTTCTCTATTCCCCATTATAAAATCTCCTGACTCTGCCTGTAATGGACCCACATTTGTCTCAGCCAAACCATTCCTTTTTATGTCCCGATTGAAACTTTTACAGTCCGTTTTGATGTTTTTATGTCTGGGGGATTCTGGGACTAGTGAGCAGAGTCTGAGAATTAGAGGCAGTCCTTTCAGGAGTGAAGTTCGGAAACACGTCTACAGACTAAAGGTGGTGTTAGTTTGGAACTGTCTTCTGTAAATAACCATTGATGCAAAATCAATTGTTCATTTTTAAATCTAAGATTGGCCATCCCGAATGTCTTTTGGAAATTGAAATATTCTTCTGTCACTCTCTGTCCCTTGGGCAGTCCGTTTGTGTGTGTGTCTGTGCATGTCGGTCTCTGTCTGTGTGTGTCTGTGTGTCTGTGGAAGTCGGTCTGTGTGTGTGTGTCTATGTGTGTGTCTATGTGTGTGGTTCTGTGTGTGTGTTTCTCTGTGTGTTTCTCTGTGTGTGGGTGTGTGTGTGTGTCTGTCTGTGTCTGTGCCTGTTTCTCTCTCCTCAGTACCTCAGTAAAACTCCACATACATCAATTTGCTATTTTAATTTGGCTGCTTTTGGTGATACCACAACTGCAGAGGGTGCACTTCCTTCTGCAGGCTGGTAGGAAACCCATATCCCGCTTTTTAACGGCATATTCTGTCTGCTTTGTATACTAAATTGATGAATCCCTAATAATTGATCAAATCTGACATTGATTACTGTTTGAAAGTCTCCAGGTTTACTTTCCTCCCAGGGCTGATTAAAAGTTAGAGTTTCCCTCAGTGTTTTGGAAATATCAAACCCTGATCCCACACCCAGTAAAGTATTTTACATGATGGGACGCTGCAAATGTTGTTATACTCAGTGCGCACGGTCCCTTCATGTTGTAATAAGATGTTATAATCTCTATTCAGATAACTCTCATGACACAGGGGTAAAATTTCACTGGGTCAACATTCCGACCAAACACTAAAACATTACAGAAAGCGAGGCTCACAAATTCAACACAAGTTTCCTTTTCTGTGTCTCGCTGGTCTGTTCTGATTTTCTCTTGGGTGACATCAGTCTAGATTTTGTGTTCAGACCTGAACCCACAAACGTATAACTCAGAGGCAGGATTATTATCCACAGAGCTACAGCTGGCTCCAATGTTCCCGGAAAATTTAGTGGTTGTGCACGGCAAGTTTTTTTTGTCCCATGTGCAGTCCCTTTAAATTTTTAAGAATCTTCGAAGACGTGTGTTATTTATCACGGAACAGGACCTGCATGGCACCTTCCAGGCTGCTGCACACAGCTTTGCAGGAACACTGACCGACACTCTCCATCCCAATCTCTTCCTCTCTGGTAATCTCTCCCCATTGCTATCCTTCCCTCTCCCTGTTCTTCCCTCTCTATATCTATCCCTGTCTTTCTCACTGTTACTCTCTCCATCTGGATGGAGGAGGAGAAAGAGAGGCATATATAGAGGCAGCTTTACTCGGTATCTAACCCCACACTGTACCTGTCCTGCGAGTGTTTTATAGAACAGAGAGGACAGAGATTTGCTCTGTAGATAACTCCATTCTGTACTTGGCTTGGCAGCATTTGAAGGGACAGTTTAGACGGAGCTTTACTCTGTATCCCTGGAATTTTGAAGTGTAAGGGGTGTTAAGTTTAGTTTAGTTTATTGATACAGCACTGAAACAGGCCCTTCGGCCCACCGAGTCTGTGCCGACCATCAACAACCCATTTATACTAATCCTACACTAATTCCATATTCCTACCACATCCCCACCTGTCCCCATATTTCCCTACCACCCACCTATACAAGGGGCAATTGCTAATGGCCAATTTACCTATCAACCTGCAAGTCTTTGGCATGTGGGAGGAAACCGGAGCACCCGGTGGAAACCCACGCAGACACAGGGAGAACTTGCAAACTCCACACAGGCAGTACCCAGAATTGAACCCGGGTCGCTGGAGCTGTGAGGCTGCGGTGCTAACCACTGTGCCACTGTGCTGGGTGAATTGATCAAAGTTTACAAGACAATACTGGAAACTGATGGGGTAGATAGAGAGAAACTCTTCTCACTGGTTGGAGGAGTCTCGGACGAGGGGCACAGTCGAAAAATCGAACATTAGTCAAAGACCCTTTCAAGGGTGAAATTTATTAACACTTCTACACACAAAGGATGGTGGAATTTTGGAATTGTCTTCCACAAATGACCCCTCCCTATCTCTGCAATCTCCTCCAGCTCCACAATCCACCAATATCTGCCATCCTCTGATTCTGACCTCTTGAACATCCCCAATTTGAATCGTTCCACCATTGGTGGCCGTGCCTTCAAGCTGCCAAGGCCCTAACTCTGGAATTCCTTTCCTAAACCTCTCCATCTCACTAACTCTCTTTCCTCTTTGAGGATTCTCCCTCAAACCAACCTCTGACCAAGTTTTTGGTCATCTGGTCTAATATCTCCTGAAGTGACTCAGTGTCAAATTTTTATTTTCTTGATTCATTTGTTGGATGTGTGCGTTAGTGGCCAGGACAGCATTTATTGCCCATTCATAATTGCCCTTGAGAAGGTGGTGTTGAGCCTCCTTCTTGAACCGCTGCAGTCCATGTGGGGTAGGTACACCCACAGTGCTGTTAGGAAGGGAGATCCAGGATTTTGACCCAGTGACAGTGAAGGAGCAGCAATATAGTTCCAAGTCAGGATGGTGTGTGACTGGAAGGGAAACTTGAAGATGGTGGTGTTCCCATACGTGTTTCCTGTTGTTTGCTCTCTCTCCCCCTCCTTCTTTCTAGACCTCCCTGTCCTCCTGTCCCTCTCTGTCATGGGAACCTAAGAACAGAAGGAAGTGGGTGCAGGAACAGAGAGCCCTGGGGATGTCTGTGCACAAACTGAAGGTGGCAGAGCTAGTTGAGAAAGTGGTTAAAAGGCATATGGGATCCTAGGCTTTGTAAATGGAGGCTGAGAGTATAAAAGCAAGGAGGTTATGATGAAGCTTTGTAAAACACTGCTTCATCCTCAACTAGTATTGTGTCCAATTCTGGACACCGTACTTTCGGAAGGATGTGTGGGCTTTAGAGAGGATGCAGAAAAGATTCACGAGCAAGGTTCCAGGGATGAGGGACTTCAGTTACGTGGATAGATTGGAGAAACTGGTGTTGTTCTCCATAGAGAAGAGAAACTTGAGATGAGATTTGATAGAGGTGTTCAAAATCATGAGGGGTCCTGACAGAGTAGATGTAGGAGTAGGAATGCAGTACATAGGACATTCCAGACCCATTTCTGTTCAGTGTTTACTTAAACAAGTGAATTGACCATTTAATATTTTTAACTTACTTAACCCTTGTGTTCCCACAAAGATCAAGCTAGTAAATTCAACAGTGGTCACTTTGACTTCATCCCATCGTGTCTTATGTACATTCTGACAGGATTGCAGGTATAACTGTAGTCATAAAATTCAGCTGAAAATTGATCAGTTACATTGTTATTTCAGTCCATATTTACAGTACACACGGTACCTTACTGTTGTAATCAAGTCATATAGTGTCTATTCATCCCACTGGGGCAAAATGTCACTGGCTCAACATTCTCACCAAATACTAAAGCATTCCACAATGCAAGACTCACAAATTCAACACAAGTTTCCTTTTCTGAGTCTCGCTGGTCTGTTCTGATTCTCTGAGGGATTACTGATGCTTATCCTCCACATGAGCAATCGTCCTAATCCCGTGTGCCTGTCCTGTTCCAAACCCGGCATCCACTTACATTCAGGCAAGTGATACAGGAGCGTCTCAGTGACTGAGGCAGGTGAGTCTTGAGGCTGAGCCGGGCACAGTGAGTGACCCGGGTTAATCCGACACTCCAGGGAATGTTTAAACGGAGCTTTACTCTGTATCTAATCCGTGCTGTACCTTCTCTGAGAGTGTTCGATGGGGCAGTGCAGACGAGGAGAGTTATTCCTTACCCATTTTAAATATAGAGAAGTGAAAATCCAAGAGATTGTTTTAAGTGTGATGAGGGTTTCTGCCTCTACCATCCTTTAGAGTCATAGAGAGATGCAGCACTTATACAGGACCTTCGGCCCACCCAGTCTGTTCCGGCCATCAACCACCCATTTTATACTAATCCTTTCAGGCAGTGAGTTCCAGACACCCACCAGCCACTGGGTGAAGAAACTATTGATGTGTTTCGTTCTGTTAAGTTTGATGTCAATGTTTCCCCAGGATGTTGACGTTGGGTGATTCAGTGATGGGATAATGCTTTGAATGCCAAGGGGAGGTGGTTGGATTCTCTCTTGTTGCAGATGGTCATTGCCTGGCACTTGTGTGACGTGAATGTTACTTGTCACTGGTCGGCCCAAGCCTGAATGTTGTCTGGGTCTTGGTGCATGTGGCTCTGGATTGCTTCATTATCTGAGGCAAAATACTGTGGATGCTGGAAATCTGGAAAGCATCGAGCTGAATCACTAACTCTGTTTCTCTCTCCACAGATGCTGCTTGACCTGCTCAGTATTTAAAGCACTTTCTGCTGGGATCTCAGCTGAAGATGGTTGGGCTGAGGACACTACCCTGATAAACTCCTGCAATGAAGGCCTGGGACTGAGATGATTGACTTCCAACAACCAAAACCATCTTCCTTTGTGCTCGGTATGATTCCAACCAGTGGAGAGATTTCCCCCGATTCCCACTGACTTCAGTTTTACTCGGGCTCCTCGATGTCACACTCGGTCAAACGCTGCCTTGATGTTCAGGTCAGTCTCTCTTCCCAGTAGCAGACAGGAGTGAATCATTCCCTTTGACCCGTTGTGTACTGAAAATGCTCTGCTTCTTCACAGCCTGATACAGGACTGTACACGGCCGATTAATGTAGCCCATCAAACACTCCCAGAGCAGGTTCAGCACAGCTTAGGAACAGAGTACAGTTCCTTCAACATTCTCTCTCTGTCTCTCCCTCCTGCTATCTCTGACATAAGGAGAGAGACAGAGGGAGAGAGGGTTAGATATGAAGGCAGAGAGAGTGCTGTAGAGAGGGACAAATTTGGAGAGAGAGAGGTTGTTGAGGTGGATGAAAAGGATAATGTAAGATATATTAATTTGATGTAATCCTTCACTGCTGTGGACACAAACAAATTAGAGATAGATATGGAGAGAAAAAAACATCGGGAGAGGGGGAAATGTAGATGAAGTTGGGGCCCAGGCGGATAATGTTGATGATCCAGAAGGAACAGTCTCCATTTTAAACATCCAGCAAGCTATTCCAGTGTGGGAGCCATCACACCCAAACAGGCATAGACACACACACAAACACACAGAAATACCCACACAATGATATTGGTTGTGCAAATTTCATGCTGACTTATTGGTTAATTTTTAAATCTGTGATTGATAGATTCTTGTTAACCAAAGGTATTAAGAGATAAGGGGCAAAGGCAGGATATATGGTGTAAGTTACATCACAGATCAGCCAAGATCACATTGGATGCCGGAACAGGATTGTGGGGTTAAATTGCATCCTCCTCTTCCAATATCCCCTGTTAAATATCCTTCTTTCTCTTTTAGTCACCCTGTCAGTCTATGTCTCTCTGTTTCTCTCTCTCTGTCTCTATCGGACAGTGTAGAGTGAGATTCACTCTGTATCCACCCCATGATGTTCCTGCCCTGGGAGTGTGTGATGGGACAGTGCAGAGGGAAATTTACTCTGTGTCAAACACAACATTGTGCTTGGCTTGGGAATGTTTAATGGGACAGTGTAGCTGGAGATTTACTCTGTATCCCTGGAATTTTGAAGGCTCAGGTGTGATTTGATGATTGTTTTCAAGGTAATAAGGGAAACTGATGGGGTAGACAGAGAGTAACAATTCCCACTGGCTGCAGAGTCTAGAACATGGGGGCATAGTCTAAAAATATAAACCTAGTCTAAAAACCTTTCAGGAGTGAAATGAAGAAACACTTCAACACACCAGGTGTGGTATCACTTTGGAACTCTCTTCCACAAACAGCAATTGATGCTGAGACACTTGTTAATTTTTAAATCTGAGTTTGATAGATTTTTATGAAACCTCTCTGTCACTCCCTCTCTCTTCTCCCATCTCTGCCTCTCTCTCTGTCTCTCCATCTGCCTTTCCATCTCTGTTGCTCTCACTCTCTCCTTCTCTCTCTGTCTCTCTCTCTCTCTCTCTCTCTGTCTCTCCATCAGTCTCCCCACCCATCACTCCCTCTCTCTCCTCCTATCTCTGCTTCTCTCTCTATCCCTCCATCTGTCCGTCCCTCCCTGTCACTCCACATCTCTCTGTCTCTCACTCTGTCCCTCCATCTGTTTTTCCCTCCCTCTGTCACTCCCTCTCTCTCCTTCTATCTCTCTCTCTCTGTCGCTCTATCCCTCCATCTATCCTTCCCTCCCTGTCACTCCATCTCTCTCCTTCTCTCTTTGTCTTTATCTCCATCTCTCCATCTGTCTTTCCCTTCCTGTCGCTCCCTCTCTCTCCTTCTATCTCTGTCTCTCACTCTCTGTCTCTTCATCTGCCTTCCCAACCCCCTGACAATCCCTCTCTGTCCTTCCATCTCTGTCTCTGCATCTCTCTCTGCCTCTCTCTCTGCCTCTCTCTCTGTCTCTCTCTCTTTCCCTCCATCTGCCTTTCCCTCTCTGTCACGCCCACTCTCTCCGTCTTTCTCTGTCTCTCTCTCTCTCTATCCATCCATCTGTCCTTCCCTCCCTGTCACTCCTTCTCTCTCTGTCTCTCTCTCTGTCCCTCCATCTGTCTTTCTCTCCATGACACTCCCTCACTCTCCTTATATCTCTGTCTTTCTCTCTGTCTCTCCATCTGTCTTTCCCTCTCTGTCTGTCCGTCTCTCTTCTTCTATCACTGTCTCTGCCTCTCTCCTTCTCTCTCAGTCTCTGCCTCTCTCTATCCCTCCATCTGTCCTTCCCTCCCTGTCACTCCATCTCTCTCCTTCTCTCTCTCTCTCTGTCCCTCCATCTGTCTTCCACCCCCCATCACTCCCTCTCTCTCCATCTCTCTCTCGATCCCTCCATCTGACCTTCCCTCCCTGTCACTCCATCTCTCTCCTTCTCTCTCCGTCTCTCACTTTGTCCCTCCATCTATCTTTCCCTCTCTGTCTCCCTCTCACTCCTTCTATCTCTGTCTCTCACTGTGTTCCTCCATCTGTCTTTCCCTCTCTGGCTCTCCCTCTCTCTACTTCTCTCTGTCTCTGCCTCTCTCTCTGTCTCTCTCTCTGCCCCTCCATCGGTCTTTCCCTCTCTGTCTCTCCTTCTATCTCTGTCTGTCCATCTGTCTTTCCCTCTCTGTCTCTCCCTCTCTCTACTTCTCTCTGTCTCTGCCTCTCTCTCTGCCCCTCCATCGGTCTATCCCTCTCTGTCACTCCCTCTCTCCTTCTCTCTGTCTCTCCCTCTGTCTCCTTCTCTCTCTCTCTGTCCCTCCATCTGTCTTCCCCTCTGTCACTCCCTCTCTCTCCGTCTCTCTCTCTCTATCCCTCCATCTGACCTTCCCTCCCTGTCACTCCATCTCTCTCCTTCTCTCTCTGTCTCTCACTTTGTCCCTCCATCTGTCTTTCCCTCTCTGTCTCTCCCTCTCTCTCCTTCTATCTCTGTCTGTCCATCTGTCTTTCCCTCTCTGTCTCTCCCTCTCTCTCCTACTCTCTGTCTCTGCCTCTCTCTCTGTCTCTGTCTCTCCATTTGTCTTTCCCTCACTTGCACTCCCTGTCTCTCTCCTTCTATCTCTGTCTCTCTCTTTGTCCCTCCATCTGTCTTTCCCTCTCTGTCACCCTCTCTCTCTCCTTCTCTCTCTCTCTGTCCCTCCATCTGTCTTTCCCTCCCTGTCAATCCCTCTCTTTCCTTACATCTCTGCCTCACTCTCTCTGTCCCTCCATCTGTCTTTCTCTCTCTGGCTCTCTGTCTCTCTTCTTCTCTCACTGTCTCTGCCTCTCTCTCTGTCCCTCCATCTGTCTTTCCCTCCCTGTCACTCTATCTCGCTCCTTCTCTCTCTGTCTCTCTCTCTGTCCCTCCATCTGTCTTTCCCTCTCTGGCTCTCTGTCTCTCTCCTTCTCTCACTGTCTCTGCCTCTCTCTCTGTCCCTCCATCTGTCTTTCCCTCCCTGTCACTCGATCTCGCTCCCTCTCTCTTTGTCTCACACTCTGTACCTCCATCTGTCTTTCCCTCCCTCTCACTCCTTCTCTCTCTGTCCCTCTCTCTGCTATCACTGACACTAGGAGAGCGACAGAGGGAGGGAGGGTTAGATATGACGGCATCGAGAGGGCTGCAGTGAGGGACAAACGTGGAGAGAAAGAGATTGTTGAGGTGGATGAAGAGGATAATGTAAGATATATTAATGTGATGAAATCCTTCATTGCTGTGTACACAAACATATTTGAGATAGGTATGGAGAGAAAACGTACATCGGGAGAGGGAGGAATGCTGATGAAGTTGGGGCCCAGGCGGACACTTTTGATGATCGAGAAAGAATAGCCTCCATTTTAAATATTCAGCCAGCTATTCCACTGTGGGAACCATCACACCCTCATGATATTGTTTGTGGAAATTTCATGCTGGCTTATTGGTTAATTTTTAAACCTGTGATTGATAGATTCTTGTTAACCAAATGTATTAAGAGATAAGGGGCAAAGGCAGGATATATGGTGTTAGTTAGATCACAGATCAGCCCTGATCTCACTGAATGCAGGAACAGAGTTGTGAATTGCATCCTCCTCTTCCAATATCCCCTGTTAAATATCCTTCTTTCTCTGTCAGTCACCCTGTCAGTCTCTGTCTCTCTGTTTCTCTCTTTCTGTCTCTCTCTCTGTCTCTATCGGACAGTGTAGAGTGAGATTCACTCTGTATCCACCCCATGATGTTCCTGTCCTGGGACTGTTGGATGGGACAGTGTAGAAGGAGCAATACTCTGTATCTAATCCATGCTGTACCTGTCTGGGGAATGTTGATGGGAGAGTGGAAACAGAGAGGTCTGGGACCAGGGTCCTCATGGGGAGGACTTAATGGTGCCTCCTAATTGACCAGTTAGCAATATTGGTGCTCCAGGGATGAAAGGGACATTGGCTGAGTGGATACGACATTGGCTGAGAGAGTGGACAATGGTTGTTTCAGACTGGAGGGAGGTATACAGTGGAGGTTTATACTAGGATCACTGATCTTTTTGATATATACTAATGACTTGGACTTGTGTTTACAGGGCATAACTTCAATGTTAGCCAATGTTTGTGTCATCTGCAATGCAATAAAAGGGAAGGGACTAGTAGCAGACTTCAGGAGGATAGAGGCAGTCTGGTGAAATGGAACACACAAGAACAAATGAATAAGGAGCAGGAGTAGGCCATTCGGCCCCTCGAGCCTGCTCTGCCATTCAATGGCTGATCTGATTGTGAACTCAACTCCACTTTCCTGTCTGTGTCCCATAACCCTTGACTCCCTCATTGATCAAAAATCTATCGAACTCAGCCTTGAATATATTCAATGATCCAGCCTCCACTGGTCTCTGGGGAAGAGAATTCCACAGACTGACCCCCCTCTGAGAGAAACACATTTCTCCTCATCTCAGTTTTAAATGGAACGTCCCTAATTTTTAAACTGTGTCCCCTAGTTCTAGTCTCCCCAACAAGGGGAAACATCCTCTCAGCATCCACCCTGTCCAGTCCCCTCGGGACCTGAGATGTTTCACTCAGATCACCTCTCATTCTTCTAAACTCCAGTGTGTATAGACCCAACCTGTTCAACCTTTCCTCATAAGATAACCCCTTCATCCCAGGAATCAGCCCAGTGAACCTTCTCTGAACTACTTCGAATACAATTATATAATTTCTTCAGTGAGGAGACCAAAAGTGTCCACAATCCTGCAGACGTCGTCTAACTTATGCCCTGTACAGCTGTAACAACACTTCCCTACTTTGATATTCTATTCACCTTGCAATAAACAACAACATTCCATTTGTCTTCCTAATCACTCGCTGTAGCTACACGGTAACATTTTGTGATTCATGTCCCTGGACAGCCAGATCCCTCTGTACCGTACAGTTCTGCAGTCTCTCTCCATTTCAATAATATACTGATTTTTATTCTTCCTGCTAAAGTGGACAAGCTCACATTTTCCCACATTGTACTCCATCTGCCAATTTTTTGCTCACTCACTTAACCTATGGAAATCTCTTTGGAGACACTTTATGTCCTCTTGACAGCTTACTATCCAACCTATCATTGGACAGACACAGGGCAGGTTAACTTCAATGCTGAGAAATGTGAAGTGATGCATTTTGGAAGGAAGACTGAGTGATATAAACTAAATGGTACAATGTTAGAATGGGTGACAGGACAGAGAGATCTGGGATTTCATCAATGTTCCCTGTTCTACCCAAAAGATCAATTTGGGGCTTGGAATCTGTGAGTTGAATTTAGCTTCATCCTGAAAAGTGTTAGCAAACGTGTTGGGAAATGTGTCAAAAGCTGTTTCCATTCAGACATTCCTGCATTGTGGAAGTGTGAGCTATCTTTGCAGAGACAGGAAATAGAGTTGTTTGAATGGACCTGCAGGTTTTAGTTGATGCAATAAGGTGAGAATTTGAATTGTGTCCCTTCCAGATACACAGAATTGAAGGTATTTACAGAACACCACATGAAGTAGTTTACCAATGTCTGACAAACTTCAAAGACTTCAAACACATGGAAGAAGAGGAGAAGGGAACAATATACAAAACCTCAGTCAGTCAGACAACAGCAGGAGGAAAATGAATCTCTTTTTATGGGTTTTAATTTGAAGGCCTGAGCTGATGATTGAAAAAGTAGGAGTTCAAATCCCACACTGGGCTGTTGTGAATTTGAATTTTGTTTTTTCTAAAAATAAACATAAATCTGGAATTAAAAAACCTCTCGGTTGGAATGATTCACTCCTGTCTACTAGTGCAAAGCCCGTGTGTGTCTCAGTTTTGCTGTATTTATTAACGATTTAAGATGATGTGGTAGAATGCAACATACCCAAGTTTACCAATGACACAAAAATAGGCAGCATTGTAAGCAGTGTAGCTGGAAGCAGAACAATGCAAAGAGATATCTGAAGTGAATAGTTAAAACTGTGGTAGATAGATTTCAATGTCAGTAAAAAAGACTAGAACAGAGTACTTTATAAATGGTGAAAAGATAGAAACACTGGAGGTTCAAAGAGACTTGAGGGGTCCATGTCCATTTGAGTGCTGTGTAGATTTACCAGAATGATAACTGGACTCCAAGCGTTAAATTACGAGGTGATATTACACAAACTGGGAATAATTCCCTGGAATTTAGGAGGTTCAAGGTGATTTGATCAAAGTTGTTGAGATATTAAGGGGAACTGATGGGGTAGTTTGCGAGAAACTATTTCGGCAGCTTTGGAATATATGAACAGGAGTAGGCCATTCAGCCCGTCGAGCCTGCTCCGCCATTCAAGACGATCATGGCTGATCATCCACTTCAATGTGTTTTTCCCAGACTATCCTCATATCCCTTTATGTCATTGGTATTCAGCAATCTGTCAATCTCTGCTTTAAACATACTCAATGACTGAGCTTCCACAGCCCTCTGGGATAGAGAATTCCTAAGATTCACAACCCTCTGAGTAATGACATTTCTCCTCATCTCTGTCCCAAGTGGCTTCCCCCTTATTTTGAAATTGTGTCCCCTGGTTCTAGACTCCCGAACCAAAGGAGAAACATCTTACCTGCATCTAACCTGTCTATCCCTTTAAGTATTTCGTATGTTTCAATAAGATCACCTCTCATTCTTCTAAACTCCAATGAGTATCGGCCCAACCTGTTCAACCATTCCTCATAAGACAACCCCTTCATCCCGGGAATCAGCCGAGTGAACCTTCTCTGAACTGGTTCCAATGCATCCAGGCCTGACCATTTATCCACTTTGAAAGTTGCCGAACACCTTAATATTTCCCTCTCACTCTGTTTATCCCATCCAATATTTCACACTCCTCCTCTTTAACTACAATATCTGCATTGTTCCCCCTCTTTTATAAAGATGGAGACAAAGTATTCATTAAGAACCGTGCCCACATCTCCCACCTCCACACACACATTCCCTTTTTGGTCCCTAATACTCTATCCTTAATTATCCTCTTGCTCTTCATTTATTTATAAAACATCTTTGTGATTTCTTTGATTTAATGGTAATATTATTTTCCGGCCATTTCTTTGCTCTCCTAATTTGATTTTTAATTTCACCCTTGTACTTTCTCCACTCATCTCGGCCTCTGTGGTATTGAGCTCTCGGTATCCGACATAAGCTTCCCTCTTGTGCCTTATCGTACCCGGTTTGATCCTTGACATCCAAGGAGCTCTAGATTTCGGAGTACCACCCTGTTTGTCTTTGTGTGAACATATTTGTCATATACCCACAATACAGGACTGGGCAGATAATGGGGATTGTTACTGATGTTGCGTTTGGGGATTTTTACTGACATCAGTGTGGATTTTAAAGTGTGTCTCCCCTTCCCTCACATCTAAAGTCTCTCAGTGTTGTTGTTGTGTGTTGACAGCTTTTCCAGTGTCCAGTCCCTTTCAACTTTTAATAAAATCTGTGGAACACAAAGAAATGTAAAGTTTCTCCCACAAGCTGTTTTGTCCTCCCTCTTTCACTGTCTTTCTCTGTCACTGCCCTATCTCTCTCTCTGTCTCTCTCAGGACTGGGCAGACACTGGGGATTGTTACTGAGGTTCTGTTGGTCATTTTTACTGACATCAGTGTGGATTGTAAAATCTGTGTGTGTGTGTGTGTGTGTCTCTGTGTGTGTGTGTGTCTGTGTGTGTGTCTCTGTCTGTCCCTTTATGTACGTGTCTGTGTGTGTCTGGATGTGTGTGTGAGAGAGAGAGAATATCAGGGTCACCTCGCTCCATCTCTATCTCTCCTTCTCTCTCTGTTTCTCCTTCTCTCTCCCTCTCTCTATCCGCCTCTCTCATATAAACATAGAAAATAGGAGCAGGAACAGGCCATTCGGCCCTTTGGGCCTGCTCCGTCATTCAATAAAGATCATGACCGATGGTCTAATTCAGTACCCTGTTCCCACTTTCTCCCCATACCCCTTGATCCCTTTGACATTAAGAAATATATCTCTCTCTTCCATGAATATATTTAATGACTTGGCCTCCACTGCCTTCTGCGGTAGAGAATTCCACATGTTCACCACCCTCTACCCCATCCATCTCTCCCCCTCTATCTCCGTCTCCACCCTCTATCTCCGTCTCCACCCTCTATCTCCGTCTCCACCCTCTATCTCCCTCTCCCCCCTCTACTTCCCTCTCCCCCTCTATCTCCCAATCCCCCTCTATCTCCCTCTCCTTCCTCTATCTCCCTCTCCTCCCTCTATCTCCCTCTCCCCCTCTATCTGTCTCTCGCCCTCTATCTCACACACCCCCAATATCTCCCTCTCCCCCTATATCTCCCTCTCCCCCCTCTCTCCCTCTGGCCCTCTCTCTCCCTCTGCCCCTCTCTCTCCCTCTGCCCCTCTATCTCACTCCCCCCTCTATCTCACTCGTCCCCTCTATCTGTCTCTCCCCCCACTATCTCACATACCCCCAATATCTCCCTCTCCCCTATATCTCCCTCTCCCCCCTCTCTCTCCCTCTGCCCCCCTATATCTGCTTCTCCCCGCCTCTCTCCCTCTGCCCGTCTCTCTCCCTCTGCCCGTCTCTCTCCCTCTGCCCGTCTCTCTCCCTCTGCCCATCTCTCTCCCTCTGCCCGTCTCTCTCCCTCTGCCCCTCTCTCTCCCTCTGCCCCTCTATCTCACTCTGCCCCTCTATCTCACTCTGCCCCTCTATCTCACTCTGCCCCTCTATCTCACTCTCCCCCTCTATCTGTCTGTCTCTCCCTCTATCTGTCTGTCTCTCCATCTATCTGTCTGTCTCTCTCCCTCTATCTGTCTCTCTCCATCTATCTGTCTCTCCCCCCTCGATCTCCCTCTCCCCCTCCTCCTGAAACTCACTCTCTCTCCATCTACCTCTGTCTCTGCCACTCTCTCTGTCTCTCTCTCTGTCCCTCCTTCTGTCTTTCCCTCTCTATCTCTCTGTCTTTCTCCTTCTATCTCTCTCTCTCTGTCGCTCTATCTTAGTCTCTCTCTCTCTGCCCCTCCATCTGCCTTTTCCTCTCTGTCTCTCCCTCTCTCTCCTTCTATCTGTGTCTCTCTCTCTCTCTGTCTCTCCATCTGTCTTTCCCTTTCTGTCTCTCCCTCTCTCTCCATCTCTCTCTGTCTCTGCCTCTCTCTCTGTCCCTCCATCTGTCTTTCCCTCTCGGTCACTCCCTCTCTCTCCTTCTATCTCTGTCTCGCTCTCTGTTCCTCCAAATGTCTTTCCCTCTCTGCCAATCCCTCTCTCCTTCTCTCTGTCTATCCCTCTCTCTCCTTCTCTCTCTCTCGGTCCCTCCATCTGTATCACCCCCCCCCCCCCACCCCCACCACCTGTCATTTCCTCTCTCTCCTTCTATCTATGTCTCTCGCTCTCTATCCCTCCATCTATCCTTCCCTCTCTGTCACTCCATCTCTCTCCTTCTCTCCCTTTCTCTCCCTTACTCTCTCTCTCTGTCTTTCTATCTGTCTTTCTCTCCCTGTCACTCCCTCTCTCTCCGTCCATCTCTGCCTCTCTCTATCTCTGTCTCTCCATCTGTCTTTCCCTCTCTATGTCTGTCCATCGATCTCCTCTCTCTCTCTGTCCCTCCATTTGTCGTTCCCTCTCTGTCACTTCCTCTCTCTCCTTCTATCTCTGCCTCTCACTCTCTGTCCCTCCATCTGTCTTTCCCTCTCTGTCTCTCCATCTCTCTCCTTCTATCTCTGTCTCTGTCTCTCTCTCTCTCCATCTGTCTTTCCCTTTCTATCACTCCCTCTCTCTCTCCTTCCATCTCTGCCTCTCTCTGTCTCTCCATCTTTCTTTCCCTTTCTGTCACTCCCTCTATGTCCTTCTATCTCTCTCTCTCTCTCTCTATCCCTCCATCAGTCCTTCCCTCCCTGTCACTCCATCACTCTCTCTGTCTCTCAGTCTGTCCCTCTATCTGTCTTAGCCTCCCTGACACTCCCTCTCTCTCCTTCTATCTCTGTCTCTCCATCTGTTTTTTCCTCTGTCAACCCCTCTCTCCTTCTCTGTCACTCCCTCTCTCTCCTTCTCTCTCACTCTGTCCCTCCATCCGTCTTTCCCTCCCTGTCACTCCCACTCTCTCCTATCTCTGTCTTTCTCTCTGTCTTTCCATTTGAATTTCCCTCCCTATCACTCCCTCTCACTCGTTCTATCCCTGCAGATGGTCATTGCCTGGCACTTGTGTGACGTGAATGTTACTTGTCACTGGTCGGCCCAAACCTGAATGTTGTCCGGGTCTTGGTGCATGTGGCTCTGGATTGCTTCATTATCTGAGGCAAAATACTGTGGATGCTGGAAATCTGGAAAGCATCGAGCTGAATCACTAACTCTGTTTCTCTCTCCACAGATGCTGCTTGACCTGCTCAGTATTTCCAGTATTCTCTCCTGGGATCTCAGCTGAAGATGGTTGAGCCTCGGACACTACCCTGAGGAACTCCTGCAGTGATGTCCTGGGACTGAGATGATTGACCTCCAACAACCACAACCATCTTCCTTTGTGCTCGGTATGACTCCAACCAGCAGATTCCCACTGACTTCAGTTTTACTCGGGCTCCTCGATGTCACACTCGGTCAAACGCTGCCTTGATGTTAAGGTCAGTCTCTCTTCCCAGTAGCAGACAGGAGTGAATCGTTCCCTTTGACCCGTTGTACACTGAACAAGCTGTGTTTCTTCACAGCCTGATACAGGACTGTACACGGCCGATTAATGTAGCCCATCAAACACTCCCAGAGCAGCTTCAGCACAGCTTAGGAACAGAGTACAGTTCCTTCAACATTCTCTCTCTGTCTCTCCCTCCTGCTATCTCTGACACGAGGAGAGAGACAGAGGGAGAGAGGGTTAGATATGCAGACAGAGAGAGTGTTGTGAAGTTGGAGAGAGAGAGGTTGTTGAGTGGATGAAAAGGATAATGTAAGATATATTAATTTGATGTAATCCTTCACTGCTGTGTACACAAACATATAAGAGATAGATATGGAGAGAAAAAATCATCGGCAGAGGGGGAAATGCAGATGAAGTTGGGGCCCAGGCAGATACGTTCGATGATCCAGAAGGAACAGTCTCCATTTTAAACATCCAGCCAGCTATTCCACTGTGGGAGCCATCACACCCTCATGATATTTGTTGTGCAAATTTCTTGTTGGCATATTGGTTAATTTTTAAAGCTGTGTTTGATAGATTCTTGTTAACCAAAGGTATTAAGAGATAAGGGGCAAAGGCAGGATATATGGTGTAATTTACATCACAGATCAGCCAAGATCTCATTGGATGCCGGAACAGGATTGTGGGGTTAAATTGCATCCTCCTCTTCCAGTATCCCCTTTGAAGTATCCTTCTTTCTCTGTCAGTCACCCTGTCAGTCCATGTCTCTCTGTTTCTCTCTTTCTGTCTCTCTCTCTCTCTCTACCGGACAGTGTAGAGTGAGATTCACTCTGTATCCACCCCATGATGTTCCTGCCCTGGGAGTGTGTGATGGGACAGTGTAGAGGGAAATTTACTCTGTGTCAAACCCAACATTGTGCTTGACTTGGGAATATTTAATGGGACAGTGTAGCTGGAGATTTACTCTGTATCCCTGGAATTTTGAAGGCTCAGGTGTGATTTGATGATTGTTTTCAAGATAATAAGGGAAACTGATGGGGTAGACAGAGAGTAACAATTCCCACTGGCTGCAGAGTCTAGAACATGGGGGCATAGTCTAAAAATATAAACCTAGTCTAAAAACCTTTCAGGAGTGAAATGAAGAAACACTTCAACACACCAGGTGTGGTATCAGTTTGGAACTCTCTTCCACAAACAGCAATTGATGCTGAGACACTTGTTAATTTTTAAATCTGAGTTTGATAGATTTTTATGAAACCTCTCTGTCACTCCCTCTCCCTTCTCCCATCTCTGCCTCTCTCTGTCTCTCCATCTGCCTTTCCATCTCTGTCGCTCTCACTCTCTCCTCCGCTCTCTGTCTCTCTCTCTCTCTCTGTCTCTCCATCAGTCTCCCCACCCATCACTCCCTCTCTCTCCTCCTATCTCTGCTTCTCTCTCTATCCCTCCATCTGTCCGTCCCTCCCTGTCACTCCATCTCTCTCTGTCTCTCACTCTGTCCCTCCATCTGTTTTTCCCTTCCTGTCGCTCCCTCTCTCTCCTTCTATCTCTGTCTCTCACTCTCTGTCTCTTCATCTGCCTTCCCAACCCCCTGACAATCCCTCTCTCTCCTTCCATCTCTGTCTCTGCATCTCTCTCTGCCTCTCTCTCTGGTTCTCTCTCTGTCTCTCTCTCTTTCCCTCCATCTGCCTTTCCCTCTCTGTCACGCCCACTCTCTCCGTCTTTCTCTGTCTCTCTCTCTCTCTATCCATCCATCTGTCCTTCCCTCCCTGTCACTCCTTCTCTCTCTGTCTCTCTCTCTGTCCCTCCATCTGTCTTTCTCTCCATGACACTCCCTCACTCTCCTTCTATCTCTGTCTTTCTCTCTGTCTCTCCATCTGTCTTTCCCTCTCTGTCTCTCCGTCACTCTCCTTCTATCTCTGTCTCTGCCTCTCTCTCTGTCTCTCTCTCTGTCCCTCCATCTATCCTTCCCTCCCTGTCACTCCATCTCTCTCCTTCTCTCTCTGTCTCTCACTCTCTCCCTCCATCTGTCTTTCTCTCCCTGTCACTCCCTCTCTCTCCGTCCATCTCTGCCTCTCTCTATCTCTGTCTCTCCATCTGTCTTTCCCTCTCTATGTCTGTCCATCGATCTCCTCTCTCACTCTGTCCCTCCATTTGTCGTTCCCTCTCTGTCACTTCCTCTCTCTCCTTCTATCTCTGCCTCTCACTCTCTGTCCATCCATCTGTCTTTCCCTCTCTGTCTCTCCATCTCTCTCCTTCTATCTCTGTGTCTCTCTCTCTCTCCATCTGTCTTTCCCTTTCTATCACTCCCTCTCTCTCTCCTTCCATCTCTGCCTCTCTCTGTCTCTCCATCTGTCTTTCCCTTTCTGTCACTCCCTCTATGTCCTTCTATCTCTCTCTCTCTCTCTCTCTATCCCTCCATCAGTCCTTCCCTCCCTGTCACTCCATCACTCTCTCTGTCTCTCAGTCTGTTCCTCTATCTGTCTTAGCCTCCCTGACACTCCCTCTCTCTCCTTCTATCTCTGGATCTCTCCCTGTCTCTCCATCTGTTTTGTCCTCTGTCAACCCCTCTCTCCTTCTCTGTCACTCCCTCTCTCTCCTTCTCTCTCACTCTGTCCCTCCATCCGTCTTTCAATCCCTGTCACTCCCACTCTCTCCTATCTCTGTCTTTCTCTCTGTCTTTCCATTTGAATTTCCCTCCCTATCACTCGTTCTATCCCTGCCTCTCTCCCTGTCCCTCCATCTGTCTTCCCACACCCCACCCATCACTCCATCTCTCTCCTTCTATCTCTGTTCTATCTCTCTATCCCTCCATCTGTCCTTCCCTCCCTGTGACTCCATTCCTCTCCCATTCTCTCTCTCTGTCCCTCCATCTGTCTTTCCCTCCCTGACACTCTCTCTCTCTCCTTCTCTCTCTCTCTCTCTCTGTCCCTACATCTGTCTTTCCCTCTCTGTCTCTCCCGCTCTCTCCCCCTCTCTGTCTCTCCCTCTCTCTCCTTCCATCTCTGCCTCTCTATCTCTCTGTCCATCCATCTGTCTTTACCTCTCTGTCTCTCCCTCTCTCTCCATCTCTCTCTGTCTCTCTCTCTCTGTCTTTCCATATGTCTTTCCCTTCCTGTCACTCCCTCTCTCTCCTTCCATCTCTGCCTCTCTCTCTCTGTCTCTCCAACTGCCTTTCCCTCTCTGTCTCACCCACACTCTCCTTCTCTCTCTGTCTCTGCCTCTCTCTCTGTCTCTCTGTCTCTCTCCCTCTGTCCCTCCATCTGCCTTTCCCTCCCAGTCACTCCTTCTCTCTCCTTCTATCTCTGTCTCACTCTCTGTCCCTCCATCTGTCATTCCCTCTCTGTTGCTCCCTCTCTCTCCTTCCATCTCAGTCTCTCTCTCTGTTCCACCATTTGTCTTTCCCTTTCTGTTGCTCCCTCTCTCTCCTTCTATCTCTGTCTCACTCTCTGTC
Source organism: Heterodontus francisci (assembly GCF_036365525.1). NCBI lineage: Eukaryota > Metazoa > Chordata > Chondrichthyes > Heterodontiformes > Heterodontidae > Heterodontus > Heterodontus francisci. The sequence goes on from NW_027141909.1 coordinate 631,473, forward strand.
CCTCCATCTATCATTCCCTCTCTGTTGCTCCCTCTCTCTCCTTCTATCTCAGTCTCTCTCTCTGTTCCACCATTTGTCTTCCCCTTTCTGTTGCTCCCTCTCTCTCCTTCTATCTCTGTCTCTCTCTCTGTTCCACCATTTGTCTTTCCCTCTCTGTCACTCCCACTCTCTTTCTCTCTGTCCCTCCATCTGTCTTTAGCCCCATGTCACTCCCTCTCTCTCCTTCTATCTCAGCCTCTGCCTCTTCCTCTCTCTCTCTCTCTCTCTCTCTGTTCCACCATTTGTCTTTCCCTCTCTGTCACTCCCACTCTCCTTCTCTCTATCTCTCCCTCTCCCTCCTTCACTTTCTCGCCGTCCCTCCATCTGTCTTTCCCCCCATGTCACTCCCTCTCGCTCCTTCTATCTCAGTCTCTCTCTCTGTCCCTCCATTTGTCTTTCCCTCTCTGTTGCTCCCTCTCTCTCCTTCTATCTCTGTCTCTCTCTCTGTTCCACCATTTGTCTTACCCTCTCTGTCACTCCCACTCTCCTTCTCTCTATCTCTGACCCTCTCTCTCTCCATCCGTCTGTCCTTCCCTCCCTGTCTCTCCATCTCTTTCCTTTTATCTCTATCTCTCCATCTGTCTGTCCCTCTCTGTCTCTCCCTCTCTCTCCTTCTCTCTCTGTCTCACACTTTGTCCCTCCGTCTGTCTTTCCCTCCCTGTCACTCCCTCTCTCTCCTTCTATCTCTGTCTTTCTCTCTGTCTCTCCATCTGTCTTTCCCTCCCCATCACTCCCTCTCTCTCCTTCCATCTCTGTCTCTCCATCTGTTTTTCCCTCCCTGTCACTCCCTCTCTCTCCTTCTATCTCTGTCTTTCTCTCTGTCTCTCCATCTGTCTTTCCCTCCCCATCACTCCCTCTCTCTCCTTCCATCTCTGCCTCTCTCTGTTTCTCTGTCTCTCCAACTGCCTTTCCCTCACTGTTTCTCCCAATCTCTCCTTCTCTCTCTGTCTCTGCCTCTCTCTCTGTCTCTCTCTCTGTCCCTCCATCTGTCTTTCCCTCTCTGTCTCACCCTCTCTCTCCTTCTATCTCTGTCTCTCTCTCTCAATCCCTCCATCTGTCCATCTGTCCTTCCCTCCCTGACACTCCCTCTCTCTCCTTCTCTCTCTGTCCCTCCATCTGTCTTTCCCTCCCAGTCTCTCCCTCTCTCTCCTTCTATCACTGTCTCTCTCTCTCTGTCTTTCCATCTGTCTTTCCCTTCCTGACATTCCCTCTCCTTCCTTCCAACTCTGCCACTCTCTCTCTCGCTCTGTCTCTCCAACTGCCTTTCCCTCTCTGTCTCTCCCAATCTCTCCTTCCATCTCTGTCTCTCTCTCTCTATCTCTCCATCTCTCTTTCCCTCCCAGTCACTCCCTCTCACTCTTTCAATCGCTGTCTCCCCCTCTCTCTCCTTCTATCACTGTCTCTCTCATTGTCTTTCCATCTGTCCTTCCCTCCCTGTCACTCCCTCTCTCTCCTTCCATCTCAACCTCGCTCTCTTTTTCTGTCTCTCCAACTGCCTTTCCCTCTCTGTCTCGCCCAATCTCTCCTTCTCTCTCTGTCTCTGCCTCTCTCTCTGTCCCTCCATCTGTCTTTCCCTCCCTGTCACTCCCTCTGTCTCCTTCCATCTCTGCCTCTCTCTCTGTCTCTCCATCTGCCTTTCCATCTCTGTCTCTCCCTCTCTCTCCTTCTATCACTGTCTCTCTCTCTCTGTCTTTCCATCTGTCATTCCCTCCCTGTCACTCCCTCTCTCTCCTTCCATCTCTGCCCCTCTCTCTCTCTCTGTCTCCAACTGCCTTTCCCTCTCTGTCTCTCCCTCTCTCTCCTTCTATCTCTGTCTCTCTCTCTCTATCTCTCCATCTCTCTTTCCCTCCCAGTCACTCCCTCTCACTCTTTCAATCTCTGTCTCTCCCTCTCTCTCCTTCTATCACTGTCTCTCTCACTGTCTTTCCATCTGTCCTTCCCTCCCTGTCACTCCCTCTCTCTCCTTCTATCTCTGTCTCTCTCTCTGTCCCTCCATCTGTCTTTCCCTCCCTGTCTCTCCCTCTGTCTCCTTCCATCTCTGCACCTCTCTCTGTCTCTCCATCTGTCTTTCCCTCTCTGTCTCTCCCTCTCTCTCCTTCTACCACTGTCTCCCTCTCTCTGTCTTTCCATCTGTCATTCCCTCCCTGTCACTCCCTCTCTCTCCTTCCATCTCTGCCCCTCTCTCTCTGTCTCCAACTGCCTTTCCCTCTCTGTCTCTCCCAATCTCTCCTTCTCTCTCTGTCTCTGCCTCTCTCTCTGTCTCTCTCTCTGTCCCTCCATCTGTCTTTCCCTCTCTGTCTCTCTCTCTCTATCTCTCCATCTCTCTTTCCCCCCCAGTTACTCCCTCTCTCTCGTTCAATCTCTGTCTCTCCCTCTCTCTCCTTCTATCACTGTCTCTCCATCTGTCTCTATCTGTCTTTCCCTCCCCATCACTCCCTCTCTCTACTTCCATCTCTGCCTCTCTCGCTGTCTCTCCATCTGTCTTTCCCTCTCTGTCTCTCCCTCTCTCTCCTTCTTTCACTGTCTCTCTCCCTCTGTCTTTCCATCTGTCTTTCCCTCCCTGTCACTCCCTCTCTCTCCTTCCCTCTCTGTCTCTCCCAATCTCTCCTTCTCTCTCGTTCTCTGCCTAACTGTCTCTCTCTCTGTCCCTCCATCTGCCTTTCCCTCTCTGTCTTTCCCTCTCTCTCCTTCTATCTCTGTCTCTCTCTCTCAATCCCTCCAGCTGTCCATCCGTCCTTCCCTCCCTGACACTCCCTCTCTCTCCTTCTCTCTCTGTCTAACCAAATGCCTTTCCCTCTCTGTCTCTCCCAAACTCTCCTTCTCTCTCTCTCTCTGCCTCTCTCTCTGTCTCTCTCTCTGTCCCTCCATCTGTCTTTGCCTCTCTGTCTCTCCCTCTCTCTCCTTCTCTCTCTGTCTCTCTCTCTCTATCTCTCCATCTCTCTTTCCCTCCCAGTCACTCCCTCTCTCTCCTTCAATCTCTGTCTCTCCCTCTCTCTCCTTCTATCACTGTCTCTCCCTCTCTGTCTTTCCATCTGTCTTTCCCTCCTTGTCACTCCCCCTCTCTCCTTCCATCTCTGCCCCTCTCTCTTTCTCTCTGTCTCTCCAACTGCCTTTCCCTCTCTGTCTCTCCCAATCTCTCCTTCTCTCTCTCTCTCTGTCTCTCTCTCTCTGTCTCTCTCTCTGTCCCTCCATCTGTCTTTCCCTCTCTGTCTCTCCCTCTCTCTCCTTCTGTCTCTGTCTCTCTCTCTCTCCATCCCTCCATCTGTCCATCGGTCCTTCCCTTCCTGTCACTCCATCTCTCTCCTCTCTCTGTCTCTCTCTTGGTCTCTCCATCTGTCTTCCCACATCCCCCCATCACTCCATCTCTCTCCTTCTCTCTCTGTCTCTCTCTCTCTCTATCCCTCCATCTGTCCTTCCTTCACTGTCACTCCATCTCTCTCCTCTCTCTGTCTCTCACTCTGTCCCTCCATCTGTCTTTCCCTCTCTGTCACTCCCTCCCTCTCCTTCTCACTCTGTCTCTCTCTCTGCTATCACTGACACTGGGAGAGAGACAGAGGGACGGAGGGTTAGATATGAAGGCATAGAGAGGGCCGTAGAGAGGGACAAACTTGGAGAGAGAGAGAGATTGTTGAGTTGGATGAACAGGATAATGTAAGATATATTAACTTGATTTAATCCTTCACTGCTGTGTACACAAACATATTTGAGATAGGTATGGAGAAAAAAAAAACATCGGGAGAGGGAGGAATGCAGAGGAAGTTGGGGCCCAGGCGGACACTTTTGATGATCCAGAAGGAATAGCCTCCATTTAAAATATTCAGTCAGCTATTCCACTGTGGGAACCATCACACCCTCATGATATTGTTTGTGGAAATTTCATGCTGACTTATTGGTCAATTTTTAAACCTGTGATTGATAGATTCTTGTTAACCAAAGGTATTAAGAGATAAGGGGCAAAGGTGGGATATTTGGTGTTCGTTAAATCACAGAACAGCCCTGATCTCACTGAATGCTGGAACAGGGTCGAGGGGTTAAATTGCCTCCTCATCATCCGATGTCTGATGTTTCATATCCTTCTTTCACTCTCACACACCCTGTCTGTCTGTGTCTCCCTCTATTTCTCTCATTCTCTCTCTCTCTCTGTCTCTATCGGACAGTGTAGAGTGAGATTCACTCTGTATCCACCCCATGATGTTCCTGTCCTGGGACTGTTGGATGGGACAGTGTAGAAGGAGCATTACTCTGTATCTAATCCATGCTGTACCTGTCTGGGGAATGTTGATGGGAGAGTGGAAACAGAGAGGTCTGGGACCAGGGTCCTCATGGGGAGGACTTAATGGTGCCTCCTAATTGACCAGTTAGCAATATTGGTGCTCCAGGGATGAAAGGGACATTGGCTGAGTGGATACGACATTGGCTGAGAGAGTGGACAATGGTTGTTTCAGACTGGAGGGAGGTATACAGTGGAGGTTTATATTAGGACCACTGATCTTTTTGATATATACTAATGACTTGGACTTGTGTTTACAGGGCATAACTTCAATGTTAGCCAATGTTTGTGACATCTGCAATGTAATAAAAGGGAAGGGACTAGTAGCAGACTTCAGGAGGATAGAGGCAGTCTGGTGAAATGGAACACACAAGAACAAATGAATTAGGAGCAGGAGTAGGCCATTCGGCCCCTCGAGCCTGCTCTGCCATTAAATGGCTGATCTGATTTTGAACTCAACTCCACTTTCCTGTCTGTGTCCCAGAACCCTTGACTCCCTATCTGATAAAAAATCTATCGAACTCAGCCTTGAATATATTCAATGATCCAGCCTCCACTGCTCTCTGGGGAAGAGAATTCCACAGACTGACCCCCCTCTGAGAGAAACACATTTCTCCTCATCTCAGTTTTAAATAGAACGTCCCTAATTTTTAAACTGTGTCCCCCAGTTCTAGTCTCCCCAACAAGGGGAAACATCCTCTCAGCATCCACCCTGTCCAGTCCCCTCGGGACCTGAGATGTTTCACTCAGATCACCTCTCATTCTTCTAAACTCCAGTGGGTATAGACCCAACCTGTTCAACCTTTCCTCATAAGATAACCCCTTCATCCCAGGAATCAGCCCAGTGAACCTTCTCTGAACTACTTCGAATGCAATTATATAATTTCTTCAGTAAGGAGACCAAAAGTGTCCACAATCCTGCAGACGTCGTCTAACTTATGCCCTGTACAGCTGTAACAACACTTCCCTACTTTGATATTCTATTCACCTTGCAATAAACAACAATATTCCATTTGCCTTCCTAATCACTCGCTGTAGCTACACGGTAACATTTTGTGATTCATGTACCAGGACACCCAGATCCCTCTGTACCGTACAGTTCTGCAGTCTCTCTCCATTTCAATAATATACTGATTTTTATTCTTCCTGCTAAAGTGGACAAGCTCACATTTTCCCACATTGTACTCCATCTGACAATTTTTTGCTCACTCACTTAACCTCTGGAAATCTCTTTGCAGACACTTTATGTCCTCTTGACAGCTTACTTTCCAACCTATCATTGGACAGACACAGGGCAGGTTAACTTCAATGCTGAGAAATGTGAAGTGATGCATTTTGGAAGGAAGACTGAGTGATATAAACTAAATGGTACAATGTTAGAATGGGTGACAGGACAGAGAGATCTGGGATTTTATCAATGTTCCCTGTTCTACCCAAAAGCTCAATTTGGGGCTTGGAATCTGTGAGTTGAATTTAGCTTCATCCTGAAAAGTGTTAGCAAACGTGTTGGGAAATGTGTCAAAAGCTGTTTCCATTCAGACATTCCTGCATTGTGGAAGTGTGAGCTGTCTTTGCAGAGACAGGAAATAGAGTTGTTTGAATGGACCTGCAGGTTTTAGTTGATGCAATAAGGTGAGAATTTGAATTGTGTCCCTTCCAGATACACAGAATTGAAGGTATTTACAGAACACCACATGAAGTAGTTTACCAATGTCTGACAAACTTCAAAGACTTCAAACACATGGAAGAAGAGGAGAAGGGAACAATATACAAAACCTCAGTCAGTCACACAACAGCAGTAGGAAAATGGATCTCTTTTTATGGGTTTTAATTTGAAGGCCTGAGCTGATGATTGAAAAAGTAGGAGTTCAAATCCCACGCTGGGCTGTTGTGAATTTGAATTTTGTTTTTTCTAAAAATAAACATAAATCTGGAATTAAAAACCTCGAGGTTGGAATGATTCACTCCTGTCTACTAGTGCAAAGCCCGTGTGTGTCTCAGTTTTGCTGTATTTATTAACGATTTAAGATGATGTGGTAGAATGCAACATACCCAAGTTTACCAATGACACAAAAATAGGCAGCATTGTAAGCAGTGTAGCTGGAAGCAGAACAATGCAAAGAGATATCTGAAGTGAATGGTTAAAACTGTGGTAGATAGATTTCCATGTCAGTAAAAAAAGACTAGAACAGAGTACTTTATAAATGGTGAAAAGATAGAAACACTGGAGGTTCAAAGAGACTTGAGGGGTCCGTGTCCATTTGAGTGCAGTGTAGATTTACCAGAATGATAACTGGACTCCAAGGGTTAAATTACGAGGTGATATTACACAAACTAGGGAATAATTCCCTGGAATTTAGGAGGTTCAAGGTGATTTGATCAAAGATGTTGAGATATTAAGGGGAACTGATGGGGTAGTTTGAGAGAAACTATTTCGGCAGCTTTGGAATATATGAACAGGAGTAGGCCATTCAGCCCATCGAGCCTGCTCCGCCATTCAAGACGATCATGGCTGATCATCCACTTCAATGTGTTTTTCCCAGACTATCCTCATATCCCTTTATGTCATTGGTATTCAGCAATCTGTCAATCTCTGCTTTAAACATACTCAATGACTGAGCTTCCACAGCCCTCTGGGATAGAGAATTCCTAAGATTCACAACCCTCTGAGTAATGACATTTCTCCTCATCTCTGTCCCAAGTGGCTTCCCCCTTATTTTGAAATTGTGTCCCCTGGTTCTAGACTCCTCAACCAGGAGAAACATCTTACCTACATCTACCCTGTCTATCTGTAACGTTACCCCAGGGTCCCCACACAGCCTGTCTTCCCGTCCCCCTGCTTCTAAAGTATCTCAGGGTCTCCTGGCACTTTCTATCTCTCTGCTTCTGTCTCTATCCCTCACTATCTCTCTGTTCTCTCTCCATTTCTATCTCTCCCTATCTGTCTGATATTCTACCTCTGTTCCTCTCTCTCTGTCTATCACTCTCTCCCACCATGTTGGTTATCATTGGGGGTTGAGTTAAATCACAGACAAAATAAACACTTCACCTGTCTGCCCCGGAATAAATAGCAAAATTTGTGGATATTTTATGTCTGTATTCAGACAATATAGACAGGAGTGTATATTATATGATGGGATGCTGCAAATCGATTTACACTCCTACTGTTGTAAAAACAACTTAAAAAGAATTATTCACAAGTCGAGTCCAACTTAACGACAGATTTGACCCGATAAGGTAATAAATGCCAAAAGTCTGGAGTCTTTTGGAGTACGTTAAGCTTTTCTCTGTCTGGCTTTCAGAAATTAAACATTACACATGCACTGCAAGATTAAAGATTATACATAGGTTAGGTTACATAGAATTTTGGAAGGACTAACAAGGCTAGGGAATATCCAATGAATGGTAGGATCATAGGAAGTACCGAGTGTCAGAGGGATCTTGGTGTACTTGTCCATAGATCACTGAAGGCTGCAGCGCAGGTAGACAAGGTGGTTAGGAAGGTATATGGGATACTTGTCTTTATTAGTTGAGGCATAGAATATAAGAACAGGGAGGTAATGATGGATCTGTATAAAACACTGGTTAGGCCACAGCTGGAGTACTGTGTACAGTTCTGGGCACCACACTATAGGAAGGATGTGATTGCACTGGAGAGGATGCAGAGGAGATTGACCAGGATGTTGCCTGGGCTGGAGCATTTCAGCTATGAAGAGAGACTGAAAAGGCTGGAGTTGTTTTCCTTAGAGCAGAGAAGGCTGAGGGGGGACCTGATTGAGGTGTACAAAATTATGAGGGGCATTGATAGGTTAGATAGGAAGAAACTTTTTCCCATGGCGGAGGGGTCAATAACCAGGGGGCATAGATTGAAGGCAAGGGGCAGGAGGTTTAGAGGGGATTTGAGGAAAAGATTTTTCACCCGGAAGGTTATTGGGTGATTTGATGAAGGTTTTAAATGTGATGAGGGTTTCTGCCTCTACCATCCTTTAGAGTCATAGAGAGATACAGCACTTATACAGGCCCTTCGGCCCGCCCAGTCTGTGCCGGCCATCAACCACCCATTTTATACTAATCCTTTCAGGCAGTGAGTTCCAGACACCCACCAGCCACTGGGTGAAGAAACTATTGATGTGTTTCGTTCAGTTAAGTTTGATGTCAATGTTTCCCCAGGATGTTGATGCTGGGTGATTCAGTGATGGGATAATGCTTTGAATGCCAAGGGGAGGTGGTTGGATTCTCTCTTGTTGCAGATGGTCATTGCCTGGCACTTGTGTGACGTGAATGTTACTTCCCACTGGTCAGCCCAATCCTGAATGTTGTCTGGGTCTTGGTGCATGTGGCTCTGGATTGCTTCATTATCTGAGGTAAAATACTGTGGATGCTGGAAATCTGGAAAGCATCGAGCTGAATCACTAACTCTGTTTTTCTCTCCACAGATGCTGCTTGACCTGCTCAGTATTTCCAGTATTTTCTCCTGGGATCTCAGCTGAAGATGGTTGAGCCTCGGACACTACCCTGAGGAACTCCTGCAGTGATGTCCTGGGACTGAGATGATTGACCTCCAACAACCACAACCATCTTCCTTTGTGCTCGGTATGAGTCCAACCAGCGGATTCCCACTGACTTCAGTTTTACTCGGGCTCCTCGATGTCACACTCAGTCAAACGCTGCCTTGATGTTAAGGTCAGTCTCTCTTCCCAGTAGCAGACAGGAGTGAATCATTCCCTTTGACCCGTTGTGTACTGAAAATGCTCTGCTTCTTCACAGCCTGATACAGGACTGTACACGGCCGATTAATGTAGCCCATCAAACACTCCCAGAGCAGGTTCAGCACAGCTTAGGAATAGAGTACAGTTCCTTCAACATTCTTTCTCTGTCTTCCTCTCTCTGTCTCTCCCTCCTGCTATCTCTGACACAAGGAGAGAGACAGAGGGAGAGAGGGTTAGATATACAGACAGAGAGTGCTGCGGAGAGGGACAAGGTTGGAGAGAGAGAGATCGCGGGGTCGATTGAAATGGAGAATGTAAGAGAAAATAATTTGATGTAATCCTTCACTGCTGTGTGCACAAACATTTCAGAGATAGGTATGGAGACAGAAACATCGGGAGATATCTCTGTCTCTCTCTCTGTCTCTCCATTTGTCTTTCCCTCTATGTCTCTCCCACTCTCTCCATCTCTCTCTGTGTCTCTCTCTCTCCCTCCATCTGTCTTTCCCTCTCTGTCTCTCCCACACTCTTCATCTCTCTCTGTCTCTCCATCTGTCTTTCCCTCTCTGTGTCTCCCACTCTCTGCTTCTCTCTCTGTCTCTCTCTCTGTCCCTCCATCTGTCTTTCCCTCTCTGTGTCTCCCACTCTCTCCTTCTCTCTCTGTCTCTCTCTCTGTCCCTCCATCTGTCTTTCCCTCCCTGACTCTCGCTTTCTCTCCTTCTATCTCTGTTTCTCTCTCTCTGTCCCTCCTTTCTGTCTTTCCCTACCTGTCACTCCCTGTCTCATCTTCTATCGCTGTCTCTCTCTCTCTCTGTGCCTCCATCTGTCTATCACCCCCTGTCTCTACCTCTCTCTCCTTCCATCTCAGCCCCTCTCTCTCTCTGTCTATCCATCTGTCTTTCCCTCTCTGTGTCTCCCACTCTCTGCTTCTCTCTCTGTCACTCTCTCTGTCCCTCCATCTGTCTTTCCCTCCCTGACACTCCCTCTCTCTCCTTCTATCTCTGTCTCTCTCTCTCTGTCCCTCGATCTGTCTTTCCCTGTCTGTCTCTCCCTCTCTCTCCTTCCCTCTCTGTCTCTCTCTCTCTCTCTCTGTCTCACGATCTATCTTGCCCACCCCCTGTCACTCCCTCTATCTCCTTCTGTCTCTATCTCTGCCTCTCTCTCTGTCTCTCTCTCTGTCCCACCATCTGTCTTTCCCTGCCCTGTCACTCCATCTCTCTCCTTCTCTCTCTGTCTCTCACTTTGTCCCTCCATCTGTCTTTCCCTTCCTGACACTTCCTCGCACTACATCTATCTCTGTCTCTGCCACTCTCTCTGTCTTTCTCGGTTGTCTCTCCATCTGTCTTTCCCTGTCTGTCTCTCTCTCTCTCTCTTTCTGTCTCTGTCTCTCTCTCTCTATCACTCCATCTGTCTTTCCCTCCATGTCACTCCATCTCTCTCCCTGTCTCACTCTCTCTGTCCCTCCAGCTGTCTTTCCCTGTCTGTCTCCCCATCTCTCTCCTCTCTCTCCTTCTCTCTCTCTCGCTGCCTCTCTCTCTGTCTCTCTCTGTCCCTCCATCTGTCTTTCCCTCTCTGTCTCTCCCTCTCTCTCCTTCTATCTCTGTCTCTCTCTCTCTATCTGTCCATCTGTCTTTCCCTCCCTAACACTCCCTCTCTCTCCTTCTATCTCTGTCTCTCTCTCTGTCTTTCCATCTGTCTTTCCCTCCCTGTCACTCCCTCTCTGTCTCTCCCTCTCTCTCCATCTGTCTCTGTCTCTCACTCTGTCCCTCCATCTGTCTTTCCCTTCCTGACACTCCCTCTCTCTCCCTCTATCTCTGTCTCTGCCACTCTCTCCGTCTCTCTCTCTCTGTCCCTCCATCCATTCAGGGCGGCACAGTGGCGCAGTGGTTAGCACCGCAGCCTCACAGCTGCAGGGACCCGGGTTCGATTCTGGGTACTGCCTGTGTGGAGTTTGCAAGTTCTCCCTGTGTCTGCGTGGGTTTCCTCCGGGTGCTCCGGTTTCCTCCCACAAGCCAAAAGACTTGCAGGTTGATAGGTAAATTGGCCATTATAAATTGTCACTAGTGTAGGTAGGTGGTAGGGAAATATAGGGACAGGTGGGGATGTTTGGTAGGAATATGGGATTAGTGTAGGATTAGTATAAATGGGTGGTTGATGGTCGGCACAGACTCGGTGGGCCGAAGGGCCTGTTTCAGTGCTGTATCTCTAATCTAATCTAATCTAATCTATCTTTCCCTCTCTGTCTCTCCGTCTTTCTCCTTCTATCTCTGTCTATCCCTCAATCTGTCCATCCCTCCCTGTTTCTCTATCTCTCTCCTTCTATCTCCGTCTCTCTCTGTCCCTCCATCTGTCTCTCCGCCCCACCGTCACTCCATCTCTCTCCTTCTGTCTCTGTCTCTCTCTCTATCGCTCCATCTGTCTTTCCCTCCCTATCACTCCCGTTCTCTCTCTGTCTCTCTCTCTCTGTCCCTCCATCTGTCTTTCACTTCCTGACACTCCCTCTCACTACTTCTATCTCTGTCTCTGCCACTCTCTCCGTCTTTCTCTCTTGTCGCTCCATTTGTCTTTCCCTCTCTGTCTCTCCCTCTCTCTCCTTCTCTCTCTGTCACTGTTTCCCTCTCTGTCCCTCCATCTGTCTTTCCCTCACTGTCTCTCCCTCTCTCTCCTTCTATCTCGGTCTCTCTCTCTCTCTATCTGTCCATCTGTCTTTCCCTCCAAGACACTCCCTCTCTCTCCTTCTATCTTTGTCTCTCTCCATGTCGTTCCATCTGTCTTTCCCTCCCTGTCACTCCCTCTCTCTCCTTCACTGTCTCTCACTTAGTCCCTCCATCAGTCTTTCCATCCCTGTCACTCCCTCTCTATCCTTCAACTCTGTCTTTCTCGTTGTCTCTCCATCTGTCCTCCCATCCCCCCCATCACTCCCTCTCTCTCCTTCTATCTCTGTCTCTCCATCTGTCCTCCCATCCCCCCCATCACTCCCTCTCTCTCCTTCTATCTCTGTCTCTCCATCTGTCTTTCCCTGTCTGTCTCTCCCTCTCTCTCCTTCTGTCTCTGTCTCTCTCTCTCTATCGCTCCATCTGTCTTTCCCTCCCTATCACTCCCGCTCTCTCTCTGTCTCACTCTCTGTCCCTCCATCTGTCTTTCCCTTCCTGACACTCCCTCTCACTACTTCTATCTCTGTCTCTGCCACTCTCTATGTCTTTCTCTCTTGTCGCTCCATTTGTCTTTCCCTGTCTGTCTCTCCATCTCTCTCCTTCTCTCTCTCTCGCTGCCTCTCTCTCTGTCTCTCTCTCTCTGTCCCTCCATCTGTTTTTCCCTCCCTATCACTACCTCTTTCTCCTACTAACTCTGTCTCTCTCTGTCCCTCCATCTGTCTCTGCACCACACCGTCACTCCATCTCTCTCCTTCTGTCTCTGTCTCTCTCTCTCGATTGCTCCATCTGTCTTTCCCTCCCTGTCACTCCATCTCTCTCCCTGTCTCTCTCTCTCTGTCCCTCCATCTGTCTTTCACTTCCTGACTCTCCCTCTCTCTCCTTCTATCTCTGTCTCTCCATCTGTCTTTCCCTCTCTGTCTCTCCCTCTATCTCCTTCTCTCTCTGTCACTGTCTCCCTCTCTGTCCCTCCATCTGTCTTTCCCTCTCTGTCTCTCTGTCTCTCTCCTTCTCTCTCTGTCTCTGCCTCTCTCTCTGCCTCTCTCTCTGTCCCTCCAACTGTCTCTCCCTTCCTGACACTCCCTCTCACTACTTCTATCTCTGTCTCTGCCACTCTCTCTGTCTTTCTCTCGTCGTTTCCATTTGTCTTTCCCTCTCTGACTCTCCCTCTCTCTCCTTCTCTCTCTGTCACTGTCTCTCACTCTGTCCCTCCATCTGTCTTTCCCTCTCTGTCACTCTGTCTCTCTCCTTCTCTCTCTGTCTCTCTCTCTGTTCCTCCATCTATCTTTCCCTCCCTGTCACCCCCTCTCTCCTTCTCTCTGTTTCTCCATCTCTCTCCTTCTCTCTCTGTCTCTGCCTCTCTCTCTGTCTTTCTCTCTCTGTCCCTCAGTCTGTCTTTCCCTCCCTGTCACTCCCTCTCTCTCCTTCTATCTCTGTCTCTCTCTCTCTGTCCCTCCATCTGTCTTTCCCTCCCTGTCACTCCCTCTCTCTCCTTCTCTCTCTGTCTTTCGCTCTCTGTCCCTCCATCTGTCTTTCCCTCCCTGTCACTCCCTCTCTCTCCTTCTATCTCTGTCTCTCTCTCTGTCCCTCCATCTGTCTTTCACTGTCTGTTTCTCACTCTCTCTCCTTCTATCTCTGTCTCTCTCTCTCTCTGTCCCTCCATCTGTCTTTCCCTCCCTAACACTCCCTCTCTCTCCTTCTATCTCTGTCTCTCTCTCTGTCCCTCCATCTGTCTTTCCCTCCCTGTCACTCCATCTCTCTCCCTGTCTCTCTCTCTCTGTCGCTCCATCTGTCTTTCCCTTCCTGACACTCCCTCTCACTACTTCTATCTCTGTCTCTGCCACTCTCCCCGTCTTTCTCTCTTGTCCCTCCATTTGTCTTTCCCTCTCTGTCTCTCCAACATTCTCCTTCTCTCTCTCCTTCTCTCTCTCTAGCTGTCTCTCTCTCTGTCCATCCATCTGTCTTTCCCTCTCTGTCTCTCCCTCTCCCTCCTTCTATGTCTGGCTCTCCATCTGTCTTGCCCTCTCTGTCTCTCCCTCTCTCTCCTTCTCTCTCTGTCACTGTCTCTGCCCCTCCATCTGTCTTTACCTCTCTGTCACTTCCTCTCTCTCCTTATATCTCTGTCTCTCTCTCTCTGTCCCTCCATCTGTCTTTCCCTTCCTGACACTCCCTCTCTCCTTCTCTCTGTCTCTCTCTCTGCCACTCACTCTGTCTCTCTCTCTGTCCCTCAATCTGTCTTTCCCTCACTGTCTCTCCATCTTTCTCCTTCTATCTCTGTCTATCTCAATCTATCCCTCAATCTGTCCTTCCCTCCCTGTTTCTCCATCTCTGTCCTTCTATCTCTGTCGCCCTCTCTGTCCAACCATCTGTCTTTCCCTCTCTGTCTCTCCCTCTCTCTCCTTCTATCTCTGTCTCTCTCTCCCTATCTGTCCATCTGTCTTTCCCTCCCTAACACTCCCTCTCTCTCCTTCTATCTCTGTCTCTCTCTCTGTCTTTCCATCTGTCTTTCCCTCCCAGTCACTCCCTCTCTGTCTCTCCCTCTCTCTCCTTCTGTCTCTGTCTCTCACTCTGTCCCTCCATCTGTCCTTCCCTTCCTGACACTCCCTCTCTCTCCTTCTATCTCTGTCTCTCTCTCTGTCCCTCCATCTGTCTTTCACTGTCTGTTTCTCACTCTCTCTCCTTCTATCTCTGTCTCTCTCTCTCTCTGTCCCTCCATCTGTCTTTCCCTCCCTAACACTCCCTCTCTCTCCTTCTATCTCTGTCTCTCTCTCTGTCCCTCCATCTGTCTTTCCCTCCCTGTCACTCCATCTCTCTCCCTGTCTCTCTCTCTCTGTCGCTCCATCTGTCTTTCCCTTCCTGACACTCCCTCTTACTACTTCTATCTCTGTCTCAGCCACTCTCCCCGTCTTTCTCTCTTGTCCCTCCATTTGTCTTTCCCTCTCTGTCTCTCCAACATTCTCCTTCTCTCTCTCCTTCTCTCTCTCTAGCTGTCTCTCTCTCTGTCCATCCATCTGTCTTTCCCTCTCTGTCTCTCCCTCTCCCTCCTTCTATGTCTGGCTCTCCATCTGTCTTGCCCTCTCTGTCTCTCCCTCTCTCTCCTTCTCTCTCTGTCACTGTCTCTCTCTCTGTCCCTCCATCTGTCTTTCCCTCTCTGTCTCTCCATCTCTCTCCTCTCTCTGTCTCTCTCTCTGCCCCTCCATCTGTCTTTACCTCTCTGTCACTTCCTCTCTCTCCTTATATCTCTGTCTCTCTCTCTGTCCCTTCATCTGTCTTTCCCTTCCTGACACTCCCTCTCTCCTTCTCTCTGTCTCTCTCTCTGCCACTCACTCTGTCTCTCTCTCTGTCCCTCAATCTGTCTTTCCCTCACTGTCTCTCCATCTTTCTCCTTCCATCTCTGTCTATCTCAATCTATCCCTCAATCTGTCCTTCCCTCCCTGTTTCTCCATCTCTGTCCTTCTATCTCTGTCGCCCTCTCTGTCCAACCATCTGTCTTTCCCTCTCTGTCTCTCCCTCTCTCTCCTTCTATCTCTGTCTCTCTCTCCCTATCTGTCCATCTGTCTTTCCCTCCCTAACACTCCCTCTCTCTCCTTCTATCTCTGTCTCTCTCTCTGTCTTTCCATCTGTCTTTCCCTCCCTGTCACTCCCTCTCTGTCTCTCCCTCTCTCTCCTTCTGTCTCTGTCTCTCACTCTGTCCCTCCATCTGTCCTTCCCTTCCTGACACTCCCTCTCTCTCCCTCTATCTGTCTCTGCCACTCTCTCCGTCTCTCTCTCTCTGTCCCTCCATCTATCTTTCCCTCTCTGTCTCTCCGTCTTTCTCCTTCTATCTCTGTCTTTCCCTCAATCTGTCCTTCCCTCCCTGTTTCTCCATCTCTCTCCTTCTATCTCTGTCTCTCTCTGTCCCTCCATCTGTCTCTCCGCCCCACCGTCACTCCATCTCTCTCCTTCTGTCTCTGTCTCTCTCTCTCTATCGCTCCATCTGTCTTTCCCTCCCTGTCACTCCCGCTCTCTCTCTGTCTCTCTCTCTCTCTGTCCCTCCATCTGTCTTTCACTTCCTGACACTCCCTCTCACTACTTCTATCTCTGTCTCTGCCACTCTCCGTCTTTCTCTCTTGTCGCTCCATTTGTCTTTCCCTCTCTGTCTCTCCATCTCTCTCCTTCTCTCTCTCGCTGCCTCTCTCTCTGCCTCTCCATCTGTCTTTCCCTCTCTGTCTCTCTCTCTCTCTCCTTCTCTCTCTCGCTGCCTCTCTCTCTGCCAATCCATCTGTCTTTCCCTCCCTGTCACTCCATCTCTCTCCTTCTCTCTCTGTCTCTCTCTTGGTCTCTCCATCTGTCTTCCCACCCACCCCCATCACTCCATCTCTCTCCTTCTATCTCTGTCTCTCTCTCTGTCTTTCTATTTCTATCTCTGTCTCTCTCTCTTTGTCTCTCCAACTGTCCTTCCCTCACTGTCACTCCATCTCTCTCCTCTCTCTGTCTCTCACTCTGTCCCTCCATTTGTCTTTCCCTCTCTGACACTCCCTCCCTCTCCTTCTATCTATGTCTCTCTCTCTGCTATCACTGACACTAGGAGAGAGACAGAGGGACGGAGGGTTAGATATGAAGGCATAGAGAGGGCCGTAGAGAGGGACTAACTTGTAGAGAGAGAGAGATTGTTGAGTTGGATGAAGAGGATAATGTAAGATATATTAACTTGATTTAATCCTTCACTGCTGTGCACACAAACATATTTGAGATAGGTATGGAGAGAAAAAAAACATCAGGAGAGGGAGGAATGCAGATGAAGTTGGGGCCCAGGCGGACACTTTTGATGATCCAGAAGGAATAGCCTCCATTTTAAATATTCAGCCAGCTATTCCACTGTGGGAACCATCACACCCTCATGATATTGTCTGTGGAAATTTCATGCTGGCTTATTGGTCAATTTTTAAACCTGTGATTGATAGATTCTTGTTAACCAAAGGTATTAAGAGATAAAGGGCAAAGGTGGGATATATGGTGTTAGTTAGATCACAGATCAGCCCTGATCTCACTGAATGCTGGAACAGGGTCGAGGGGTTAAATTGCCTCCTCATCTTCCTATGTCTGATGTTTTATATCCTTCTTTCACTCTCAGACACCCTGTCTGTCTGTGTCTCCCTCTATTTCTCTCTTTCTGTCTCTCTCTCTGTCTGTTTCGGACAGTGTAGAGTGAGATTCACTCTGTATCCACCCCATGATGTTCCTGTCCTGGGACTGTTGGATGGGACAGTGTAGAAGGAGCATTACTCTGTATCTAATCCATGCTGTACCTGTCTGGGGAATGTTGATGGGAGAGTGGAAACAGAGAGGTCTGGGACCAGGGTCCTCATGGGGAGGACTTAATGGTGCCTCCTAATTGACCAGTTAGCAATATTGGTGCTCCAGGGATGAAAGGGACATTGGCTGAGTGGATACGACATTGGCTGAGAGAGTGGACAATGGTTGTTTCAGACTGGAGGGAGGTATACAGTGGAGGTTTATATTAGGACCACTGATCTTTTTGATATATACTAATGACTTGGGCTTGTGTTTACAGGGCATAACTTCAATGTTTGCCAATGTTTGTGACATCTGCAATGTAATAAAAGGGAAGGGACTAGTCGCAGACTTCAGGAGGAGAGAGGCAGTCTGGTGAAATGGAACACACAAGAGCAAATGAATTAGGAGCAGGAGTAGGCCATTCGGCCCCTCGAGCCTGCTCTGCCATTCAATGGCTGATCTGATTGTGAACTCAACTCCACTTTCCTGTCTGTGTCCCATAACCCTTGACTCCCTAATTGATCAAAAATCTATCGAACTCAGCCTTGAATATATTCAATGATCCAGCCTCAACTGCTCTCTGGGGAAGAGAATTCCACAGACTGACCCCACTCTGAGAGAAACACATTTCTCCTCAGCTCAGTTTTAAATGGAACGTCCCTAATTTTTAAACTGTGTCCCCTAGTTCTAGTCTCCCCAACAAGGGGAAACATCCTCTCAGCATCCACCCTGTCCAGTCCCCTCGGGACCTGAGATGTTTCACTCAGATCACCTCTCATTCTTCTAAACTCCAGTGGGTATAGACCCAACCTGTTCAACCTTTCCTCATAAGATAACCCCTTCATCCCAGGAATCAGCCCAGTGAACCTTCTCTGAACTACTTCGAATGCAATTATATAATTTCTTCAGTCAGGAGACCAAAAGTGTCCACAATCCTGCAGACGTCGTCTAACTTATGCCCTGTGCAGCTGTAACAACACTTCCCTACTTTGATATTCTATTCACCTTGCAATAAACAACAATATTCCATTTGCCTTCCTAATCACTCGCTGTAGCTACACGGTAACATTCTGTGATTCATGTACCAGGACACCCAGATCCCTCTGTACCGTACAGTTCTGCAGTCTCTCTCCATTTCAATAATCTACTGATTTTTATTCTTCCTGCTGAAGTGGACAAGCTCACATTTTCCCACATTGTACTCCATCTGACAATTTTTTGCTCACTCACTTAACCTCTGGAAATCTCTTTGTAGACACTTTATGTCCTCTTGACAGCTTACTATCCAACCTATCATTGGACAGACACAGGGCAGGTTAACTTCAATTCTGAGAAATGTGAAGTGATGCATTTTGGAAGGAAGACTGAGTGATATAAACTAAATGGTAGAATGTTAGAATGGGTGACAGGACAGAGAGATCTGGGATTTCATCAATGTTCCCTGTTCTACCCAAAAGCTCAATTTGGGGCTTGGAATCTGTGAGTTGAATTTAGCTTCATCCTGAAAAGTGTTAGTAAACGTGTTGGGAAATGTGTCAAAAGCTGTTTCCATTCAGACATTCCTGCATTGTGGAAGTGTGAGCTGTCTTTGCAGAGACAGGAAATAGAGTTGTTTGAATGGACCTGCAGGTTTTAGTTGATGCAATAAGGTGAGAATTTGAATTGTGTCCCTTCCAGATACACAGAATTGAAGGTATTTACAGAACACCACATGAAGTAGTTTACCAATGTCTGACAAACTTCAAAGACTTCAAACACATGGAAGAAGAGGAGAAGGGAACAATATACAAAACCTCAGTCAGTCACACAACAGCAGGAGGAAAATGAATCTCTTTTTATGGGTTTTAATTTGAAGGCCTGAGCTGATGATTGAAAAAGTAGGAGTTCAAATCCCACACAGGGCTGTTGTGAATTTGAATTTTGTTTTTTCTAAAAATAAACATAAATCTGGAATTAAAAAACCTCTGGGATGGAATGATTCACTCCTGTCTACTAGTGCAAAGCCCGTGTGTGTCTCAGTTTTGCTGTATTTATTAACGATTTAAGATGATGTGGTAGAATGCAACATACCCAAGTTTACCAATGACACAAAAATAGGCAGCATTGTAAGCAGTGTAGCTGGAAGCAGAACAATGCAAAGAGATATCTGAAGTGAATGGTTAAAACTGTGGTAGATAGATTTCAATGACAGTAAAAAAGTCTAGAACATAGTACTTTATAAATGGTGAAAAGATAGAAACACTGGAGGTTCAAAGAGACTTGAGGGGTCCGTGTCCATTTGAGTGCAGTGTAGATTTACCAGAATGAAAACTGGACTCCAAGGGTTAAATAACAAGGTGATATTACACAAACTAGGGATTTATTCCCTGGAATTTAGGAGGATCAAGGTGATTTGATCAAAGTTGTTGAGATATTAAGGGGAACTGATGGGGTTGTTTGCGAGAATCTATTTCGGCAGCTTTGGAATGTCGGAACAGGAGTAGGCCATTCAGCCCATCTAGCCTGCTCCGCCATTCAAGACGATCATGGCTGATCATCCACTTCAATGTGTTTTTCCCAGACTATCCTCATATCCCTTTATGTCATTGGTATTCAGCAATCTGTCAATCTCTGCTTTAAACATACTCAATGACTGAGCTTCCACAGCCCTCTGGGATAGAGAATTCCTAAGATTCACAACCCTCTGAGTAATGACATTTCTCCTCATCTCTGTCCCAAGTGGCTTCCCCCTTATTTTGAAATTGTGTCCCCTGGTTCTAGACTCCTCAACCAGGAGAAACATCTTACCTACATCTACCCTGTCTATCTGTAACGTTACCCCAGGGTCCCCACACAGCCTGTCTTCCCGTCCCCCTGCTTCTAAAGTGTCTCAGGGTCTCCTGGCACTTTCTATTTCTCTGCTTCTGTCTCTATCCCTCACTATCTCTCTGTTCTCTCTCCATTTCTATCTCTCCCCATCTCTCTGTTACTCTACCTCTGTTCCTCTCTCTCTGTCTATCACTCTCTCCCACCATGTTGGTTATCATTGGGGGTTGAGTTAAATCACAGACAAAATAAACACTTCACCTGTCTGCCCCGGAATAAATAGCAAAATTTGTGGATATTTTATGTCTGTATTCAGACAATATAGACAGCAGTGTATATTATATGATGGGATGCTGCAAATCGATTTACACTAGTATTGTCGGAAAAACAACTTAAAAAGAATTATTCACAAGTCGAGTCCAACTTAACGACAGATATGACCCGATAAGGTAATAAATGCCAAAAGTCTGGAGTTTTTTGGAGTACGTTAAGCTTTACTCTGTCTGGCTTTCAGAAATTAAACATTACACATGCACTGCAAGATTAAAGATTATACATAGGTTAGGTTACATAGAATTTTGGAAGGACTAACAAGGCTAGGGAATATCCAATGAATGGGAGGATCATAGGAAGTACCGAGTGTCAGAGGGATCTTGGTGTACTTGTCCATAGATCACTGAAGGCTGCAGTGCAGGTAGACAAGGTGGTTAGGAAGGTATATGGGATACTTGCCTTTATTAGTTGAGGCATAGAATATAAGAACAGGGAGGTTATGATGGATCTGTATAAAACACTGGTTCGGCCACAGCTGGAGTACTGTGTACAGTTCTGGGCACCACACTATAGGAAGGATGTGATTGCACTGGAGAGGATGCAGAGGAGATTGACCAGGATGTTGCCTGGGCTGGAGCATTTCAGCTATGAAGAGAGACTGAAAAGGCTGGAGTTGTTTTCCTTAGAGCAGAGAAGGCTGAGGGGGGACCTGATTGAGGTGTACAAAATTATGAGGGGCATTGATAGGTTAGATAGGAAGAAACATTTTCCCTTAGCGGAGGGGTCAATAACCAGGGGGCATAGATTGAAGGCAAGGGGCAGGAGGTTTAGAGGGGATTTGAGGAAAAGATTTATCTCCCGGAAGGTTACTGGGTGATTTGATGAAGGTTTACAAAATAATAAGGGAAACTGA
This sequence comes from Heterodontus francisci, assembly GCF_036365525.1. Taxonomy (NCBI): domain Eukaryota; kingdom Metazoa; phylum Chordata; class Chondrichthyes; order Heterodontiformes; family Heterodontidae; genus Heterodontus; species Heterodontus francisci. The sequence continues at coordinate 652,407 of NW_027141909.1, forward strand.
TAGGGTGGACTGAGAGTAAATATTCCCTTTGGCTGCAGAGTCAGGAACTTGGGGCATAGTCTAAAAATATAAACAGTGGCCACTTTGACTTCATCCCATCGTGTCGTATGTACATTCTCACATATAGCAGGTATAGCAGCACATATATAACAGGATAACAGGTATAACTGTAGTTATAGTATTCAGCTGAAAATTGATCAGTTACATTGTTATTTCAGTCCATATTTATATCCAAGAGATTGTTTTAAGTGTGATGAGGGTTTCTGCCTCTACCATCCTTTAGAGTGTTAGAGAGATACAGCACTTATACAGGCCCTTCGGCCCGCCCGGCCTGTGCCGGCCATCAACACCCATTTTATACTAATCCTTTCAGGCAGTGAGTTCCAGACACCCACCAGCCACTGGGTGAAGAAACTATTGATGTGTTTCGTTCAGTTAAGTTTGATGTCAATGTTTCCCCAGGATGTTGATGCTGGGTGATTCAGCGATGGGATAATGCTTTGAATGCCAAGGGGAGGTGGTTGGATTCTCTCTTGTTGCAGACGGTCATTGCCTGGCACTTGTGTGACGTGAATGTTACTTGTCACTGGTCGTCCCAAACCTGAATGTTGTCTGGGTCTTGGTGCATGTGGCTATGGATTGCTTCATTATCTGTGGCAAAATACTGTGGATGCTGGAAATCTGGAAAGCATCGAGCTGAATCACTACCTCTGTTTTTTTCTCCACAGATGCTGCTTGACCTGCTCAGTATTTCCAGTATTTCCTCCTGGGATCTCAGATGAAGATGGTTGAGCCTCGGACACTACCCTGAGGAACTCCTGCAGTGATGTCCTGGGACTGAGATGATTGACCTCCAACAACCACAACCATCTTCCTTTGTGCTCGGTATGAGTCCAACCAGCGGATTCCCACTGACTTCAGTTTTACTCGGGTTCCTCGATGTCACACTCGGTCAAACGCTGCCTTGATGTTAAGGTCAGTCTCTCTTCCCAGTAGCAGACAGGAGTGAATCGTTCCCTTTGACCCGTTGTACACTGAACAAGCTGTGTTTCTTCACAGCCTGATACAGGACTGTACACGGCCGATTAATATAGCCCATCAAACACTCCCAGAGCAGGTTCAGCACAGCTTAGGAACAGAGTACAGTTCCTTCAACATTCTCTCTCTGTCTCTCCCTCCTGCTATCTCTGACACGAGGAGAGAGACAAAGGGAGAGAGGGTTAGCTATGAAGGCAGAGAGAGGGCTGTAGAGAGGGACAAAGTTGGAGAGAGAGAGATTGTTGAGGTGGATGAAAAGGATAATGTAAGATATATTAATTTGATGTAATCCTTCACTGCTGTGTACACAAACAGAAAGAGATAGATATGGCAGAAAAACACATCGGCAGAGAGGGAAATGTAGATGAAGTTGGGGCACAGGCAGATACATTTGATGATCCAGAAGGAACAGCCTCCATTTTAATCATCCAGCAAGCTATTCCACTGTGGGAGCCATCACACCCTCATGATATTTGTTGTGCAAATTTCTTGTTGGCATATTGGTTAATTTTTAAAGCTGTGTTTGATAGATTCTTGTTAACCAAAGGTATTAAGAGATAAGGGGCAAAGGCAGGATATATGGTGTAAGTTACATCACAGATCAGCCAAGATCACATTGGATGCCGGAACAGGATTGTGGGGTTAAATTGCATCCTCCTCTTCCAATATCCCCTGTTAAATATCCTTCTTTCTCTTTTAGTCACCCTGTCAGTCCATGTCTCTCTGTTTCTCTCTCTCTGTCTCTATCGGACAGTGTAGAGTGAGATTCACTCTGTATCCACCCCATGATGTTCCTGCCCTGGGAGTGTGTGATGGGACAGTGCAGAGGGAAATTTACTCTGTGTCAAACCCAACATTGTGCTTGGCTTGGGAATATTTAATGGGACAGTGTAGCTGGAGATTTACTCTGTATCCCTGGAATTTTGAAGGTTCAGGTGTGATTTGATGATTGTTTTCAAGATAATAAGGGAAACTGATAGGGTGGACAGAGAGTAACAATTCCCACTGGCTGCAGAGTCTAGAACATGGGGGCATAGTCTAAAAATATAAACCTAGTCTAAAAACCTTTCAGGAGTGAAATGAAGAAACACTTCAACACACCAGGTGTGGTATCAGTTTGGAACTCTCTTCCACAAACAGCAATTGATGCTGAGACACTTGTTAATTTTTAAATCTGAGTTTGATAGATTTTTATGAAACCTCTCTGTCACTCCCTCTCTCTTCTCCCATCTCTGCCTCTCTCTCTCTCTCTCTCCATCTGCCTTTCCATCTCTGTTGCTCTCACTCTCTCCTTCTCTCTCTCTCTCTCTCTCTGTCTCTCCATCAGTCTCCCCACCCATCACTCCCTCTCTCTCCTCATATCTCTGCTTCTCTCTCTATCCCTCCATCTGTCCGTCCCTCCCTGTCACTCCATCTCTCTCTGTCTCTCACTCTGTCCCTCCATCTGTTTTTCCCTCCCTCTGTCACTCCCTCTCTCTCCTTCTATCTCTCTCTCTCTGTCGCTCTATCCCTCCATCTATCCTTCCCTCCCTGTCACTCCATCTCTCTCCTTCTCTCTTTGTCTCTATCTCCATCTCTCCATCTGTCTTTCCCTTCCTGTCGCTCCCTCTCTCTCCTTCTATCTCTGTCTCTCACTCTCTGTCTCTTCATCTGCCTTCCCAACCCCCTGACAATCCCTCTCTCTCCTTCCATCTCTGTCTCTGCATCTCTCTCTGCCTCTCTCTCTGTCTCTCTCTCTTTCCCTCCATCTGCCTTTCCCTCTCTGTCACACCCACTCTCTCCGTCTTTCTCTGTCTCTCTCTCTCTCTATCCATCCATCTGTCCGTCCCTCCCTGTCACTCCTTCTCTCTCTGTCTCTGTCTCTCTCTCTCTGTCCCTCCATCTGCCTTTCCCTCCCAGTCACTCCTTCTCTCTCATTCTATCTCTGTCTCTCTCTCTGTTCCACCATTTGTCTTTCCTTGCTGTCACTCCCACTCTCCTTCTCTCTGTCTCTCCCTCTCCCTCCTTCTCTCTCTCTCTGTCCCTCCATCTGTCTTTCCCCCCATGTCACTCCCTCTCTCTCCTTCTATCTCTGTCTCTCTCTGTCTCTCCATCTGTCTTTCCCTCTCTTCACTCCCTCTATGTCCTTCTATGTCTCTCTCTCTCTCTCTCCCTCTATCCCTCCATCTGTCCTTCCCTCCCTGACACTCCCTCTCTCTCCTTCTATCTCTGTATCTCTCTCTGTCTCTCCATCTGTTTTTCCCTCCGTCACCCCTCTCTCCTTCTCTGTCTCTCCCTCTCTCTCCTATCTCTGTCTTTCTCTCTGTCCTTCCATCTGTATTTCCCTCCCTATCACTCCCTCTCACTCATTCCATCTCTGCCTCTCTCCCTGTCCCTCCATCTGTCTTCCCACCCCCCACTCATCACTCCATCTCTCTCCTTCTATCTCTGTCTCTATCCCTCCTTCTGTCCTTCCTTCCCTGTCACTCCATTTCTCTCCCTGTCTCTCTCTGTCCCTCCATCTGTCTTTCCCTCTCTGTCTCACCCGCTCTCTCCTTCCATCTCTGCCTCTCTCTCTCGCTCTCTCTCTCCATCTGTCTTTACCTCTCTGTCACTCCCTCTCTCTCCTTCCATTTCTGCCTCTCTCTCTCTCTGTCTCTCCAACAGCCTTTCCCTCTCTGTCTGTCCCACAATCTCCTTCTCTCTCTGTCTCTGCCTCTCACTCTGTCTCTCTTTCTCTCTCTCTGTCCCTCCATCTGCCTTTCCCTCCCAGTCACTCCTTCTCTCTCCTTCTATCTCTGTCTCTCTCTCTGTCCCTCCATCTGTCTTTCCCTCTCTGTTGCTCCCTCTCTCTCCTTCTATCTCTGTCTCTCTCTCTGTTCCACCATTTGTCTTTCCCTCTCTGACACTCCCTCTCTCTCCTTCTATCTCTGTCTCTCTCTCTCTATCCCTCCATCTGTCCCTCCCTCTCTGTCACTCCATCTCTCTCCTTCTCTCTCTGTCTCTCAGTCTGTCCCTTTATCTGTCCTTGCCTCTCTGTCACTCCCTCTCTCTCCTTCTATCTCTGTCTCTCTCTCTCTATCCCTCCATCTGTCCCTCCCTCCCTGTCACTCCATCTCTCTCCATCTCACTCTGTCTCTCAGTCTGTCCCTTTATCTGTCCTTGCCTCCCTGACATTCCCTCTCTCTCCTTCTATCTCTGTATCTCTCTCTGTCTCTCCATCTGTATTTCCCTCTGTCACCCCCTCTCTCCTTCTCTGTCTCTCCCTCTCTCTCCTTCTCTCTCACTCTGTCCCTCCATCCGTCTTTCCCTCCCTAGAATTCCCTCTCTCTCCTATCTCTGTCTTTCTCTCTGTCTCTCCATCTGTATTTCCCACCCACCCCCCCCCCATCACTCCATCTCTCTCCTTCTATCTCTGTCTCTATCTCTCGATCCCTCCATCTGTCCTTCCCTCCCTGTCACTCCATTTCTCTCCCTGTCTCTCTCTCTCTGTCCCTCCATCTGACTTTCTGTCCCTGACACTCCCTCTCTCTCCTTCTCTCTCTGTCTCTCTCTCTGTCCCTCCATCTGTCTTTCCCGCTCACTCCTTCCATCTCTGCCTCTCTCTCTCTCTGTCTCTCCATCTGTCTTTACCTCTCTGTCTCTCCCTCTCTATCCATCTATCTCTGCCTCTCTCTCTCTCTGTCCCTCCATCTGTCTTTCCCTCTCTGTCTCTCCCGCTCACTCCTTCCATCTCTGCCTCTCTCTCTCTCTGTCTCTCCATATGTCTTTCCCTTCCCGTCACTCCCTCTCTCTCCTTCCATCTCTGCCTCTCTCTCTCTCTGTCCCTCCAACTGCCTTTCCCTCTCTGTCTCACCCACACTCTCCTTCTCTCTCTGTCTCTGCCTCTCTCTCTGTCTCTCTGTCTCTCTCTCTCTGTCCCTCCATCTGCCTTTCCCTCCCAGTCACTCCTTCTCACTCATTCTATCTCTGTCTCTCTCTGTTTCACCATTTGTCTTTCCTTGCTGTCACTCCCACTCTCCTTCTCTCTGTCTCTCCCTCTCCCTCCTTCTCTCTCTCTCTGTCCCTCCATCTGTCTTTCCCCCCATGTCACTCCCTCTCTCTCCTTCTATCTCTGTATCTCTCTCTCTATCCCTCCATCTGTCTTTCCTTGCTGTCACTCCCTCTCTCTCCTTCTATCTCTGTCTCTCTCTCTCTATCCGTCCATCTGTCCTTCACTCCATGTATCTCCGTCTCTCTCCTATCTCTGTCACTCTCTCTCTATCCCACCGTCTGTACTTCCCTCCCTGTCACTCCATTTCTCTCCCTGTCTCTCTCTCTATCCCTCCATCTATCTTTCCCTCCCTGACACTCCCTCTCTCTCCTTCCATCTCTGCCTCTCTCTCTGTCTCTCCATCTGTCTTTCCCTTTCTGTCTCTCCCTCTCTCTCCTTCTTTCACTGTCTCTCACTCTGTCTTTCCATCTGCCTTTCCCTCTCTGTCTTTCCCAATTTCTCCTTCTCTCTCTGTCTCTGCCTCTCTCTCTGTCTCTCTCTCTGTCCCTCCATCTGTCTTTCCCTCTTGGTCACTCCCTCTCTCTCCTTCTATCTCTGTCTCTCTGTCTCTATCTCTCCATCTCTCATTGCCTCCCAGTCACTCCCTCTCTCTCCTTCAATCTCTTTCTCTCTCTTGGTCTCTCCATCTGTCTTCCCACCCACCCCCATCATTCAACCTCTCTCCTTCTATCTCTGTCTCTCTCTCTCTCTATCCCTCCATATGTCCTTCCTTCACTGTCACTCCATCTCTCTCCTCTCTCTGTCTCTCACTCTGTCTTTCCATCTGTCTTTCTCTCCATGACACTCCCTCACTCTCCTTCTATCTCTGTCTCTCTTTCTGTTCCTCCATCTGTCCTTCCCTCTCTGTCACTCCTTTTCTCCTTCTCTTTCTCTTTCCTTCCATCTGTCTTCCCCTCCCTGTCTCTCCATCTCTCTCCTTCTCACTCTGTCTCTCTCTCTGTCAGTATCTCTCTGTCCCTCCATCTGTCTTTCCCTCTCTGTCTCTCACTCTCTCTCCTTATATCTCTGTCTCTGCTTCTCTCTCTGTCTTTTACAGTTTGTAATCTGAAAGCCTGAGCTAATGACTGAAAAAGTCGGAGTTCAAATCCCACATTGGGCTCTTGTGAATTTGAATTTCTCTGAAAATAAAAAATAACTCTGGAGTAATAAATCCTCCAGGATGAAATGATTCAATCTCACTGCTCTGACACTGATTTACCTTCAAGTAGCGTTTTCCAGTCCACCTTTTCTAAATCACCTTCCACCGGCCCAGCTTCATTCCCTAAAACTAAGTGTCAAACTGACCCATCTCTTGTTGACCTTGCTACGTACTGGCCTAAAAAACTTCCCCTGAATGTATATTTAGAATTCTGTATCCTTGATACCTTTTACACTAGTCTCAGTTATCAATGCACCAGTTAGGTCTGCACTAGACCCTGTCTCTGTTTATATTACACATGGACCTGTCTCTGCAATAAAAATGGTTTAAAAAGTGGAGAGCAAACCCTCCAATTTATACACTAGATCCGAAGAAATAGGAGCAGGAGGAGGCCATTCAGCCTCTTGAGCCTGTTCTGTCAGTCAATATGATCATGATTGATCTGATAGTGACTTTCACTCCATTTTCCTGCCTGCCCCCCCATAACCCTTGACTCCCTTGTAAATTCATTGACCCAACCTCCACTGCTCTCTGGGGAAGAGAATTCCAAAGCCTAACCAACCTCTGGGAGAAAGAAGTCTTCCTTAGCTCAGTCTTAAATGGCAGACCCTTTATTTTTAAACGGTGCCCCCTAGTTCAAGACTCCTCCACAAGGGAAACATCCTCCCAACATCCGCCCTGTCAAGTCCCCTCAGAATCTTGTATGTTTCAATAAGATCACCTCTCATTCTTCTAAACTCCAATGAGTATAGGCCCAACCTGTTCAACTATTCCTCATAAGATAACCCCTTCATCCCCTTCATCATTTAAGGGCGGCACAGTGGCTCGCACTGCAGACTCACAGCTCCAGGGGCCCGGGTTCGATTCTGGGTACTGCCTGTGTGGAGTTTGCAAGTTCTCCCTGTGTCTGCGTGGGTTTTCTCCGGGTGCTCCGGTTTCCTCCCACACGCCAAAAGACTTGCAGGTTGGTAGGTAAATTGACCATTATAAATTGTCACTAGTATAGGTAGTTGGTAGGGAAATATAGGGACAGGTGGGGATGTTTGGTAGGAATATGGGATTAGTGTAGGATTAGTATAAATGGGTGGTTGATGGTCGGCACAGACTCGGTGGGCCGAAGGGCCTGTTTCAGTGCTGTATCCCTAATCTAATCCCAGGAATCAGCCTAGTGAACCTTCTCTGAACTGATTCCAATGCATCCAGGCCTGACCATTTATTCACTTTCAAAGATGCTAAACACCTTAATATTTCCCTCTCACCCTGTTTATCCCATCCAATATTTCACACTCCTCCTCTTTGAGTACAATGTCTGCATAGTTCCCCCTCTTTTATAAAGAGGGAGACAAAGTATTCATTAGGAACCGTGCCCACATCTCCCACCTCCATACACACATTCCCTTTCTGGTCCCTAATACTCTATCCTTAGTTATCCTCTTGCTCTTCATGTATTTATAAAACATATTTGTGCTTTCCTTGATTTTACTTGGTAATATTATTTTCCGACTATCTTTTTGCTTTCCTAATTTTCTTTTTAATTTCACCCCTGCACTTTCTTCACTCCTCTCGGCTTTCTGTGGTATTGAGCTCTCGGTATCTGACATAAGCTTCCCTTTTGTGCCTTATTCTACCTGGTTTGATTCTTGCTTTCTAAGGGGCTCTAGATTTGGGAGTCTCACCCTGTTTGTCTTTGTGGGAAAATATTTGTTCTCAACCCTCTCAGGGAGTCGAGGTTTCTGCAGAGCAGGCCTGAAAGAGGAGTTGAGTGTTGATACAGATCAGTCATGATCTTATTGAATGGCAGGGCAGGCTCAAGGGGCAGAATGGCCTACTCCTGCTCCTGCGTCTTGTGTTCTTGTGTCCAGTTCAATATCTCCTTTAGTGACTTGGTGCCAAATTGTTATTATGTTTTATTCATTTGTTGGATGTGTTCATTACTGGCTATGCCAGCATTTTATTGCCCATCACCAATTGCCGTTGAACCTTCTTGAACCGCTGCAGTCCATGTGGGGTAGGTACACCCACAGTGCTGTTAGGAAGTGAGATCCAGGATTTTGACCTAGTGACAGTGAAGGAATGGTGATATAGTTCCAAGTCAGGATGGTGTGAGACTGGAAGGGAAACTTGCAGGTGGTGGTGTTCCCATATGTGTTTCCTGTTTGTTTGCTCTCTCTCCCCCTCATTATTTCTAGACCTCCCTGTCCTCTGTCCCTCTCTGTCATGGGAACCTAAGAACAGAAGGAAGTGGGTGCAGGAACAGAGAGACCTGGGGATGTCTATGCACAAATTGAAGGTGGCAGAGCTAGTTGAGAAAGTGGTTAAAAGGCGTATGGGATCCTAGGCTTTGTAAATAGAGGCTTAGAGTATAAAAGCAAGGAGGTTATGATGAAGCTTTATAAAACACTGCTTCATCCTCATCTAGTATTGTGTCCAATTCTGGACACCGTACTTTAGGTAGGATGTGGGGGCATTAGAGAGGATGCAGAAAAGACTCACGAGCAAGGTTCCAGGATGAGGGACTTCAGTTGCGTGGATAGATTGGAGAAGCTGGGGTTGTTCTCTGTGTCTTTCTCTGTCTTCCTCTCTCTATCTCTCCCTCCTGCTATCTCTGACACGAGGAGAGAGACAGAGGGAGAGGGGGTCAGTTATGAAGCCAGGAGAAAAAGACCAACAAATTCAGCAACCATTTCGGTGGGAGAAAAGCCAATAACAATCACAAGCTGATGGAGGGACGGGAAATCATTTACGAAGGGACAGAGTATCTGATCACACCCGGGATGGTGTAATCGATGCCGACAAAGCCCATTTCAGCCTGCAATATGAAAAGGAGGGATAGAGAGCTGAGAGGGAATGAGTTAATTTTGACTGAGTTAATGAGGGGGCAATGGCGTCCTGCACCTCCCACAATGCCCCGCGAGTGGGAAAGGCCCCTTTCTGCGGTACAGGCCGCGCTGCACTCTGGGAGGATGCTCCGCACATGCGCATCTCCACAAGAGCGTTAACCGCCGCTTTTTTATATTCTCCCCCCGGCTCAGACATTCAACTTTCCTCCATTGAGATCGACAGCTGAAGCCGCTTCTCCTTTTCCTTTCAGCTGCTGTTTGCGGAAAGAAGAGGCCGGCGGGTGACGTCGCGCAAACATGGCGGCTGAGGACACCGCCCTCCCGCCAGGGCGTCGGTGAGGTCTCATTGGCTGCCTCGCCCCACGTGTCTGGAGGTCAAGGGGTCAAAAGCTGCCTGCAGCCTCCGCGCAGCCGCGGTTTGGGTGACTTGTAACCCCGCCCCTGGGGTGGGGGAGGGGGGTCAGCTACAGACTCTTAAAGGGACCCTGCACCACCAGAACTCTCCCAAACTCTTAAAGGGACCCAACATGGACAGAAAGAGCAAGAGACTTGGAGAGCAAGTAATAGAGAGGGAAATAGAAAAGAGAGAGTGATGGGGAGAGAGAGAGAGAGGAAGAACTGAGCTTGAAAGAATCATAGAGAGATGGAGAGACTGAGAGAAAATAGGTGAGAGGGAGAGAGTGAGAGAGCAAGAGATGGAGAGAAATGGAGGGAGAATCTCCTCAATTGGACAGAGATGGAGAGAGAGTGATAGAGAGATGTGAAGAGAGATCAAGGAGAAAGGAAGGTGGAGAGTGAGGGAGAGGTAGAGTTTGAGAGTGAGGAAACAGATAAATGGAGAGATAAAGGTGAGGAGAGAGTAACAGAGCAGAAGAGAGAGATAGAGAGAGATGGAGAGAGAGAGAGTGGGAAGGAAAATGAGAAATTAGAGGAAAAGAGCAGACACAGGATGTACAGAAAGTGTGAAAAATGAATGAGAGATAGAGTGTCCGTCAGAGAGAGAGGGAAAGTCTGGGATATATGTGGGTCGAGAGAGAGGCAGATCGTGTGTGTGTGAGAGAGAGAGAGAGACATCAGCACACGTTCACAGTAAAGAAAGTCTCGCCGTGTCAAACAGTCATTTAATTGGATGCACAATCAGACAAAAGTAACTTTATCCCCGGGAGAATGAGTGGAGTCAGACATATAAAAACAGATTGCAGGTTAATGCCCAGATAAGCTTGATTAAAGATTAAAAGTTGCAGAGAGAAATCACCCAGTAATCCTAGTTGCAACCCATTGGACTCAATACAATGGTCCAAAAATATTATCACTGCCAATCAAACAATTTCATCAGCTCAACAGCAAACAGTGAAATGATCCACAAACTGCAGTGTTCAATGATTCAAGGAAGATTACAGAGCATGAGAGAGAACATAAAGACAGACAGAGAGTATTTGTTTAGCTTCTCTGCCATTGTCCTATGATGAGAGGCTGAGTAAATAGGACCTGTATTCTCTGCAGTTTCGAAGAATGAGAGGTGATCTCATTGAAACATATCAGATTCTAAAGGGACTGGATAGGGTGGACACTGAGAGATTATTTCCGCTGGTCGGGAAATGAAAGTCTCCCTTATCCCTTCCTAACCAGCTTATCCACCTGTCCTGTCAGCCTCAGGAATCAGTGAACATTCACTCCAAGGTCCCGTTGTTCACAGACACAGAGATAATGTTGGAGACAGTCATGTTGTTAGGTTAGATCAAAAGTGCAAATGACAAATGTTATCATAGTTTGATGTAATCCTGTGTGCACAGAGGTACAAGAAATAGGTGTAGAGTGTGAAACACCAGGAGAGAGGGAGGAATATAGATGGAGAGAGGGTAACAGTGAGAAAGGGAGAGATATGCATGGAGAGAGAAGTGGAGAGCTACTCTTACTGGTAATCTCTCTCCATCTCCGTCTTCCCCTCTCTCTTACTCACTCAATCAATCACTAGTTCCCCTCTCTGCTACTCTCTCCTTGTTTATTTCTCTCTCTGTACCCTCTTAATCTCAATCTCTCACTGTGTCATACCTTCCAGGATGCTGCACACAGCTTTGCGGGAATGCTGACCGACACTCTCCATGCCAATCTCGTCCTCTTTCTCTCTGGTAATCTCTCCCCATTGCTATCCTTCCCTCTCCCTGTTCTTCCCTCTCAAAATCTATCCCTGTCTTTCTCACTGTTACTCTCTCCATCTGGATGGAGGAGGAGATAGAGAGGCATATATAGAGGCAGCTTTACTCTGTATCTAACCCCACACTGTACCTTCCCTGGGAGTGTTTTATAGAACAGAGAAGACAGAGATTTACTCAATAGCTAACTAATAGCTTGACAGCATTTGATGGGACAGTGTAGACGGAGCTTTACTCTGTATCCCTGGAATTTAGAAGGGTAAGGGGTGATCTGATCAAAGTTTAAAGTGGTGGATGGGGTACCAATCAGGTGGACTGCTTTGTCCTGGATGGTGTCGAGCCTCTGGAGTGTTGTAGATGTTACACACATCCAGGCAAGTGGAGAGATACCATCACACACCTGACTTGTGTCTTGTAGGTGGTTGAAAGGCTTTGGGGAGTCAGGGGGTGAGTCACTTGTAGCCACAGTACTGATGTGATTACTTCAGCTCAGTTCCTGGTCAATGTCTCCCTAGGATGTTGATGCTGGGTGATTCAGCGATGGGATAATGCTTTGAATGCCATGGGGAGGTGGTTGGATTCTCTCTTGTTGCAGATGGTCATTGCCTGTCTGTGTGTGTTTTTCTGTGCTCTGGGAACAATTTCCTCAATGGGAGGTCAGAATGCTGCCTCATAATTGACTAGTTCACGAAAGGAATGCTGATGGAATGAACGGGACAGGGACAGAGTGGATACAACATTGGCTAAGGGACAGGACACAGAGAGTAGTGGTGAATGGTTGCTTCAGACTGGAGGGCGGTATCTTTGACTGACATAATCTTATATACTTCTATTCAATCTCCCCTCTATCTCCTTTGTTCTAAGGAGATCAAACCCAGCTTTTCCAACCTAACCTTGTAGCTAAAATCCCCCATCTCTGAAACCATTCTGGTAAATCTCTGCACCCTCTCAAGGAACCTCACATCCTTCCTAAAGTGTGGTGACCAGAACTGGACACAATTCTCCAGTTGGGGCTGAAATAGAGCTTTATAAATGTTCAGCATAACCTCCCTGCTTTTGTACTGACTGTATACAGTGTACATTGTGGTACAGTGGTATTCCCCAGGGGTTTGGATTAGGATCACTGATCTTTTTGATATATATTAATGACTTGGACTTGGGTTTTACAGGGCATAACTTCAACATTGTACCATCTGAAATGTAATAAACAGAGAAGGGAATAGTAGTAGTAAATCTCTGTCTTCTCTGTTCTATAAAACACTGTCAGGGCAGGTACAGTGTGGGGTTCAGGAGGATAGAGGCAGTCTGGTGAAATGGTCAGACACATGGCAGGTCAACTTCAATGCTGAGAAATGTAAAATGATGCATTTAGGAAGGAAGGCTGAGGAGAAGCGATATAAACTAAATAGTACAATGTTAAAATGGGTGCTGGTTCAGAGAGATCGGGAATCTGGAGAGATCTGCGTCAGTTTTTATATCTGAAAGATTCAATTTGGGGCTTCGAGTCTTGTCAGTTGAATTTAGCTTCATCCTGAAAAGTGTTAGCAAACGTGTTGGGAAATGTGTCAAAAGCTGTTTCCATTCAGACATTCCTGCATTGTGGAAGTGTGAGCTGTCTTTGCAGAGACAGGAAATAGAGTTGTTTGAATGGACCTGCAGGTTTTGGTTGATGCAATAAGGTGAGAATTTGAATTGTGTCCCTTCCAGATACACAGAATTGAAGGTATTTACAGAACACCACATGAAGTAGTTTACCAATGTCTGACAAACTTCAAAGACTTCAAACACATGGAAGAAGAGGAGAAGGGAACAATATACAAAACCTCAGTCAGTCAGACAACAGCAGGAGGAAAATGAATCTCTTTTTATGGGTTTTAATTTGAAGGCCTGAGCTGATGATTGAAAAAGTAGGAGTTCAAATCCCACGCTGGGCTGTTGTGAATTTGAATTTTGTTTTTTCTTTAAAAAAACATAAATCTGGAGTTAAAAAGCCTCGAGGTTGGAATGATTCACTCCTGTCTACTAGTGCAAAGCCCGTGTGTGTTTCTCAGTTTGCTGTATTTATTAATGATTTAAGATGATGTGGTAGAATGCAACATACCCAAGTTTACCAATGACACAAAAATAGGCAGCATTGTAAGCAGTGCAGCTGGAAGAATCAAATTACAAAGAGATATTAATATCTTAAATAAATGGGCAAAACTGTGGGAGATAGATTTCAATGTCAGCAAAAAAAGACCAGAACAGAGTACTTTATAAATGGTGTAAAGCTAGAAACACTGGAGGTTCAAAGAGACTTTGGGGGGTCCATGTCCATTTGAGTGCAGTGTTGATTTACCAAAATGATAACTGGACTCCAAGGGTTAAATTACAAGGTGATATTACACAAACTGGGGATTTATTGCCTGGAATTTAGGAGGATCAAGTTGATTTGATCAAATATGTTGAGATATTAAGGGGAACTGATGGGGTAGTTTGGGAGAAACTATTTCAGCAGCTTGGGAACATAGGAACAGGAGTAGGCCGTTCAGCCCATCGAGCCTGCTCCGTCATTCAATACGATCCTGGCTGATCATCCACTTCAATGCCTTTTTCCCAGACTGAGTTTCCACAGCCCACTGGAGTAGAGAATTCCAAAGATTCACAACCCTCTGAGCAAAGACATTTCTCCCCATCTCTGACCTAAGTGGCTTCCCCCTTATTTTGAAATTGTGTCCCCTGGTTCTAGACTCCCGAACCAAAGGAGACATCTTACCTGCATCTAACCTGTCTATCCCTTTAAGTATTTAGTATGTTTCAATAAGATCACCTCTCATTCTTCTAAACTCCAATGAGTATCGGCCCAACCTGTTCAACCATTCCTCATAAGACAACCCCTTCATCCCAGGAATCAGCCGAGTGAACCTTCTCTGAACTGATTCCAATGCATCCAGGCCTGACCATTTATCCACTTTCAAAGTTGCCAAAAACCTTAATATTTCCCTCTCACTCTGTTTATCCCATCCAATATTTCACACTCCTCCTCTTTAACTACAATATCTGCATTGTTCCCCCTCTTTTATAAAGATGGAGACAAAGTATTCATTAAGAACCGTGCCCACATCTCCCACCTCCACACACACATTCCCTTTTTGGTCCCTAATACTCTATCCTTAATTATCCTCTTGCTCTTCATTTATTTATAAAACATCTTTGTGATTTCTTTGATTTAATGGTAATATTATTTTCCGGCCATTTCTTTGCTCTCCTAATTTGCTTTTTCATTTCACCCTTGTACTTTCTACACTCATCTCGGCCTCTGTGGTATTGAGCTCTCGGTATCCGACATCAGCTTCCCTCTTGTGCCTTATCGTACCCGGTTTGATCCTTGACATCCAAGGGGATCTAGATTTCGGAGTACCACCCTGTTTGTCTTTGTGTGAACATATTTGATATCAACCCTCAGTAACTCTCACTGCTCTGATACTGATTGACCTTCAAGTAGCTGTTTCCAGTCCACTTTGCTAAAATCCCCCATCTCTGGATCCACCATCCCCTCTGCTCCCTACAATGGACTCTCACATCCTTCTGAAAGTGTGGTCACCAGAATTGGATGCAGTATTCTGGTCGAGGCCTAACCAGAGGTTTATAAACATTCAGCATAACTTTCATGCTTTTGTATTCAAAATCTCTATTTATGAAGCCCAAGATCCCATATGCTTTGCTGCCTACTTTCTCAAAATGTCCTGCCACCTTCAAAGATGTATGTACATGTATCCCCAGGTCTCTCTGTCCCTGCACACTCCCTAGAACTGGGCCATTAAGTCTATATTCCCTCTCCCTATCCCTTCTGCCCATTTCACATTTCCCTGTATTAAATTCCTTCTGCCACTTGTCTGCCCATCCCACTCACCTATCTATGTCCTGTTGTAGTCGATTGGTGTCACCTTCACTGTTTGCATCTCCTCCAAGTTCGTTAACGGCAAATATTAACATTTTACAAGAAGCACTGACTTTTGGGGAACACTGCTGTCTACCATCTTCCAGTCTGAAAAACAACCATTTACCACAACTCCCTGTTTTCTGTCCTTTCACCAATTTTTGATCCAAGCTGACACTGGCCCTCCTATCCCATGAGCCTCAGTTTTGTTAACCAGAATTTTATGTGCTACTTTGTCAAACGCTTTCTTCAAATCCATCTAAAATCCATTGCATTCCCTTCATCAACCTTCTCTGTTACTTCATCAAATTCTTGCTGTCTTTCCCTAATGAACTCAAACCTCTCCAAGTTCCTGTTGATTTTTTTCTCTTTCAATGATTTCTCCAATTCTCCTTTTGAAAGCTACTATTGAATCTGTCTCCACCACTATCAGACATTGCATTTCAAATCTGAAGCACTTGTGTGGAAAAAAAATCCTTTTCCTCATGTCACCAATGTTTGTTTTTGCCGATCACCTTCAATCTGTGCTCTCTGGTTATCAATCCTTCAGCCATTGGAAACACTTTCTCTTTATTTCCTCCATCTAAAGCTTCCATGATTTTATACACCCCGATCAAATCTCCTTTTAATCTTCTCTGCTATAAGGAGAACAAGCCCAGTTTCTCCAGTCTATCAGTGTAACTGTAATAATCTCATCCAGGAACCGTTCTAGTAAATCTCTTCTGTACATTCACCAAAGCCTCCATGTCTTTCCTAAAGTGTGGTTCCAGAATTGGACACAATACTGCAGCTGAGGACAAACTATTATTTTATAAATGTTTAACATCACTTCCTGACTTTTACACTCTATACCTGTTTATAAAGCTCAGGATCCCATCGGCTTTATTAACCCATCAACAAAGGGGGAAATTCTACCAGAACAATTGATCAGTTCCCTTAGACATGAATCCGTGAGTCGTTCCGAGGCTGGTGGGAGGGTTTAGAGAGAACCCCAAACTGCTCATTTTTTGAAGCAGAAAACCATCAATGCATTGGCAGGGATATTAATAAAGCCCTTCGGAAGACAGGAGGAGGCCATTCGTCCCCTCGAGACTGTCCTGCCCATTCATTCAGGTCATGGCTGATTTGCTCCTTATCCACATCGAGCTGTCTCTGCTCCGAAAACATTAATACCCTTTCCGAACAAATCTCTACCGACAATCAGGAATTAATGTCACTGCCTGTTAATACTGGGGAATTCCTTCCCTAAACCTCTCCGTCTCTCTATCTCTCATTCCGGCTTAAAGACGTTCCTTAAAACTAACCTCTTTGACCAAGCTTTTTGTCATCAGCCTTAATCTCAACTTCTGTGGGTTTGGTGTCAGATTTTGTTTTGTAATGCACCCTGTGCAGTGTCTTTGGGATTTTTTATTCCTCACCTTCTCCTTCACTCCGTCACTCTCTCTCTCTCTTTCTCTCCCTCACCCCCCTCCCTCTCTCTTTCTCCCCCTCACCTCTAAGACAAGTATATCCTTCCTTCAGTACTGAGACCAGGACTGTACACAATACTCCAGGTGTGGGCTCACAGAAATACCATCACACACCTAACTTGTGTCTTGCAAGTGATGGAAAAGCTTTGGGGAGTCAGGGGGTGAGTCACTTGTAGCCCAGTATTGATGTGATTTCGTCAGCTCAGTTCCTGGTCAATGTTTCCCCAGGATGTTGACGTTGGGGGATTCAGCGATGGGATAATGCTTTGAATGCCAAGGGGAGGTGGTTGGATTCTCTCTTGTTGCAGATGGTCATTGCCTGGCACTTGTGTGACGTGAATGTTACTTGCCACTGGTCGGCCCAAACCTGAATGTTGTCCGGTGCATGTGGCTCTGGATTGCTTCATTATCTGAGGCAGAATACTGTGGATGCTGGAAATCTGGAAAGCATCGAACTGAATCACGACCTCTGTTTCTCTCTCCACAGATGCTGCCTGACCTGCTCAGTATATCCAGCATTTTCTGCTGGGATCTCAGCTGAAGATGGTTTGGGCTGAGGACACGACCCTGATAAACTCCTGCCGTGAAGGCCTGGGACTGAGATGCTTGACCACAACCACAGCCACCTTCCTTTGTGCTCGGGCTTTAGAGAGGGACAAAATTGGAGAGAGCGAGATTGTTGAGTTGGATGAAGAGGATAATGTAAGATATATTAGCTTGATTTAATCCTTCACTGCTGTCTACACAAATATATAAGAGATAGGTATGGAGAGAAAAACGATCGGGCAGGGAGAAATGTGGATGAAGTTGGGGCCCAGGTGGACACTTTTGATGATCCAGGAGGATTAGTCTCCATTTTAAACATCCAGCAAGCTGTTCCACTGTGGGAGCCATCACACCCTCATGATATTGGTTGTGGAAATTTCATGCTGGCTTATTGGTTAATTTTTAAATCTGTGATTGATAGATTCTTGTTAACCAAAGGTATTAAGAGATAAGGGGCAAAGGCAGGATATATGGTGTAAGTTACATCACAGATCAGCCCTGATCTCATTGGATGCCGGAACAGAGTTGTGGGGTTGAATTGCATCCTCCTCTTCCAATATCCCCTGTGAAGTATCCTTCTTTCTCTTTTAGTCACCCTGTCAGTCTATGTTTCTGGGAGATTTCTTGTATCTTCCTCAGTGAAGACAGACACAAAGTCATCATTTATCTTCACTGCCATTTCTCTATTCCCCATTATAAATTCTCCTGACTCTGCCTGTAATGGACCCACATTTGTCTCAGCCAAACCATTCCTTTTTATGTCCCTATTGAAACTTTTACAGTCCGTTTTGATGTTTTTATGTCTGGGGGATTCTGGGACTAGTGAGCAGAGTCTGAGAATGAGAGGCAGTCCTTTCAGGAGTGAAGTTCGGAAACACGTCTACAGACTAAAGGTGGTGTTAGTTTGGAACTGTCTTCTGTAAATAACCATTGATGCAAAATCAATTGTTCATTTTTAAATCTAAGATTGGCCATCCCGAATGTCTTTTGGAAATTGAAATATTCTTCTGTCACTCTCTGTCCCTTGGGCAGTCCGTTTGTGTGTGTGTCTGTGCATGTCGGTCTCTGTGTGTGTGTGTGTCTGTGTGTCTGTGGAAGTCGGTCTGTGTGTGTGTCTGTGGTTCTGTGTGTGTGTTTCTCTGTGTGTGGGTGTGTGTCTGTGTCTGTCTGTGTCTATGCCTGTTTCTCTCTCCTCAGTACCTCAGTAAAACTCCACATACATCAATTTGCTATTTTAATTTGGCTGCTTTTGGTGATACCACAACTGCAGAGGGTGCACTTCCTTCTGCAGGCTGGTAGGAAGCCCATATCCCGCTTTTTAACGGCATATTCTGTCTGCTTTGTATACTAAATTGATGAATCCCTAATAATTGATCAAATCTGACATTGATTACTGTTTGAAAGTCTCCAGGTTTACTTTCCTCCCAGGGCTGATTAAAAGATTTTTTTTGACCCATGTGCAGTCCCTTTAAATTTTTAAGAATCTTCGAAGACGTGTGTTATTTATCACGGAACAGGACCTGCGTGGCACCTTCCAGGCTGCTGCACACAGCTTTGCAGGAACACTGACCGACACTCTCCATCCCAATCTCTTCCTCTCTGGTAATCTCTCCCCATTGCTATCCTTCCCTCTCCCTGTTCTTCCCTCTCTATATCTATCCCTGTCTTTCTCACTGTTACTCTCTCCATCTGGATGGAGGAGGAGAAAGAGAGGCATATATAGAGGCAGCTTTACTCGGTATCTAACCCCACACTGTACCTGTCCTGCCAGTGTTTTATAGAACAGAGAGGACAGAGATTTGCTCTGTAGATAACTCCATTCTGTACTTGGCTTGGCAGCATTTGAAGGGACAGTTTAGACGGTGCTTTACTCTGTATCCCTGGAATTTTGAAGTGTAAGGGGTGTTCAGTTTAGTTTAGTTTATTGATACAGCACTGAAACAGGCCCTTCGGCCCACCGAGTCTGTGCCGACCATCAACCACCCATTAATACTAATCCTACACTAATTCCATATTCCTACCACATCCCCACCTGTCCCCATATTTCCCTACCACCCACCTATACTAGGGGCAATTGCTAATGGCCAATTTACCGATCAACCTGCAAGTCTTTGGCATGTGGGAGGAAACCGGAGCACCCGGAGGAAACCCACGTAGACACAGGGAGAACTTGCAAACTCCACACAGGTAGTACCCAGAATTGAACCCGGGTCACTGGAGCTGTGAGGCTGCGGTGCTAACCACTGCGCCACTGTGCTGGGTAAATTGATCAAAGTTTACAAGACAATACTGGAAACTGATGGGGTAGATAGAGAGAAACTCTTCTCACTGGTTGGAGGAGTCTCGGACGAGGGGCACAGTCGAAAAATCGAACATTAGTCGAAGACCCTTTCAAGGGTGAAATTTATTAACACTTCTACACACAAAGGATGGTGGAATTTTGGAATTGTCTTCCACAAATGACCCCTCCCTATCTCTGCAATCTCCTCCAGCTCCACAATCCACCAATATCTGCCATCCTCTAATTCTGGCCTCTTGAACATCCCCAATTTGAACCGTTCCACCATTGGTGGCCATGCCTTCAAGCTGCCAAGGCCCTAACTCTGGAATTCCTTTCCCAAACCTCACCATCTCACCAACTCTCTTTCCTCTTTGAGGATTCTCCCTCAAACCAACCTCTGACCAAGTTTTTGGTCATCTGGTCTAATATCTCCTGAAGTGACTCGGTGTCAAATTTTTATTTTCTTGATTCATTTGTTGGATGTGTGTGTTAGTGGCCAGGACAGCATTTATTGCCCATTCATAATTGCCCTTGAGAAGGTGGTGTTGAGCCTCCTTCTTGAACCGCTGCAGTCCATGTGGGGTAGGTACACCCACAGTGCTGTTAGGAAGGGAGATCCAGGATTTTGACCCAGTCACAGTGAAGGAGCAGCGATATAGTTCCAAGTCAGGATGGTGTGTGACTTCAGGGAAACTTGCAGGTGGTGGTGTTCCCATACGTGTTTCCTGTTTGTTTGCTCTCTCTCCCCCTCCTTCTTTCTAGACCTCCCTGTCCTTCTGTCCCTCTCTGTCATGGGAACCGAAGAACAGAAGGAAGTGGGTGCAGGAACAGAGAGACCTGGGGATGTCTGTGCACAAATTGAAGGTGGCAGAGCTAGTTGAGAAAGTGGTTAAAAGGCATATGGGATCCTCGGCTTTGTAAATAGAGGCCTCGAGTATAAAAGCAAGGAGGTTATGATGAAGCTTTATAAAACACTGCTTCATCCTCAACTAGTATTGTGTCCAATTCTGGACACCGTACTTTCGGAAGGATGTGGGGGCTTTAGAGAGGATGCAGAAAAGATTCACAAGCAAGGTTCCAGGGATGAGGGACTTCAGTTATGTGGATAGATTTGAGAAACTGGTGTTGTTCTCCATAGAGAAGAGAAACTTGAGATGAGATTTGATAGAGGTGTTCAAAATCATGAGGGGTCCTGACAGAGTAGATGTAGGAGTAGGAATGCAGCACATAGGACATTCCAGACCCATTTCTGTTCAGTGTTTACTTAAACAAGCGAATTGACCATTTAATATTTTTAACTTACTTAACCCTTGTGTTCCCACAAAGATCAAGCTAGTAAATTCAACAGTGGTCACTTTGACTTCATCCCATCGTGTCTTATGTACATTCTGACAGGATTGCAGGTATAACTGTAGTCATAAAATTCAGCTGAAAATTGATCATTTACATTGTTATTTCAGTCCATATTTACAGTACACACGGTACCTTACTGTTGTAATCAAGTCATATAGTGTCTATTCATCCCACTGGGGCAAAATGTCACTGGTTCAACATTCTCACCAAATACTAAAGCATTCCACAATGCAAGACTCACAAATTCAACACAAGTTTCCTTTTCTGAGTCTCGCTGGTCTGTTCTGATTCTCTGAGGGATTACTGATGCTTATCCTCCACATGAGCAGTCGTCCTAATCCCGTGTGCCTGTCCTGCTCCCAAACCCGGCATCCGCTTACATTAAGGCAAGTGATACAGGAGCGTCTCAGTGACTGAGGCAGGTGAGTCTTGAGGCTGAGCCGGGCACAGTGAGTGACCCGGGTTAATCCGACACTCCAGGGAATGTTTAAACTGAACTGTACTCTGTATCTGAGCCATGCTGTACCTTCTCTGAGAGTGTTCGATGGGGCAGTGTAGACGAGGAGAGTTATTCCTTACCCATTTTAAATATAGAGAAGTGAATATCCAAGAGATTGTTTTAAATGTGATGAGGATTTCTGCCTCTACCATCCTTTAGAGTTATAGACAGATACAGCACTTATACAGGCCCTTCGGCCCACCCAGTCTGTGCCGGCCATCAACCACCCATTTTATACTAATCCTTTCAGGCAGTGAGTTCCAGACACCCACCAGCCACTGGGTGAAGAAACTATTGATGTGTTTCGTTCTGTTAAGTTTGATGTCAATGTTTCCCCAGGATGTTGATGCTGGGTGATTCAGTGATGGGATAATGCTTTGAATGCCAAGGGGAGGTGGTTGGATTCTCTCTTGTTGCAGATGATCATTGTCTGGCACTTGTGTGACGTGAATGTTACTTCCCACTGGTCGGCCCAAACCTGAATGTTGTCCGGGTCTTGGTGCATGTGGCTCTGGATTGCTTCATTATCTGAGGCAAAATACTGTGGATGCTGGAAATCTGGAAAGCATCGAACTGAATCACTAACTTTGTTTCTCTCTCCACAGATGCTGCCTGACCTGCTCAGTATTTCCAGCATTCTCTCCTGGGATCTCAGCTGAAGATGGTTGAGCCTCGGACACTACCCTGAGGAACTCCTGCAGTGATGTCCTGGGACTGAGATGATTGACCTCCAACAACCACAACCATCTTCCTTTGTGCTCGGTATGAGTCCAACCAGCGGATTCCCACTGACTTCAGTTTTACTCGGGCTCCTCGATGTCACACTCGGTCAAACGCTGCCTTGATGTTAAGGTCAGTCTCTCTTCCCAGTAGCAGACAGGAGTGAATCGTTCCCTTTGACCCGTTGTACACTGAACAAGCTGTGTTTCTTCACAGCCTGATACAGGACTGTACACGGCCGATTAATGTAGCCCATCAAACACTCCCAGAGCAGGTTCAGCACAGCTTAGGAACAGAGTACAGTTCCTTCAACATTCTCTCTCTGTCTCTCCCTCCTGCGATCTCTGACATTAGGAGAGAGACAGAGGGAGAGAGGGTTAGATATGAAGGCAGAGAGAGGGCTGTAGAGAGGGACTAAGTTGGAGAGAGAGAGGTCGTTGCGGTGGATGAAAAGGATAATGTAAGATATATTAATTTGATGTAATCCTTCACTGTTGTGTACACAAACATATAAGAGATAGATATGGAGATAAAAAAACATCGGGTGAGGGGGAAATGTAGATGAAGTTGCGGCCCAGGCAGGTACGTTTGATGATCCAGAAGGAACAGTCTCCATTTTAAACGTCCAGCAAGCTATTCTACTGTGGGAGCCATCACACCCTCATGACATTGGTTGTGCAAATTTCTTGCTGGCTTATTGGTTAATTTTTAAATCTGTCTGTGATTGATAGATTCTTGTTATCCAAAGGTATTAAGAGATAAGGGGCAAAGGCAGGATATATGGTGTAAGTTACATCACAGATCAGCCAAGATCTCATTTGATGCTGGAACATGGTTGTTGGGTTAAATTGCATCCTCCTCTTCCAATATCCCCTGTGAAGTATCTTTCTATCTCTTTTAGTCACCCTGTCAGTCCATGTCTCTCTGTTTCTCTTTTTCTGTCTCTCTCTCTCTGTCTCTATCGGACAGTGTAGAGTGAGATTCACTCTGTGTCAAACCCAACATTGTGCTTAGCTTGGGAATATTTAATGGGACAGTGTAGCTGGAGCTTTACTCTGTATCCCTGAAATTTTGAAGGCTCAGGTGTGATTTGATGATTGTTTTCAAGATAATAAGGGAAACTGATGGGGTAGACAGAGAGTAACAATTCCCACTGGCTGCAGAGTCTAGAACATGG
The DNA here is from genome assembly GCF_036365525.1 of Heterodontus francisci. Classification (NCBI taxonomy): domain Eukaryota; kingdom Metazoa; phylum Chordata; class Chondrichthyes; order Heterodontiformes; family Heterodontidae; genus Heterodontus; species Heterodontus francisci. The sequence goes on from NW_027141909.1 coordinate 675,573, forward strand.
GGGCATAGTCTAAAAATATAAACCTCTTCTAAAAACCTTTCAGGAGTGAAATGAAGAAACACTTCAACACACCAGGTGTGGTATCAGTTTGGAACTCTCTTCCACAAACAGCAATTGATGCTGAGACACTTGTTAATTTTTAAATCTGAGTTCGATAGATTTTTATGAAACCTCTCTGTCTCTCCCTCTCTCTCCTCCCATCTCTGCCTCTCTGTCTCTCTGTCTCTCCATCTGTCTTTCCAACTCTGTCACTCCCACTCTCTCCTTCTCTCTCTGCCTCTTTCTCTCTCTGTCTCTGCAACTGTCTTTCCAACTCTGTCACTCCCACTCTCTCCTTCTCTCTCTGTCTCTCTCTCTCTCTGTCTCTCCATCAGTCTCCCCACCCATCACTCTCTCTCTCACCTTCTATCTCTGCCTCTCTCTCTCTATCCCTCCATCTGTCCTTCCCTCCCTGTCACTCCCTCTCTCTCCTTCTCTCTCTCTCTCTCTCTCTGTCCCTCCATCTGTCTTTCCCTCCCTGTCTCTCCCTCTCTCTCCTTCTCTCTCTGTCTCTCTCTCTGTCCCTCCATCTGTCAAAGAACAAAGAACAGTACAGCACAGGAACAGGCCATTCGGCCCTCCAAGCCTGCGCCGATCCTGATGCCTGCCTGAACTAAAACCTTCTGCACTTCCGGGGTCCGTATCCCTCTATTCCCATCCTATTCATGTATTTGTCAAGATGTCTCTTAAACGTCTCTATGGTACCTGTGTCCACCACCTCCCCCGGCAACAAGTTCCAGGCACTCACCACCCTCTGTGTAAGGAACTTGCCTCGCACATCCCCTCTAAACTTTGCCCCCTCTCACCTTAAACCTCTGTCCCCTAGTAACTGACTCTTCCACCCTGGGAAAAAGCTTCTGACTATCCACTCTGTCCATGCTGCTTATAACTTTGTAAACCTCCATCATGTCGCCCCTCCACCTCCGTCGTTCCAGTGAAAACAATCCGAGTTTATCCAACCTCTCCTCATAGCTAATGCCCTCCAGACCAGGCAACATCCTGGTAAATCTCTTCTGTACCCTCTCCAAAGCTTCCACGTCCTTCTGGTAGTGTGGCGTCCAGAATTGCACACAATATTCTAAGTGTGGCCTAACTAAAGTTCTGTACAGCTGCAGCATGACCTGCCTATTTTTATACTCTGTGCCCCGATCGATGAAGGCAAGCATGCCGTATGCCTTCTTGACTACCTTATCCACCTGCGTTGCCACTTTCAGTGACCTGTGGACCTGTACACCCAGATCTCTCTGCCTGTCAATACTCCTAAGGGTTCTGCCATTTACTGTATACCTCACACCTGCATTAGACCTTCCAAAATTCATTACCTCTCATTTGTCCTAATTAAACTCCATCTGCCATTTCTCCGCCCAAGTCTCCAACCGATCTATATCCTGCTGTATCCTCTGACCGTCCTCATCACTATCCGCAACTCCACCAACCTTTGTGTCGTCCGCAAACTTACTAATCAGACCAGCTACATTTTCCTCCAAATCATTTATATATACTACAAACAGCAAAGGCCCCAGCACTGATCCCTGCTGAACACCACTAGTCACATCCCTCCATTCAGAAAAACACCCTTCCACTGCTACCCTCTGTCTTCTGTGACTGAGCCAGTTCTGTATCCATCTTGCAGCCAGTTCTGTATCCATTTTACCTTTCCCTCTCTGTCACTCCCTCTCTCTCCTATCTCTGTCTCTCTCCATCTATCCCTCCATCTGTCCTTCCTTCCCTGTCACTCCATCTCTCTCCTTCTCTCTCTGTCTCTCACTTTGTCCCTCCATCTGTCTTTGCCTCCCTGACACTCCCTCTCTCTCCTTCTCTCTCTGTCTCTCACTTTGTCCCTCCATCTGTCCTTCCCTCTCTGTCAAAACCCTCTCTCTCCGATCTCTGTCTCTCTCCATCGATCCCTCCATCTGTCCTTCCTTCCCTGTCACTCCATCTCTCTTCTTCTCTCTCTGTCTCTCACTTTGTCCCTCCATCTGTCTTTCCCTCCCTGACACTCCCTCTCTCTCCTTCCATCTCTGCCTCTCTCTCTGTCCCTCCATCTGTCCTTCCCTCATGTCACTCCCTCTCTCTCCGATCTCTGTCTCTCTCCATCGATCCCTCCATCTGTCCTTCCTTCCCTGTCACTCCATCTCTCTTCTTCTCTCTCTGTCTCTCACTTTGTCCCTCCATCTGTCTTTCCCTCCCTGACACTCCCTCTCTCTCCTTCCATCTCTGCCTCTCTCTCTGTCCCTCCATCTGTCCTTCCCTCATGTCACTCCCTCTCTCTCCTTCCATCTCTGCCTCTCTCTCACTGTCCCTCCATCTGTCCTTCCCTCATGTCACTCCCTCGCTCTCCTTCTATCTCTGTCTCTCTCCATCTATCCATCCATCTGTCCTTCCCTCCCTGTCACTCCATCTCTCTCCCTGTCTCTCTCTCTCTCTGTCCCTCCATCTGTCTTTCCCTCCCTAACACTCCATCTCTCTCCTTCCATCTTCCCCTCGCTCTCTCTGTCTCTCCGTCTGTCTTTCCCTCTCTGTCTATCCCTCTCTCTCCTTCTATCTCCTTCTCTCTCTCTCTGTCTCTCCGTCTGTCTTTCCCTCCCTGTCACTCCCTCTCTCTCCTTCCATCTCTGTTTCTCTGTTCCTCCATCTGTCTTTCCCTCTCTCTCCTATCTCTGTCTCTCTCTCTCTCTGTCTCCATTTTAAATATTCAGCAAGCTATTCCACTGTGGGAACCATCACACCCTCAAGATATTGTTTGTGGAAATTTCATGCTGGCTTATTGGTCAATTTTTAAACCTGTGATTGATAGATTCTTGTTAACCAAAGGTATTAAGAGATAAAGGGCAAAGGTGGGATATATGGTGTTAGTTAGATCACAGATCAGCCCTGATCTCACTGAATGCTGGAACAGGGTCGAGGGGTTAAATTGGCTCCTCATCTTCCGATGTCTGATGTTAAATATCCTTCTTTCACTCTCACACACCCTGTCTGTCTGTGTCTCCCTCTATTTCTCTCATTCTCTCACTCTCTCTGTCTGTTTCGGACAGTGGAGAGTGAGATTCACTCTGTATCCACCCCATGATGTTCCTGTCCTGGGACTGTTGGATCGGACAGTGTAGAAGGAGCATTACTCTGTATCTAATCCATGCTGTACCTGTCTGGGGAATGTTGATGGGAGAGTGGAAACAGAGAGGTCTGGGACCAGGGTCCTCATGGGGAGGACTTAATGGTGCCTCCTAATTGACCAGTTAGCAATATTGGTGCTCCAGGGATGAAAGGGACATTGGCTGAGTGGATACGACATTGGCTGAGAGAGTGGACAATGGTTGTTTCAGACTGGAGGGAGGTATACAGTGGAGGTTTATATTAGGATCAATGATCTTTTTGATATATACTAATGACTTGGACTTGTGTTTACAGGGCATAACTTCAATGTTTGCCAATGTTTGTGACATCTGCAATGTAATAAAAGGAAAGGGACTAGTAGCAGACTTCAGGAGGATAGAGGCAGTCTGGTGAAATGGAACACACAAGAACAAATGAATTAGGAGCAGGAGTAGGCCATTCGGCCCCTCGAGCCTGCTCTGCCATTCAATGGCTGATCTGATTGTGAACTCAACTCCACTTTCCTGTCTGTGTCCCATAACCCTTGACTCCCTAATTGATCAAAAATCTATCGAACTCAGCCTTGAATATATTCAATGATCCAGCCTCCACTGCTCTCAGGGGAAATGAATTCCACAGACTGACCCCCCCTCTGAGAGAAACACATTTCTCCTCAGCTCAGTTTTAAATGGAACGTCCCTAATTTTTAAACTGTGTCCCCTAGTTCTAGTCTCCCCAACAAGGGGAAACATCCTCTCAGCATCCACCCTGTCCAGTCCCCTCGGGACCTGAGATGTTTCACTCAGATCACCTCTCATTCTTCTAAACTCCAGTGGGTATAGACCCAACCTGTTCAACCTTTCCTCATAAGATAACCCCTTCATCCCAGGAATCAGCCCAGTGAACCTTCTCTGAACTACTTCGAATGCAAATTATGTAATTTCTTCAGTAAGGAGACCAAAAGTGTCCACAATCCTGCAGACGTCGTCTAACTTATGCCCTGTACAGCTGTAACAACACTTCCCTACTTTGATATTCTATTCACCTTGCAATAAACAACAATATTCCATTTTCCTTCCTAATCACTCGCTGCAGCTACACGGTAACATTTTGTGATTCATGTACCAGGACACCCAGATCCCTCTGTACCGTACAGTTCTGCAGTCTCTCTCCATTTCAATAATATACTGATTTTTATTCTTCCTGCTAAAGTGGACAAGCTCACATTTGCCCACATTGTACTCCATCTCCCAATGTTTTGCTCACTCACTTAACCAATGGAAATCTCTTTGTAGACACTTTATGTCCTCTTGACAGCTTACTTTCCAACCTATCATTGGACAGACACAGGGCAGGTTAACTTCAATGCTGAGAAATGTGAAGTGATGCATTTTGGAAGGAAGACTGAGTGATATAAACTAAATGGTACAATGTTAGAATGGGTGACAGGACAGAGAGATCTGGGATTTCATCAATGTTCCCTGTTCTACCCAAAAGCTCAATTTGGGGCTTGGAATCTGAGAGTTGAATTTAGCTTCATCCTGAAAAGTGTTAGCAAACGTGTTGGGAAATGTGTCAAAAGCTGTTTCCATTCAGACATTCCTGCATTGTGGAAGTGTGAGCTATCTTTGCAGAGACAGGAAATAGAGTTGTTTGAATGGACCTGCAGGTTTTGGTTGATGCAATAAGGTGAGAATTTGAATTGTGTCCCTTCCAGATACACAGAATTGAAGGTATTTACAGAACACCACATGAAGTAGTTTACCAATGTCTGACAAACTTCAAAGACTTCAAACACATGGAAGAAGAGGAGAAGGGAACAATATACAAAACCTCAGTCAGTCACACAACAGCAGGAGGAAAATGAATCTCTTTTTATGGGTTTTAATTTGAAGGCCTGAGCTGATGATTGAAAAAGCAGGAGTTCAAATCCCACGCTGGGCTGTTGTGAATTTGAATTTTGTTCTTTCCTAAAAATAAACATAAATCTGGAATTAAAAATCCTCTCGGATGGAATGATTCACTCCTGTCTGCTCGTGCAAAGCCCGTGTGTGTCTCAGTTTTGCTGTATTTATTAACGATTTAAGATGATGTGGTAGAATGCAACATACCCAAGTTAACCAATGACACAAAAATAGGCAGCATTGTAAGCAGTGTAGCTGGAAGCAGAACAATGCAAAGAGATATCTGAAGTGAATGGTTAAAACTGTGGGAGATAGATTTCCATGTCAGTAAAAAAGACTGGAACAGAGTACTTTATAAATGGTGAAAAGATAGAAACACTGGCGGTCCAAAGAGACTTGAGGGGTCCATGTCCATTTGAGTGCAGAGTAGATTTACCAGAATGATAACTGGACTCCAAGGGTTAAATTACAAGGTGATATTACACAAACTGGGAATAATTCCCTGGAATTTAGGAGGATCAAGGTGATTTGATCAAAGTTGTTGAGATATTAAGGGGAACAGATGGGGTAGTTTGAGAGAAACTATTTCTGCAGCTTTGGAATATATGAACAGGAGTAGGCCATTCAGCCCATCGAGCCTGCTCCGCCATTCAAGACGATCATGGCTGATCATCCACTTCAATGTGTTTTTCCCAGACTATCCTCATATCCCTTTATGTCATTGGTATTCAGCAATCTGTCAATCTCTGCTTTAAACATACTCAATGACTGAGCTTCCACAGCCCTCTGGGATAGAGAATTCCTAAGATTCACAACCCTCTGAGTAATGACATTTCTCCTCATCTCTGTCCCAAGTGGCTTCCCCCTTATTTTGAAATTGTGTCCCCTGGTTCTAGACTCCTCAACCAGGAGAAACATCTTACCTACATCTACCCTGTCTATCTGTAACGTTACCCCAGGGTCTCCACACAGCCTGTCTCCCCGTCCCCCTGCTTCTAAAGTGTCTCGGGGTCTCCTGGCACTTTCTATCTCTCTGCTTCTGTCTCTATCCCTCACTATCTCTCTGTTCTCTCTCCATTTCTATCTCTCCCTATATCTCTGTTACTCTACCTCTGTTCCTCTCTCTCTGTCTGTCACTCTCTCCCACCATGTTGGTTATCATTGGGGGTTGAGTTAAATCACAGACAAAATAAACACTTCACCTGTCTGCCCCGGAATAAATAGCAAAATGTGTGGATATTTTATGTCTGTATTCAGACAATATAGACAGGAGTGTATATTATATGATGGGATGCTGCAAATCGATTTACACTAGTACTGTCGGAAAAACAACTTAAAAAGAATTATTCACAAGTCTAGTCCAACTTAACGACAGATTTGACCCGATAAGGTAATAAATGCCAAAAGTCTGGAGATTTTTGGAGTACGTTAAGCTTTACTCTGTCTGGCTTTCAGAAATTAAACATTACACATGCACTGCAAGATTAAAGATTATACATAGGTTAGGTTACATAGAATTTTGGAAGGACTAACAAGGCTAGGGAATATCCAATGAATGGTAGGATCATAGGAAGTACCGAGTGTCAGAGGGATCTTGGTGTACTTGTCCATAGATCACTGAAGGCTGCAGCGCAGGTAGACAAGGTGGTTAGGAAGGTATATGGGATACTTGCCTTTATTAGTTGAGGCATAGAATATAAGAACAGGGAGGTTATGATGGAGCTATATAAAACACTGGTTAGGCCACAGCTGGAGCACTGTGTACAGTTCTGGGCACCACACTATAGGAAGGATGTGATTGCACTGGAGAGGATGCAGAGGAGATTGACCAGGATGTTGCCTGGGCTGGAGCATTTCAGCTATGAAGAGAGACTGGATAGGCTAGGGTTGTTTTCCTTAGAGCAGAGAAGGCTGAGGGGGGACCTGATTGAGGTGTACAAAATTATGAGGGGCATTGATAGGTGAGATAGGAAGAAACATTTTCCCTTAGCGGAGGGGTCAATAACCAGGGGGCATAGATTGAAGGCAAGGGGCAGGAGGTTTAGAGGGAATTTGAGGAAAGGATTTTTCACCTGGAAGGTTATTGGATGATTTGATGAAGGTTTACAAAATAATAAGGGAAACTGATAGGGTGGACTGAGAGTAAATATTCCCTTTGGCTGCAGAGTCAGGAACTTGGGGCATAGTCTAAAAATATAAACAGTGGCCACTTTGACTTCATCCCATCGTGTCGTATGTACATTCTCACATATAGCAGGTATAGCAGCACATATATAACAGGATAGCAGGTATAACTGTAGTTATAGTATTCAGCTGAAAATTGATCAGTTACATTGTTATTTCAGTCCATATTTACAGTACACACGGTACCTTACTGTTGTAATCAAGTCATATAGTGTCTATTCATCCCACTGGGGCAAAATGTCACTGGCTCAACATTCTCACCAAATACTAAAGCATTCCACAATGCAAGACTCACAAATTCAACACAAGTTTCCTTTTCTGAGTCTCGCTGGTCTGTTCTGATTCTCTGAGGGATTACTGATGCTTATCCTCCACATGAGCAGTCGTCCTAATCCCGTGTGCCTGTCCTGCTCCCAAACCCGGCATCCACTTACATTAATGCAAGTGATACAGGAGCGTCTCAGTGACTGAGGCAGGTGAGTCTTGAGGCTGAGCCGGGCACAGTGAGTGACCCGGGTTAATCCGACACTCCAGGGACAGTTTTAACGGAGCTTTACTCTGTATCTAACCCGTGCTGTACCTTCTCTGAGAGTGTTCGATGGGGCAGTGTAGACGAGGAGAGTTATTCCTTACCCATTTTAAATATGGAGAAGTGAATATCCAAGAGATTGTTTTAAATGTGATGAGGGTTTCTGCCTCTACCATCCTTTAGAGTCATAGAGAGATACAGCACTTATACAGGCCCTTCGGCCCACCCAGTCTGTGCCGGCCATCAACCACCCATTTTATACTAATCCTTTCAGGCAGTGAGTTCCAGACACCCACCAGCCACTGGGTGAAGAAACTATTGATGTGTTTCGTTCAGTTAAGTTTGATGTCAATATTTCCCCAGGATGTTGATGCTGGGTGATTCAGCGATGGGATAATGCTTTGAATGCCAAGGGGAGGTGGTTGGATTCTCTCTTGTTGCAGATGGTCATTGCCTGGCACTTGTGTGACGTGAATGTTACTTCCCACTGGTCGGCCCAAACCTGAATGTTGTCCGGGTCTTGGTGCATGTGGCTCTGGATTGCTTCATTATCTGAGGCAAAATACTGTGGATGCTGGAAATCTGGAAACCATCGAGCTGAATCACTAACTCTGTTTCTCTCTCCACAGATGCTGCTTGACCTGCTCAGTATTTAAAGCACTTTCTGCTGGGATCTCAGCTGAAGATGGTTGGGCCTCGGACACTACCCTGATAAACTCCTGCAATGAAGGCCTGGGACTGAGATGATTGACTTCCAACAACCAAAACCATCTTCCTTTGTGCTCGGTATGATTCCAACCAGTGGAGAGATTTCCCACGATTCCCACTGACTTCAGTTTTACTCGGGTTCCTCGATGTCACACTCGGTCAAACGCTGCCTTAATGTTAAGGTCAGTCTCTCTTCCCAGTAGCAGACAGGAGTGAATCGTTCCCTTTGACCCGTTGTAAACTGAACAAGCTGTGTTTCTTCACAGCCTGATACAGGACTGTACATGGCCGATTAATGTAGCCCATCAAACACTCCCAGAGCAGCTTCAGCACAGCTCAGGAATAGAGTACAGTTCCTTCAACTTTCTTTCTCTGTCTTCCTCTCTCTGTCTCTCCCTCCTGCTATCTCTGACACGAGGAGAGAGACAGAGGGAGAGAGGGTAAGAAATGCAGAAAGAGGGAGTGTTGTGGAGAGGGACAATGTTGGAGAGAGAGAGATTGCGGGGTCGATTGAAAGGGAGAATGTAAGAGAAATTAATTTGATGTAATCCTTCACTGCTGTGTGCACAAACATTTCAGAGCTAGATATGGAGACAGATACATTGGGAGAGATCTCTGTCTCTCTCTCTGTCTCTCCATTTGTCTTTCCCTCTCTGTCTCTCCCACTCTCTCCTTCTCTCTCTGTCTGTCTCTCCATCTGTCTTTCCCTCTCTGTCTCTCCCTCTCTCTCCTTCTCTTTCTGTCTCTGCCTCTCTCTCTGTCTCTATCTCTGTTCATCCATCTGTCTTTCCCTCTCTGTCTCTCCCTCTCCTTCTATCTCTGTCTCTCTCTCTGTCCCTCCATCCCTCACACACCCCTTCTATCTCACAAACCCCCTCTATCTCACTCTCCCCCTCTATCTCACTCTCCCCCTCTATCTCACACTCCCCCTCTATCTCACACTCCCCCTCTATCTCCCTCTCCCCCCTCTATCTCACACTCCCCCTCTATCTCACACTCCCCCTCTATCTCACACTCCCCCTCTATCTCACACTCCCCCTCTATCACATACACCCCCTCTAACTCACACTCCCCCTCTATCTCACACTCCCTCTCTATCTCACACTCGCCCTCTATCTCACACTCCTCCTCTATCTCACTCTCCCCCTCTATCTCACTCTCCCTCTCTCTCTGCCTCTGTCTCTCTGCCTCTCCCTGTCTCTATATCTCTCCCTGTGTCTCATTTTCCCCAACCTCTCACCATAGGACAGTCCCGTCATCCCGGGAACAAGTCTGGTGAACCTTCATTGCACTCCCTCTTTGGCAATAATATCCTTCCTAAGGTAAGGGGACCAAAACTGCACACAGTACTCCAGGTGTGGTCTAACCAAGGTTCAGTGTGATTGAAGCAAGACTTCACTACTCCTGTACTCAAATCCTCTTGTGATAAAGACTAACATCCCATTAGCCTTCTGAATTGCATTCTGCACCTGCATGTTAGTTTTCAGTGACTTATTGACGGGGACACCCAGGTCGCTTTGTACATCTACGCTTTCTAATCTCTTACCATTTAATAAATACTCAATTCCACCATCCCGGGTGTGATCAGATACTCTGTCCCTTCGTAAACCATTTCCTGTCCCTCCAACAGCTTGTGCCACTGCCCTATTTATCGGTGTGTTTTCCCCTTCTGATGATGTTGAATTTGTTAGTGGCTTTTCTCCGACTGAAGTTGTTGTATTTGTTAGGTTTTTTTAGTCCTCGGGAAGCTGTTCTTTTCCTGTTGAAATTGTTGCATTTGTTGGTGTTTATTTCTCTTGTTGAAGTTGTTGTTGCATTTGTTGGTGTTTTTCTCCTGTTGAGGTTGTTGTTGCATTTGTCGGTGTTTTTTCTCATGTTGAAGTTGTTGTTGCATTTGTTGGTGTTTTTTCTCCTATTGAGGTTGTCGCGGAATTGATTTGAAAAACACGTTTGCTAACACTTTCCGGGATGAGAAGCTACATTCAACTGAACCCCAGGACCCGTTTCTCTGTCACGTTTAAAGCACTAACCTTGCATTAGTGAGGAGTCAGTCTCTGAAATAAATGTCCCAGTGCTGCTGTAACATAAAATGGCCACCGTGAACAAACCTAAAATGGCTGACTCATGTTCTGAGCGAGGAGGAAACGAGAGACAGAAAGACAGACAGAAAGAAAGACAATCTGTAACCTCATGGCCCGGCATATCCCCCACTCTACCATTACCATCAAGCCAGGAGACCAACCCCGGGTCAGTGAAGTGTGCAGGAGGGCAGGCCAGGAGCAGCACCAGGCATACCTCAAAATGAGGTGTCAACCTGGTGAAGCTACAACCCAGGACTATCTGCGTGCCAAACTGCGTAAGCAGCATGCGATAGACAGAGCTAAGCGATCCCATAACCAACGGATCAGATCTAAGCTCTGCAATCCTGCCACATCCAGAGAAAAGGAGTGATCAGCATGAAGAGACTGCTGGAGATTTATGTTCCCGGTAATCTCTCCATCTCTATCTCTCCTTCCTCTGTCTTTTACTCTCTCAAGCCCTGTCTCACCTCTCTGTTCCTCTTTATCCATGTGTTACAAACACTGGACTTTGTCTTTCTCCCATCTTCACTCTTCATCTCAACTTCTCCCTCTGATACCCTCTGAATAGCAGTATCTCCCTCTCCGTTACCCTCTGAATCCCAGTCTCTCCCTCTCTGTTACCCTCTGAATCCCAGTCTCTCCCTCTCCGTTACCCTCTGAATCCCAGTCTCTCCCTCTCTGTTACCCTCTGAATCCCAGTCTCTCCCTCTCTGTTACCCTCTGAATCCCAGTCTCTCCCTCTCTGTTACCCTCTGAATCCCAGTCTCTCCCTCTCTGTTACCCTCTGAATCCCGGTCTCTCCCTCTCTGTTGCCCTCTGAATCCAAGTCTCTCCCTCTCTGTTGCCCTCTGAATCCCAGTCTCTCCCTCTCTGTCTCTCTCTCCCTCCCTCTCTGTTTCTTTCTCTCTCTCTGGCTCTCTCTGTCTCTCAGTGTCTCTCCCTCTCTCTCTCTCTGCCTCTGTCCATGCCTCTGTCTCTCTCACACCATCTCGCCCTCCCTCTCTCTGTCTCTCCCTCTGTCTGCCTCTCCATATCTCTTTCTCTTTCTCTCTCCTTCTTTTAGTTTGTCTCTCCCTATCTTTCTTTCTCACCCTCTGTCCATGACTCTGTTTACATCTCTCTCTCTCTCTGTCTCTTTCCATGACTCCATCTGTGCCTCCCTTACACCATCTCTCCCACTCACTCCGTCTCTCCCTCTCTCTTCCTCTCCATCTCACTCACTCTCTCTCCTTCTTTTACTTTGTCTGTCCCTATCTCTCTTTCTCACCCTCTGTCCATGACTCTGTTTACATCTCTCTCATTCTCTGTCTCTGCCTATCTCTCTCTCTCTCTCTTTCCATGACTCCATTTGTGCCTCCCTTACACCATCTCTCCCACTCACTCTGTCTCTCTCTCTGTCCCTCTCTCTGTCTCTATCTCTGTCTTTCCCTCTCTGTCACTCCTCCTCTCTCCTTCTATCTCTGTCTCTCTCTCTCTATCCCTCCATCTTTCCTTCCCTCCCTGTCACTCCATCTCTCTCCTTCTCTCTCTGTCTCTCTCTCTGTCCCTCCATCTGCCTTTCCCTCCCTGTCTATCCATCTCACTCCTTCTATCTCTGTCTCTCCATTTGTCTTTCGCTCTCTGTCTCTCCCTCTCTCTCCTTCTCTCTCTGCCTCTCTCTCTGTCTCTCTCTCTGTCCCTCCATCTGTCTTTCCTTCTCTGTCTCTCCCTCTCTCTCCTTCTATCTCTGTCTCTCCATTTGTCTTTCGCTCTCTGTCTCTCCCTCTCTCTCCTTCTCTCTCTGCCTCTCTCTCTGTCTCTCTCTCCCTGTCCCTCCATCTGTCTTTCACTCTCTGTCATTCCCTCTCTCTCCTTCTATCTCTGTCTCTTTCTCTGTCCCTCCATCTGTCTTTCCCCCCCATCACTCCCTCTCTCTCCTTCGATCTCTGGCTCTGTCTCTCTGTCTGTCCCTCTGTCTGTCTTTCCCTCTCTGTCACTCCCTCACTCTCCTATCTCTGTCTCTCTCTCTCTATCCCTCCATCTGTCCTTCCCTCCCTGTAACTCCATCTCTCTCCCTGTCTCTCTCTGTCTGTCCCTCCATCTGTCTTTCCCTCTCTGTCTCTCCACACTCTCCTTCTATCTCTGTCTCTCTCACTCTCTGTCTTTCCATCTGTCTTTCCCTCCCTGTCACTCCCTCTCTCTCCTTCCATCGCTGCCTCTCTCTCTCTCTGTCCCTCCAACTGCCTTTCCCTCTCTGTCTCTACCACTCTCTCCTTCTCTCTCTGTCTCTGCCTCTCTCTATCCCTCCATCTGTCCTTCCCTCCCTGTCACTCCATCTCACCTTCTCTGTTTCTCACTCTGTCCCTCCATCTGTCTTCCCCTCTCTGACACTTCCTCTCTCTCCTTCTCTCTCTGTCTCTGCCACTCTCTCTGTCCCTCCATCGGTCTTTCCCTCTCTGTCACTCCCTCTCTTCTCTCTGTCTCTCCCTCTCTCTCCTTCTCTCTCTCTCTGTCCCTCCATCTGTCTTCCCCCACAACCTGTCACTCCATCTCACTCCTTCTATCTCTGTCTCTGCCACTCTCTCTCTCTCTCTCTGTCTCTCCATCTGTCTTTCCCTCTCTGTCTCTCCGTCTCACTCCTTCTATCACTGTCACTCCCGCTCTCTCTCTCTCTCTGTCCCTCCATCTGTCTTTCCTTCTCTGTCTCTCCCTCTTTCTCCTTCTATCTCTGCCTCTCCATCTGTCTTTCCCTCTCTGTCTCTCCCTCTCTCTCCTTCTCTCTCTGCCTCTCTCTCCCACTCTCTCTGTCTCTCCGTCATTCTGTCCTTCTCTGTCAGTCCCACTCTCTCCAACTATCTCTCTCTCTCTCTCTCTGTCTTTCCCTCTCTGTCACTCCTCCTCTCTCCTTCTATCTCTGTCTCTCTCTCTACCCCTCCATCTTTCCTTCCCTCCCTGTCACTACATCTCTCTCCTTCTCTCTCTGTCTCTCTCTCTGTCCCTCCATCTTTCTTTCCTTCTCTGTCAGTCCCACTCTCTCCAACTATCTCTCTCTCTCTCTCTGTCTTTCCCTCTCTGTCTCTCCGTCTCACCCCTTCCCTCTCTGTCTCTCCCTCTCTCTGCCTCTCTCTCTGTCTCTCTCTCTGTATCCCTCCATCTGTCCTTCAATCCCTGTAACTCCATCTCTCTCACTGTCTCTCTCTCTGTCCCTCCATCTGTCTTTCCCTCTCTCTCTCCCCGTCTCACTCCTACTATCTCTGTCACTCCAGCTCTCTCTGTCTCTCTCTCTGTCCCTCCATCTGTCTTTCCTTCTCTGTCTCTCCCTCTCTCTCCTTCTATCTCTGTCTCTGCCTCTCTCTATTCCTCCATCTGTCCTTCCCTCCCTGTCACTTCATCTCTCTCCTTCTCTCTGTTTCTCACTCTGTCCCTCCATCTGTCTTTCCCTCTCTGTCACTCCCTCACTCATTCTCTCTGTCACTCCCTCACTCTCCTTCTCTCTCTCTCTGTCCCTCCATCTGTCTTCCCCCCCTGTCACACCCTCTCTCTCCTTCTCTCTGTCTCTGCCTCTCTCTCTGTCTCTCTCTCTATCCCTCCATCTGTCTTTCACTCTCTGTCACTCCCTCTCTCTCCCTCTATGTCTGTCTCTCTGTCTGTCCCTCCATCTGTCCTTCCCTCCCTGTAACTCCATCTCTCTCCCTGTGTCTCTCTGTCTGTCCCTCCATCTGTCTTTCCCTCTCTGTCTCTCCACACTCTCCTTCCATCTCTGTCTCTCTCGCTCTCTGTCTTTCCATCTGTCTTTCCCGTCCTGTCACTCCCTCTCTCTCCTTCCATCGCTGCCTCTCTCCTCTCTGTCTATCCAACTGCCTTTCCCTCTCTGTCTCTCCCACTCTCTCCTTCTCTCTCTGTCTCTGCCACTCTCTCTGTCTTTCTCTCTCTGTCCCTCCATCGGTCTTTCCCTCTCTGTCACTCCCTCACTCCATCTCTCTGTCTCTCCCTCTCTCTCCTTCTCTCTCTCTCTCTGCCCCTCCATCTGTCTTCCCCCCCGCCCCTGTCACTCCCTCTCTCTCCGTCCCTCTCTCTCTATCCCTCCATCTGTCTGCCCCTCTCTGACACTCCCTCTCTCTCCTTCTCTCTCTGTCTCTGCCACTCTCTCTGTCTCTCTCTCTGTCCCTCCATCTGTCTTTCCCTCTCTGTTACTCCCTCTCTCCTTCTCTCTGTCTCTCCCTCTCTCTCCTTCTCTCTCTCTGTGTCCCTCCATCTGTCTTTCCCGCTCTGTCTCTCCCTCTCTCTCCTTCTATCTCTGTCTGTCCATCTTTCTTTCCCTCTCTGTCTCTCCCTCTCTCTCCTTCTCTCTGTCTCTGCCTCTCTCTCTGTCTCTCTCTCTGTCCCTCCATCGGTCTTTCCCTCTCTGTCAGTTCCTCTCACTCCTTCTATCTCTGTGTCTCACTGTGTCCCTCCATCTGTCTTTCCCTCTCTGTCTCTCCCTCTCCCTCTCTGTATCTGCTTTCCGTCTCTGTCTCTCCCTCTCACTCCTTCTATCTCTGTGTCTCTCTCTGTCCCTCCATCTGTCTTTCCCCCCCCCCCCAGTCACTCCCTCGCTCTCCTTCTATCTCTGTCTCTGTCTCTCCATCTGTCCCTCTGTCTGTTTTTCCCTCTCTGTCACTCCCTCAGTCTCCTATCTCTGTCTCTCTCTCTCTCTATCCCTCCATCTGTCCTTCAATCCCTGTAACTCCATCTCTCTCTCTGTCTCTCCATCTGTCACTCCATCTGTCTTTCCTTCTCTGTCACTCCACACTCTCCTTCTATCTCTGTCTCTCTTACTCTCTGTCTTTCCATCTGTCTTTCCCTTCCTGTCACTCCCTCTCTCTCTTTCCATCGCTGCCTCTCTCTCTCTCTCCAACTGCCTTTCCCTCACTGTCTCTCCCACTCTCTCCTTCTCTCTCTGTCTCTGCCTCTCTCTATTCCTCCATCTGTCCTCCCTCTCTGTCACTCCCTCACTCATTCTCTCTGTCATTCCCTCTCTCTCCTTCTCTCTCTCTCTGTCCCTCCATCTGTCTTCCCCCCCTGTCACTCACTCTCGCTCCTTCTATCTCTGTCTCTGCCACTCTCTGTCTCTCTGTCTGTCCCTCCATCTGTCTTTCCCTGTCTGTCTCGCCACACTCTCCTTCTATCTCTTTCTCTCTCGCTCTCTGTCCCTCCATCTGTCTTTCCCTCCCTGTCACTCCATCTCTCTCCTCCTCTCTCCGTCTCTCACTTTGTCCCTCCATCTGTCTTTCCCTCTCTGTCTCTCTCTCTCTCTCCTTCTCTCTGTCTCTCCCTCTCTCTCTGTCCCTCCATCTGTCTTTCCCTCTCTTGCACTCCCTCTCTCTCCTTCTATCTCTGTCTCTCTCTTTGTCCCTCCATCTATCTTTCCCTCTCTGTCACCCTCTCTCTCCTTCTCTCTCTCTCTGTCCCTCCATCTGTCTTTCCCTCCCTGTCAATCCCTCTCTCTCCTTACATCTCTGCCTCTCTCTCTTTGTCTCTTCATCTGTCTTTCCGTCCCTGACACTCCCTCTCTCTCTTTCTATCTCTGTCTCTGTCTCTCTCTCTGTCCCTCCATCTGTCTTTCCCTCTCTGGCTCTCCGTCTCTCTCCTTCTTTCTCTGTCTCTGCCTCTCTCTCTGTCTCTCTCTCTGTCCCTCCATCTGTCTTTACCTCTCTGTCTCTCCCACTCTCTCCTTCTCTTTCTCTCTCTGCCTCTCTCTCTGTCTCTCTCTCTGTCCCTCCATCTGTCTTTCCCTCCCTGTCACTCTATCTCTCTCCTTCTCTCTGTCTCTCACTCTGGCCCTCCATCTGTCTTTCCCTCCCTGTCATTCTCTCTCTCTCTTTCTCTCTCTCTCTGTCCCTCCATCTGTCTTTCCCTCTCTGTCACTCCCTCCCTCTCCTTCTATCTCTGTCTCTCTCTCTACTATCACTGACACTAGGAGAGAGACAGAGGGACGGAGGGTTAGATATGAAGGCATAGAGAGGGCTGTTGAGAGAGACAAACTTGGAGAGAGAGAGAGATTGTTGAGTTGGATGAAGAGGATAATGTAAGATATATTAACTTGATTTAATCCTTCACTGCTGTGCACACAAACATATTTGAGATAGGTATGGAGAAAAAAAAACATCGGGAGATTGATCACAAATTGATCAAAAATCTATCGAACTCAGCCTTGAATATATTCAATGATCCAGCCTCAACTGCTCTCTGGGGAAGAGAATTCCACAGACCGACCCCCCTCTGAGAGAAACACATTTCTCCTCAGCTCAGTTTTAAATGGAACGTCCCTAATTTTTAAACTGTGTCCCCTAGTTCTAGTCTCCCCAACAAGGGGAAACATCCTCTCAGCATCCACCCTGTCCAGTCCCCTCGGGACCTGAGATGTTTCACTCAGATCACCTCTCATTCTTCTAAACTCCAGTGGGTATAGACCCAACCTGTTCAACCTTTCCTCATAAGATAACCCCTTCATCCCAGGAATCAGCCCAGTGAACCTTCTCTGAACTACTTCGAATGCAATTATATAATTTCTTCAGTAAGGAGACCAAAAGTGTCCACAATCCTGCAGACGTCGTCTAACTTATGCCCTGTACAGCTGTAACAACACTTCCCTACTTTGATATTCTATTCACCTTGCAATAAACAACAACATTCCATTTGTCTTCCTAATCACTCGCTGTAGCTACACGGTAACATTTTGTGATTCATGTACCAGGACACCCAGATCCCTCTGTACCGTACAGTTCTGCAGTCTCTCTCCATTTCAATAATATACTGATTTTTATTCTTCCTGCTAAAGTGGACAAGCTCACATTTTCCCACATTGTACTCCATCTCCCAATTTTTTGCTCACTCACTTAACCTCTGGAAATCTCTTTGTGGACACTTTATGTCCTCTTGACAGCTTACTATCCAACCTATCATTGGACAGACACAGGGCAGGTTAACTTCAATGCTGAGAAATGTGAAGTGATGCATTTTGGAAGGAAGACTGAGTGATATAAACTAAATGGTACAATGTTAGAATGGGTGACAGGACAGAGAGATCTGGGATTTCATCAATGTTCCCTGTTCTACCCAAAAGATCAATTTGGGGCTTGGAATCTGTGAGTTGAATTTAGCTTCATCCTGAAAAGTGTTAGTAAACGTGTTGGGAAATGTGTCAAAAGCTGTTTCCATTCAGGCATTCCTGCATTGTGGAAGTGTGAGCTATCTTTGCAGAGACAGGAAATAGAGTTGTTTGAATGGACCTGCAGGTTTTAGTTGATGCAATAAGGTGAGAATTTGAATTGTGTC
Source organism: Heterodontus francisci (assembly GCF_036365525.1). Taxonomy (NCBI): domain Eukaryota; kingdom Metazoa; phylum Chordata; class Chondrichthyes; order Heterodontiformes; family Heterodontidae; genus Heterodontus; species Heterodontus francisci. The sequence continues at coordinate 693,407 of NW_027141909.1, forward strand.
CCTTCCAGATACAAAGAATTGAAGGTATTTACAGAACACCACATGAAGTAGTTTACCAATGTCTGACAAACTTCAAAGACTTCAAACACATGGAAGAAGAGGAGAAGGGAACAATATACAAAACCTCAGTCAGTCAGACAACAGCAGCAGGAAAATGAATCTCTTTTTATGGGTTTTAATTTGAAGGCCTGAACTGATGATTGAAAAAGTTGGAGTTCAAATCCCACACTGGGCTGTTGTGAATTTGAATTTTGTATTTTCTAAAAATAAACATAAATCTGGAATTAAAAAACCTCTGGGATGGAATGATTCACTCCTGTCTACTAGTGCAAAGCCCGTGTGTGTCTCAGTTTTGCTGTATTTATTAACGATTTAAGATGATGTGGTAGAATGCAACATACCCAAGTTTACCAATGACACAAAAATAGGCAGCATTGTAAGCAGTGTAGCTGGAAGCAGAACAATGCAAAGAGATATCTGAAGTGAATGGGCAAAACTGTGGTAGATAGATTTCAATGTCAGTAAAAAAGACCAGAACAGAGTACTTTATAAATGGTGAAAAGATAGAAACACTGGAGGTTCAAAGAGACTTGAGGGGTCCATGTCCATTTGAGTGCAGTGTAGATTTACAAGAATGATAACTGGACTCCAAGGGTTAAATTACAAGGTGATATTACACAAACTGGGAATAATTCCCTGGAATTTAGGAAGATCAAGGTGATTTTATCAAAGTTGTTGAGATATTAAGGGGAACTGATGGGGTAGTTTGGGAGAAACTATTTCGGCAGCTTTGGAATATATGAACAGGAGTAGGCCATTCAGCCCATCGAGCCTGCTCCGCCATTCAATACTATCATGGCTGATCATCCACTTCAATGTGTTTTTCCCAGACTATCCTCATATCCCTTTATGTCATTGGTATTCAGCAATCTGTCAATCTCTGCTTTAAACAAACTCAATGACTGAGCTTCCACAGCTCTCTGGGATAGAGAATTCCTAAGATTCACAACCCTCTGAGTAATGACATTTCTCCTCATCTCTGTCCCAAGTGGCTTCCCCCTTATTTTGAAATTGTGTCCCCTGGTTCTAGACTCCTCAACCAGGAGAAACATCTTACCTGCATCTACCCTGTCTATCTATCAGGTTACCCCAGGGTCTCCACACAGCCTGTCTCCCCGTCCCCCTGCTTCTAAAGTGTCTCATGGTCTCCTGGCACTTTCTATCTCTCTGCTTCTGTCTCTATCCCTCACTGTCTCTCTGTTCTCTCTCCATTTCTATCTCTCCCTATCTCTCTGTTACTCTACCTCTGTTCCTCTCTCTCTGTCTATCACTCTCTCCCACCATGTTGGTTATCATTGGGGGTTGAGTTAAATCACAGACAAAATAAACGCTTCACCTGTCTGCCCCGGAATAAATAGCAAAATTTGTGGATATTTTATGTCTGTATTCAGACAATATAGACAGAAGTGTATATTATATGATGGGATGCTGCAAATCGATTTACACTAGTACTGTCGCAAAAACTACTTCAAAAGAATTATTCACAAGTCTAGTCCAACTTAACGAAAGATTTGACCCGATAAGGTAATAAATGCCAAAAGTCTGGAGTTTTTTGGAAAACGTTAAGCTTTACTCTGTCTGGCTTTCAGAAATTAAACATTACACATGCACTGCAAGATTAAAGATTATACATAGGTTAGGTTACATAGAATTTTGGAAGGACGAACAAGGCTAGGGAATATCCAATGAATGGTAGGATCATAAGAAGTACTGAGTGTCAGAGGGATCTTGGTGTACTTGTCCATAGATCACTGAAGGCTGCAGCGCAGGTAGACAAGGTGGTTAGGAAGGTATATGGGATACTTGCCTTTATTAGTTGAGGCATAGAATATAAGAACAGGGAGGTTATGATGGAGCTATATAAAACACTGGTTAGGCCACAGCTGGAGTACTGTGAACAGTTCTGGGCACCACACTATAGGAAGGATGTGATTGCACTGGAGAGGATGCAGAGGAGATTGACCAGGATGTTGCCTGGGCTGGAGCATTTCAGCTATGAAGAGAGACTGAAAAGGCTGGAGTTGTTTTCCTCAGAGCAGAGAAGGCTGAGGGGGGACCTGATTGACGTGTACAAAATTATGAGGGGCATTGATAGGTTAGATAGGAAGAAACTTTTTCCCTTAGCAGAGGGGTCAATAACCAGGGGGCATAGGTTGAAGGCAAGGGGCAGGAGGTTTGGAGGGGATTTGAGGAAAATATTTTTCTCCTGGAAGGTTATTGGGTGATTTGATGAAGGTTTACAAAATAATAAGGGAAACTGATAGGGTGGACTGAGAGTAAATATTCCCTTTGGCTGCAGAGTCAGGAACTTGGGGCATAGTCAAAAAATATAAACAGTGGCCACTTTGACTTCATCCCATCGTGTCGTATGTACATTCTCACATATAGCAGGTATAGCAGCACATATATAACAGGATAACAGGTATAACTGTAGTTATAGTATTCAGCTGAAAATTGATCAGTTACATTGTTATTTCAGTCCATATTTACAGTACACACGGTACCTTACTGTTGTAATAAAGTCATATAGTGTCTATTCATCCCACTGGGGCAAAATGTCACTGGCTCAACATTCTCACCAAATACTAAAGCATTCCACAATGCAAGACTCACAAATTCAACACAAGTTTCCTTTTCTGAGTCTCGCTGGTCTGTTCTGATTCTCTGAGGGATTACTGATGCTTATCCTCCACATGAGCAATCGTCCTAATCCCGTGTGCCTGTCCTGCTCCCAAACCCGGCATCCACTTACATAAAGGCAAGTGATACAGGAGCGTCTCAGTGACTGAGGCAGGTGAGTCTTGAGGCTGAGCCGGGCACAGTGAGTGACCCGGGTTAATCCGACACTCGAGGGACAGTTTAAACGGAGCTTTACTCTGTATTTAACCTGTGCTGTACCTTCTCTGAGATTGTTTGATGGGGCAGTGCAGATGAGGAGAGTTATTCCTTACCCATTTTAAATTTAGAGAAGTGAATATCCAAGAGATTGTTTTAAATGTGATGAGGGTTTCTGCCTCTACCATCCTTTAGAGTCATAGAGAGATACAGCACTTATACAGGACCTTCGGCCCGCCCAGTCAGTGCCGGCCATCAACCACCCATTTTATACCAATCCTTTCAGGCAGTGAGTTCCAGACACCCACCAGCCACTGGGTGAAGAAACTATTGATGTGTTTTGTTCTGTTAAGTTTGATGTCAATGTTTCCCCAGGATGTTGACGCTGGGGGATTCAGTGATGGGATAATGCTTTGAATGCCAAGGGGAGGTGGTTGGATTCTCTCTTGTTGCAGATGGTCATTGCCTGGTACTTGTGTGACGTGAATGTTACTTGCCACTGGTCGGCCCAAGCCTGAATGTTGTCCGGGTCTTGGTGCATGTAGCTCTGGATTGCTTCATTATCTGAGGCAAAATACTGTGGATGCTGGAAATCTGGAAAGCATCGAGCTGAATCACTAACTCTGTTTCTCTCTCCACAGATGCTGCTTGACCTGCTCAGTATTTCCAGTATTTTCTCCTGGGATCTCAGCTGAAGATGGTTGAGCCTCGGACACTACCCTGAGGAACTCCTGCAGTGATGTCCTGGGACTGAGATGATTGACTTCCAACAACCACAACCATCTTCCTTTGTGCTCGGTATGAGTCCAACCAGCGGATTCCCACTGACTTCAGTTTTACTCGGGCTCCTCGATGTCACACTCGGTCAAACGCTGCCTTGATGTTAAGGTCAGTCTCCCTTCCCAGTAGCAGACAGGAGTGAATCGTTCCCTTTGACCCGTTGTACACTGAACAAGCTGTGTTTCTTCACAGCCTGATACAGGACTGTACACGGCCGATTAATGTAGCCCATCAAACACTCCCAGAGCAGCTTCAGCACAGCTTAGGAATAGAGTACAGTTCCTTCAACATTCTCTCTCTGTCTTCCTCTCTCTGTCTCTCCCTCCTGCTATCTCTGACACAAGGAGAGAGACAGAGGGAGAGAGGGTTAGATATGGAGACAGAGAGAGGGCTGTGGAGAGGGACAAGGTTGGAGAGAGAGAGATTGCGGCGTCGATTGAAATGGAGAATGTAAGAGAAAATAATTTGATGTAATCCTTCACTGCTGTGTGCACAAACATTTAAGAGCTAGGTATGGAGACAGAAACATCGGGAGATATCTCAGTCTCTCTCTCTGTCTCTCCATTTGTCTTTCCCTCTATGTCTCTCCCACTCTCTCCATCTATCTCTGTGTCTCTCTCTCTCCCTCCATCTGTCTTTCCCTCTCTGTCTCTCCCACACTCTTCATCTCTCTCTGTCTCTCCATCTGTCTTTCCCTCTCTGTGTCTCCCACTCTCTGCTTCTCTCTCTGTCTCTCTCACTGTCCCTCCATCTGTCTTTCCCTCTCTGTGTCTCCCACTCTCTCCTTCTCTCTCTGTCTCTCTCTCTGTCCCTCCATCTGTCTTTCCCTCCCTGACTCTCGCTTTCTCTCCTTCTATCTCTGTTTCTCTCTCTCTGTCCCTCCTTTCTGTCTTTCCCTACCTGTCACTCCCTGTCTCATCTTCTATCTCTGTCTCTCGCTCTCTGTGCCTCCATCTGTCTATCACCCCCTGTCTCTACCTCTCTCTCCTTCCATCTCAGCCCCTCTCTCTCTCTGTCTATCCATCTGTCTTTCCCTCTCTGTGTCTCCCACTCTCTGCTTCTCTCTCTGTCACTCTCTCTGTCCCTCCATCTGTCCTTCCCTCCCTGACACTCCCTCTCTCTCCTTCTATCTCTGTCTCTCTCTCTCTGTCCCTCGATCTGTCTTTCCCTGTCTGTCTCTCCCTCTCTCTCCTTCCCTCTCTGTCTCTCTCTCTCTCTCTCTGTCTCACGATCTATCTTGCCCACCCCCTGTCACTCCCTCTATCTCCTTCTGTCTCTATCTCTGCCTCTCTCTCTGTCTCTCTCTCTGTCCCACCATCTGTCTTTCCCTGCCCTGTCACTCCATCTCTCTCCTTCTCTCTCTGTCTCTCACTTTGTCCCTCCATCTGTCTTTCCTTTCCTGACACTTCCTCGCACTACATCTATCTCTGTCTCTGCCACTCTCTCTGTCTTTCTCGGTTGTCTCTCCATCTGTCTTTCCCTGTCTGTCTCTCTCTCTCTCTCTTTCTGTCTCTGTCTCTCTCTCTCTATCACTCCATCTGTCTTTCCCTCCATGTCACTCCATCTCTCTCCCTGTCTCACTCTCTCTGTCCCTCCATCTGTCTTTCCCTGTCTGTCTCCCCATCTCTCTCCTCTCTCTCCTTCTCTCTCTCTCGCTGCCTCTCTCTCTGTCTCTCTCTGTCCCTCCATCTGTCTTTCCCTCTCTGTCTCTCCCTCTCTCTCCTTCTATCTCTGTCTCTCTCTCTCTATCTGTCCATCTGTCTTTCCCTCCCTAACACTCCCTCTCTCTCCTTCTATCTCTGTCTCTCTCTCTGTCTTTCCATCTGTCTTTCCCTCCCTGTCACTCCCTCTCTGTCTCTCCCTCTCTCTCCATCTGTCTCTGTCTCTCACTCTGTCCCTCCATCTGTCTTTCCCTTCCTGACACTCCCTCTCTCTCCCTCTATCTCTGTCTCTGCCACTCTCTCCGTCTCTCTCTCTCTGTCCCTCCATCCATTCAGGGCGGCACAGTGGCGCAGTGGTTAGCACCGCAGCCTCACAGCTGCAGGGACCCGGGTTCGATTCTGGGTACTGCCTGTGTGGAGTTTGCAAGTTCTCCCTGTGTCTGCGTGGGTTTTCTCCGGGTGCTCCGGTTTCCTCCCACAAGCCAAAAGACTTGCAGGTTGGTAGGTAAATTGGCCATTATAAATTGTCACTAGTATAGGTAGGTGGTAGGGAAATATAGGGACAGGTGGGGATGTTTGGTAGGAATATGGGATTAGTGTAGGATTAGTATAAATGGGTGGTTGATGGTCGGCACAGACTCGGTGGGCCGAAGGGCCTGTTTCAGTGCTGTATCTCTAATCTAATCTAATCTAATCTATCTTTCCCTCTCTGTCTCTCCGTCTTTCTCCTTCTATCTCTGTCTATCCCTCAATCTGTCCTTCCCTCCCTGTTTCTCTATCTCTCTCCTTCTATCTCCGTCTCTCTCTGTCCCTCCATCTGTCTCTCCGCCCCACCGTCACTCCATCTCTCTCCTTCTGTCTCTGTCTCTCTCTCTATCGCTCCATCTGTCTTTCCCTCCCTATCACTCCCGCTCTCTCTCTGTCTCTCTCTCTCTGTCCCTCCATCTGTCTTTCACTTCCTGACACTCCCTCTCACTACTTCTATCTCTGTCTCTGCCACTCTCTCCGTCTTTCTCTCTTGTCGCTCCATTTGTCTTTCCCTCTCTGTCTCTCCCTCTCTCTCCTTCTCTCTCTGTCACTGTTTCCCTCTCTGTCCCTCCATCTGTCTTTCCCTCACTGTCTCTCCGTCTTTTTCATTCTATCTCTGTCTATCTCTGTCTATCCCTCAATCTGTCCTTCCCTCCCTGTATCTCCATTTCTCTCCTTCTATCTCTGTCGCCCTCTCTGTCCAACCATCTGTCTTTCCCTCTCTGTCTCTCCCTCTCTCTCCTTCTATCTCGGTCTCTCTCTCTCTCTCTCTATCTGTCCATCTGTCTTTCCCTCCAAGACACTCCCTCTCTCTCCTTCTATCTTTGTCTCTCTCCATGTCGTTCCATCTGTCTTTCCCTCCCTGTCACTCCCTCTCTCTCCTTCACTGTCTCTCACTTAGTCCCTCCATCAGTCTTTCCATCCCTGTCACTCCCTCTCGATCCTTCAACTCTGTCTTTCTCGCTGTCTCTCCATCTGTCCTCCCATCCCCCCCATCACTCCCTCTCTCTCCTTCTATCTCTGTCTCTCCATCTGTACTCCCATCCCCCCCATCACTCCCTCTCTCTCCTTCTATCTCTGTCTCTCCATCTGTCTTTCCCTGTCTGTCTCTCCCTCTCTCTCCTTCTGTCTCTGTCTCTCTCTCTCTATCGCTCCATCTGTCTTTCCCTCCCTGTCACTCCATCTCTCTCCCTGTCTCACTCTCTCTGTCCCTCCATCTGTCTTTCCCTTCCTGACACTCCCTCTCACTACTTCTATCTCTGTCTCTGCCACTCTCTATGTCTTTCTCTCTTGTCGCTCCATTTGTCTTTCCCTGTCTGTCTCTCCATCTCTCTCCTTCTCTCTCTCTCGCTGCCTCTCTCTCTGTCTCTCTCTCTCTGTCCCTCCATCTGTCTTTCCCTCCCTATCACTACCTCTCTCTCCTTCTATCTCTGTCTCTCTCTCTGTCCCTGCATCTGTCTTTCACTGTCTGTTTCTCACTCTCTCTCCTTCTATCTCTGTCTCTCTCTGTCCCTCCATCTGTCTCTGCACCACACCGTCACTCCATCTCTCTCCTTCTGTCTCTGTCTCTCTCTCTCGATCGCTCCATCTGTCTTTCACTTCCTGACACTCCCTCTCACTACTTCTATCTCTGTCTCTGCCACTCTCTCCGTCTTTCTCTCTTGTCGCTCCATTTGTCTTTCCCTCTCTGTCTCTCCATCTCTCTCCTTCTCTCTCTCGCTGCTTCTCTCTCTGTCCCTCCATCTGTCTTTCCCTCTCTGTCTCTCCCTCTCTCTCCTTCTATCTCTGTCTCTCCATCTGTCTTTCCCTCTCTGTCTCTCCCTCTATCTCCTTCTCTCTCTGTCACTGTCTCCCTCTCTGTCCCTCCATCTGTCTTTCCCTCTCTGTCTCTCTGTCTCTCTCCTTCTCTCTCTGTCTCTGCCTCTCTCTCTGCCTCTCTCTGTGTCCCTCCATCTGTCTTTCCCTTCCTGACACTCCCTCTCACTACTTCTATCTCTGTCTCTGCCACTCTCTCTGTCTTTCTCTCTTGTCGTTTCCATTTGTCTTTCCCTCTCTGACTCTCCCTCTCTCTCCTTCTTTCTCTGTCACTGTCTCTCACTCTGTCCCTCCATCTGTCTTTCCCTCTCTGTCACTCTGTCTCTCTCCTTCTCTCTCTGTCTCTCTCTCTGTTCCTCCATCTGTCTTTCCCTCCCTGTCACCCCCTCTCTCCTTCTCTCTGTTTCTCCATCTCTCTCCTTCTCTCTCTGTCTCTGCCTCTCTCTCTGTCTTTCTCTCTCTGTCCCTCAGTCTGTCTTTCCCTCCCTGTCACTCCCTCTCTCTCCTTCTATCTCTGTCTCTCTCTCTCTGTCCCTCCATCTGTCTTTCCCTCCCTGTCACTCCCTCTCTCTCCTTCTCTCTCTGTCTTTCGCTCTCTGTCCCTCCATCTGTCTTTCCCTCCCTGTCACTCCCTCTCTCTCCTTCTATCTCTGTCTCTCTCTCTGTCCCTGCATCTGTCTTTCACTGTCTGTTTCTCACTCTCTCTCCTTCTATCTCTGTCTCTCTCTCTCTCTGTCCCTCCATCTGTCTTTCCCTCCCTAACACTCCCTCTCTCTCCTTCTATTTCTGTCTCTCTCTCTGTCCCTCCATCTGTCTTTCCCTCCCTGTCACTCCATCTCTCTCCCCGTCTTTCTCTCTTGTCCCTCCATTTGTCTTTCCCTCTCTGTCTCTCCAACATTCTCCTTCTCTCTCTCCTTCTCTCTCTCTAGCTGTCTCTCTCTCTGTCCATCCATCTGTCTTTCCCTCTCTGTCTCTCCCTCTCCCTCCTTCTATGTCTGGCTCTCCATCTGTCTTGCCCTCTCTGTCTCTCCCTCTCTCTCCTTCTCTCTCTGTCACTGTCTCTCTCTCTGTCCCTCCATCTGCCTTTCCCTCTCTGTCTCTCCATCTCTCTCCTCTCTCTGTCTCTCTCTCTGCCCCTCCATCTGTCTTTACCTCTCTGTCACTTCCTCTCTCTCCTTATATCTCTGTCTCTCTCTCTGTCCCTCCATCTGTCTTTCCCTTCCTGACACTCCCTCTCTCCTTCTCTCTGTCTCTCTCTCTGCCACTCACTCTGTCTCTCTCTCTGTCCCTCAATCTGTCTTTCCCTCACTGTCTCTCCATCTTTCTCCTTCTATCTCTGTCTATCTCAATCTACCCCTCAATCTGTCCTTCCCTCCCTGTTTCTCCATCTCTGTCCTTCTATCTCTGTCGCCCTCTCTGTCCAACCATCTGTCTTTCCCTCTCTGTCTCTCCCTCTCTCTCCTTCTATCTCTGTCTCTCTCTCTCTGTCCCTCGATCTGTCTTTCCCTGTCTGTCTCTCCCTCTCTCTCCGTCCCTCTCTGTCTCTCTCTCTCTCTCTCTGTCTCACGATCTATCTTGCCCACCCCCTGTCACTCCCTCTATCTCCTTCTGTCTCTATCTCTGCCTCTCTCTCTGTCTCTCTCTCTGTCCCACCATCTGTCTTTCCCTGCCCTGTCACTCCATCTCTCTCCTTCTCTCTCTGTCTCTCACTTTGTCCCTCCATCTGTCTTTCCTTTCCTGACACTTCCTCGCACTACATCTATCTCTGTCTCTGCCACTCTCTCTGTCTTTCTCGGTTGTCTCTCCATCTGTCTTTCCCTGTCTGTCTCTCTCTCTCTCTCTTTCTGTCTCTGTCTCTCTCTCTCTATCACTCCATCTGTCTTTCCCTCCATGTCACTCCATCTCTCTCCCTGTCTCACTCTCTCTGTCCCTCCATCTGTCTTTCCCTGTCTGTCTCCCCATCTCTCTCCTCTCTCTCCTTCTCTCTCTCTCGCTGCCTCTCTCTCTGTCTCTCTCTGTCCCTCCATCTGTCTTTCCCTCTCTGTCTCTCCCTCTCTCTCCTTCTATCTCTGTCTCTCTCTCTCTATCTGTCCATCTGTCTTTCCCTCCCTAACACTCCCTCTCTCTCCTTCTATCTCTGTCTCTCTCTCTGTCTTTCCATCTGTCTTTCCCTCCCTGTCACTCCCTCTCTGTCTCTCCCTCTCTCTCCATCTGTCTCTGTCTCTCACTCTGTCCCTCCATCTGTCTTTCCCTTCCTGACACTCCCTCTCTCTCCCTCTATCTCTGTCTCTGCCACTCTCTCCGTCTCTCTCTCTCTGTCCCTCCATCCATTCAGGGCGGCACAGTGGCGCAGTGGTTAGCACCGCAGCCTCACAGCTGCAGGGACCCGGGTTCGATTCTGGGTACTGCCTGTGTGGAGTTTGCAAGTTCTCCCTGTGTCTGCGTGGGTTTTCTCCGGGTGCTCCGGTTTCCTCCCACAAGCCAAAAGACTTGCAGGTTGGTAGGTAAATTGGCCATTATAAATTGTCACTAGTATAGGTAGGTGGTAGGGAAATATAGGGACAGGTGGGGATGTTTGGTAGGAATATGGGATTAGTGTAGGATTAGTATAAATGGGTGGTTGATGGTCGGCACAGACTCGGTGGGCCGAAGGGCCTGTTTCAGTGCTGTATCTCTAATCTAATCTAATCTAATCTATCTTTCCCTCTCTGTCTCTCCGTCTTTCTCCTTCTATCTCTGTCTATCCCTCAATCTGTCCTTCCCTCCCTGTTTCTCTATCTCTCTCCTTCTATCTCCGTCTCTCTCTGTCCCTCCATCTGTCTCTCCGCCCCACCGTCACTCCATCTCTCTCCTTCTGTCTCTGTCTCTCTCTCTATCGCTCCATCTGTCTTTCCCTCCCTATCACTCCCGCTCTCTCTCTGTCTCTCTCTCTCTGTCCCTCCATCTGTCTTTCACTTCCTGACACTCCCTCTCACTACTTCTATCTCTGTCTCTGCCACTCTCTCCGTCTTTCTCTCTTGTCGCTCCATTTGTCTTTCCCTCTCTGTCTCTCCCTCTCTCTCCTTCTCTCTCTGTCACTGTTTCCCTCTCTGTCCCTCCATCTGTCTTTCCCTCACTGTCTCTCCGTCTTTTTCATTCTATCTCTGTCTATCTCTGTCTATCCCTCAATCTGTCCTTCCCTCCCTGTATCTCCATTTCTCTCCTTCTATCTCTGTCGCCCTCTCTGTCCAACCATCTGTCTTTCCCTCTCTGTCTCTCCCTCTCTCTCCTTCTATCTCGGTCTCTCTCTCTCTCTCTCTATCTGTCCATCTGTCTTTCCCTCCAAGACACTCCCTCTCTCTCCTTCTATCTTTGTCTCTCTCCATGTCGTTCCATCTGTCTTTCCCTCCCTGTCACTCCCTCTCTCTCCTTCACTGTCTCTCACTTAGTCCCTCCATCAGTCTTTCCATCCCTGTCACTCCCTCTCGATCCTTCAACTCTGTCTTTCTCGCTGTCTCTCCATCTGTCCTCCCATCCCCCCCATCACTCCCTCTCTCTCCTTCTATCTCTGTCTCTCCATCTGTACTCCCATCCCCCCCATCACTCCCTCTCTCTCCTTCTATCTCTGTCTCTCCATCTGTCTTTCCCTGTCTGTCTCTCCCTCTCTCTCCTTCTGTCTCTGTCTCTCTCTCTCTATCGCTCCATCTGTCTTTCCCTCCCTGTCACTCCATCTCTCTCCCTGTCTCACTCTCTCTGTCCCTCCATCTGTCTTTCCCTTCCTGACACTCCCTCTCACTACTTCTATCTCTGTCTCTGCCACTCTCTATGTCTTTCTCTCTTGTCGCTCCATTTGTCTTTCCCTGTCTGTCTCTCCATCTCTCTCCTTCTCTCTCTCTCGCTGCCTCTCTCTCTGTCTCTCTCTCTCTGTCCCTCCATCTGTCTTTCCCTCCCTATCACTACCTCTCTCTCCTTCTATCTCTGTCTCTCTCTCTGTCCCTGCATCTGTCTTTCACTGTCTGTTTCTCACTCTCTCTCCTTCTATCTCTGTCTCTCTCTGTCCCTCCATCTGTCTCTGCACCACACCGTCACTCCATCTCTCTCCTTCTGTCTCTGTCTCTCTCTCTCGATCGCTCCATCTGTCTTTCACTTCCTGACACTCCCTCTCACTACTTCTATCTCTGTCTCTGCCACTCTCTCCGTCTTTCTCTCTTGTCGCTCCATTTGTCTTTCCCTCTCTGTCTCTCCATCTCTCTCCTTCTCTCTCTCGCTGCTTCTCTCTCTGTCCCTCCATCTGTCTTTCCCTCTCTGTCTCTCCCTCTCTCTCCTTCTATCTCTGTCTCTCCATCTGTCTTTCCCTCTCTGTCTCTCCCTCTATCTCCTTCTCTCTCTGTCACTGTCTCCCTCTCTGTCCCTCCATCTGTCTTTCCCTCTCTGTCTCTCTGTCTCTCTCCTTCTCTCTCTGTCTCTGCCTCTCTCTCTGCCTCTCTCTGTGTCCCTCCATCTGTCTTTCCCTTCCTGACACTCCCTCTCACTACTTCTATCTCTGTCTCTGCCACTCTCTCTGTCTTTCTCTCTTGTCGTTTCCATTTGTCTTTCCCTCTCTGACTCTCCCTCTCTCTCCTTCTTTCTCTGTCACTGTCTCTCACTCTGTCCCTCCATCTGTCTTTCCCTCTCTGTCACTCTGTCTCTCTCCTTCTCTCTCTGTCTCTCTCTCTGTTCCTCCATCTGTCTTTCCCTCCCTGTCACCCCCTCTCTCCTTCTCTCTGTTTCTCCATCTCTCTCCTTCTCTCTCTGTCTCTGCCTCTCTCTCTGTCTTTCTCTCTCTGTCCCTCAGTCTGTCTTTCCCTCCCTGTCACTCCCTCTCTCTCCTTCTATCTCTGTCTCTCTCTCTCTGTCCCTCCATCTGTCTTTCCCTCCCTGTCACTCCCTCTCTCTCCTTCTCTCTCTGTCTTTCGCTCTCTGTCCCTCCATCTGTCTTTCCCTCCCTGTCACTCCCTCTCTCTCCTTCTATCTCTGTCTCTCTCTCTGTCCCTGCATCTGTCTTTCACTATCTGTTTCTCACTCTCTCTCCTTCTATCTCTGTCTCTCTCTCTCTCTGTCCCTCCATCTGTCTTTCCCTCCCTAACACTCCCTCTCTCTCCTTCTATTTCTGTCTCTCTCTCTGTCCCTCCATCTGTCTTTCCCTCCCTGTCACTCCATCTCTCTCCCCGTCTTTCTCTCTTGTCCCTCCATTTGTCTTTCCCTCTCTGTCTCTCCAACATTCTCCTTCTCTCTCTCCTTCTCTCTCTCTAGCTGTCTCTCTCTCTGTCCATCCATCTGTCTTTCCCTCTCTGTCTCTCCCTCTCCCTCCTTCTATGTCTGGCTCTCCATCTGTCTTGCCCTCTCTGTCTCTCCCTCTCTCTCCTTCTCTCTCTGTCACTGTCTCTCTCTCTGTCCCTCCATCTGTCTTTCCCTCTCTGTCTCTCCATCTCTCTCCTCTCTCTGTCTCTCTCTCTGCCCCTCCATCTGTCTTTACCTCTCTGTCACTTCCTCTCTCTCCTTATATCTCTGTCTCTCTCTCTGTCCCTCCATCTGTCTTTCCCTCCCTGTCACTCCCTCTCTGTCTCTCCCTCTCTCTCCATCTGTCTCTGTCTCTCACTCTGTCCCTCCATCTGTCTTTCCCTTCCTGACACTCCCTCTCTCTCCCTCTATCTCTGTCTCTGCCACTCTCTCCGTCTCTCTCTCTCTGTCCCTCCATCCATTCAGGGCGGCACAGTGGCGCAGTGGTTAGCACCGCAGCCTCACAGCTGCAGGGACCCGGGTTCGATTCTGGGTACTGCCTGTGTGGAGTTTGCAAGTTCTCCCTGTGTCTGCGTGGGTTTTCTCCGGGTGCTCCGGTTTCCTCCCACAAGCCAAAAGACTTGCAGGTTGGTAGGTAAATTGGCCATTATAAATTGTCACTAGTATAGGTAGGTGGTAGGGAAATATAGGGACAGGTGGGGATGTTTGGTAGGAATATGGGATTAGTGTAGGATTAGTATAAATGGGTGGTTGATGGTCGGCACAGACTCGGTGGGCCGAAGGGCCTGTTTCAGTGCTGTATCTCTAATCTAATCTAATCTAATCTATCTTTCCCTCTCTGTCTCTCCGTCTTTCTCCTTCTATCTCTGTCTATCCCTCAATCTGTCCTTCCCTCCCTGTTTCTCTATCTCTCTCCTTCTATCTCCGTCTCTCTCTGTCCCTCCATCTGTCTCTCCGCCCCACCGTCACTCCATCTCTCTCCTTCTGTCTCTGTCTCTCTCTCTATCGCTCCATCTGTCTTTCCCTCCCTATCACTCCCGCTCTCTCTCTGTCTCTCTCTCTCTGTCCCTCCATCTGTCTTTCACTTCCTGACACTCCCTCTCACTACTTCTATCTCTGTCTCTGCCACTCTCTCCGTCTTTCTCTCTTGTCGCTCCATTTGTCTTTCCCTCTCTGTCTCTCCCTCTCTCTCCTTCTCTCTCTGTCACTGTTTCCCTCTCTGTCCCTCCATCTGTCTTTCCCTCACTGTCTCTCCGTCTTTTTCATTCTATCTCTGTCTATCTCTGTCTATCCCTCAATCTGTCCTTCCCTCCCTGTATCTCCATTTCTCTCCTTCTATCTCTGTCGCCCTCTCTGTCCAACCATCTGTCTTTCCCTCTCTGTCTCTCCCTCTCTCTCCTTCTATCTCGGTCTCTCTCTCTCTCTCTCTATCTGTCCATCTGTCTTTCCCTCCAAGACACTCCCTCTCTCTCCTTCTATCTTTGTCTCTCTCCATGTCGTTCCATCTGTCTTTCCCTCCCTGTCACTCCCTCTCTCTCCTTCACTGTCTCTCACTTAGTCCCTCCATCAGTCTTTCCATCCCTGTCACTCCCTCTCGATCCTTCAACTCTGTCTTTCTCGCTGTCTCTCCATCTGTCCTCCCATCCCCCCCATCACTCCCTCTCTCTCCTTCTATCTCTGTCTCTCCATCTGTACTCCCATCCCCCCCATCACTCCCTCTCTCTCCTTCTATCTCTGTCTCTCCATCTGTCTTTCCCTGTCTGTCTCTCCCTCTCTCTCCTTCTGTCTCTGTCTCTCTCTCTCTATCGCTCCATCTGTCTTTCCCTCCCTGTCACTCCATCTCTCTCCCTGTCTCACTCTCTCTGTCCCTCCATCTGTCTTTCCCTTCCTGACACTCCCTCTCACTACTTCTATCTCTGTCTCTGCCACTCTCTATGTCTTTCTCTCTTGTCGCTCCATTTGTCTTTCCCTGTCTGTCTCTCCATCTCTCTCCTTCTCTCTCTCTCGCTGCCTCTCTCTCTGTCTCTCTCTCTCTGTCCCTCCATCTGTCTTTCCCTCCCTATCACTACCTCTCTCTCCTTCTATCTCTGTCTCTCTCTCTGTCCCTGCATCTGTCTTTCACTGTCTGTTTCTCACTCTCTCTCCTTCTATCTCTGTCTCTCTCTGTCCCTCCATCTGTCTCTGCACCACACCGTCACTCCATCTCTCTCCTTCTGTCTCTGTCTCTCTCTCTCGATCGCTCCATCTGTCTTTCACTTCCTGACACTCCCTCTCACTACTTCTATCTCTGTCTCTGCCACTCTCTCCGTCTTTCTCTCTTGTCGCTCCATTTGTCTTTCCCTCTCTGTCTCTCCATCTCTCTCCTTCTCTCTCTCGCTGCTTCTCTCTCTGTCCCTCCATCTGTCTTTCCCTCTCTGTCTCTCCCTCTCTCTCCTTCTATCTCTGTCTCTCCATCTGTCTTTCCCTCTCTGTCTCTCCCTCTATCTCCTTCTCTCTCTGTCACTGTCTCCCTCTCTGTCCCTCCATCTGTCTTTCCCTCTCTGTCTCTCTGTCTCTCTCCTTCTCTCTCTGTCTCTGCCTCTCTCTCTGCCTCTCTCTGTGTCCCTCCATCTGTCTTTCCCTTCCTGACACTCCCTCTCACTACTTCTATCTCTGTCTCTGCCACTCTCTCTGTCTTTCTCTCTTGTCGTTTCCATTTGTCTTTCCCTCTCTGACTCTCCCTCTCTCTCCTTCTTTCTCTGTCACTGTCTCTCACTCTGTCCCTCCATCTGTCTTTCCCTCTCTGTCACTCTGTCTCTCTCCTTCTCTCTCTGTCTCTCTCTCTGTTCCTCCATCTGTCTTTCCCTCCCTGTCACCCCCTCTCTCCTTCTCTCTGTTTCTCCATCTCTCTCCTTCTCTCTCTGTCTCTGCCTCTCTCTCTGTCTTTCTCTCTCTGTCCCTCAGTCTGTCTTTCCCTCCCTGTCACTCCCTCTCTCTCCTTCTATCTCTGTCTCTCTCTCTCTGTCCCTCCATCTGTCTTTCCCTCCCTGTCACTCCCTCTCTCTCCTTCTCTCTCTGTCTTTCGCTCTCTGTCCCTCCATCTGTCTTTCCCTCCCTGTCACTCCCTCTCTCTCCTTCTATCTCTGTCTCTCTCTCTGTCCCTGCATCTGTCTTTCACTATCTGTTTCTCACTCTCTCTCCTTCTATCTCTGTCTCTCTCTCTCTCTGTCCCTCCATCTGTCTTTCCCTCCCTAACACTCCCTCTCTCTCCTTCTATTTCTGTCTCTCTCTCTGTCCCTCCATCTGTCTTTCCCTCCCTGTCACTCCATCTCTCTCCCCGTCTTTCTCTCTTGTCCCTCCATTTGTCTTTCCCTCTCTGTCTCTCCAACATTCTCCTTCTCTCTCTCCTTCTCTCTCTCTAGCTGTCTCTCTCTCTGTCCATCCATCTGTCTTTCCCTCTCTGTCTCTCCCTCTCCCTCCTTCTATGTCTGGCTCTCCATCTGTCTTGCCCTCTCTGTCTCTCCCTCTCTCTCCTTCTCTCTCTGTCACTGTCTCTCTCTCTGTCCCTCCATCTGTCTTTCCCTCTCTGTCTCTCCATCTCTCTCCTCTCTCTGTCTCTCTCTCTGCCCCTCCATCTGTCTTTACCTCTCTGTCACTTCCTCTCTCTCCTTATATCTCTGTCTCTCTCTCTGTCCCTCCATCTGTCTTTCCCTTCCTGACACTCCCTCTCTCCTTCTCTCTGTCTCTCTCTCTGCCACTCACTCTGTCTCTCTCTCTGTCCCTCAATCTGTCTTTCCCTCACTGTCTCTCCATCTTTCTCCTTCTATCTCTGTCTATCTCAATCTACCCCTCAATCTGTCCTTCCCTCCCTGTTTCTCCATCTCTGTCCTTCTATCTCTGTCGCCCTCTCTGTCCAACCATCTGTCTTTCCCTCTCTGTCTCTCCCTCTCTCTCCTTCTATCTCTGTCTCTCTCTCCCTATCTGTCCATCTGTCTTTCCCTCCCTAACACTCCCTCTCTCTCCTTCTATCTCTGTCTCTCTCTCTGTCTTTCCATCTGTCTTTCCCTCCCTGTCACTCCCTCTCTGTCTCTCCCTCTCTCTCCTTCTGTCTCTGTCTCTCACTCTGTCCCTCCATCTGTCCTTCCCTTCCTGACACTCCCTCTCTCTCCCTCTATCTGTCTCTGCCACTCTCTCCGTCTCTCTCTCTCTGTCCCTCCATCTATCTTTCCCTCTCTGTCTCTCCGTCTTTCTCCTTCTATCTCTGTCTATCCCTCAATCTGTCCTTCCCTCCCTGTTTCTCCATCTCTCTCCTTCTATCTCTGTCTCTCTCTGTCCCTCCATCTGTCTCTCCGCCCCACCGTCACTCCATCTCTCTCCTTCTATCTCTGTCTCTCTCTCTGTCTTTCTATTTCTATCTCTGTCTCTCTCTCTCTGGCTCTCCATCTGTCCTTCCCTCACTGTCACTCCATCTCTCTCCTCTCTCTGTCTCTCACTCTGTCCCTCCATTTGTCTTTCCCTCTCTGACACTCCCTCCCTCTCCTTCTATCTATGTCTCTCTCTCTGCTATCACTGACACTAGGAGAGAGACAGAGGGACGGAGGGTTAGATATGAAGGCATAGAGAGGGCCGGAGAGAGGGACTAACTTGTAGAGAGAGAGAGATTATTGAGTTGGATGAAGAGGATAATGTAAGATATATTGACTTGATTTAATCCTTCACTGCTGTGTACACAAACATATTTGAGATAGGTATGGAGAGAAAAAAAACATCAGGAGAGGGAGGAATGCAGATGAAGTTGGGGCCCAGGCGGACACTTTTGATGATCCAGAAGGAATAGCCTCCATTTTAAATATTCAGCCAGCTATTCCACTGTGGGAACCATCACACCCTCATGATATTGTCTGTGGAAATTTCATGCTGGCTTATTGGTCAATTTTTAAACCTGTGATTGATAGATTCTTGTTAACCAAAGGTATTAAGAGATAGAGGGCAAAGGTGGGATATATGGTGTTAGTTAGATCACAGATCAGCCCTGATCTCACTGAATGCTGGAACAGGGTCGAGGGGTTAAATTGCCTCCTCATCTTCCTATGTCTGATGTTTTATATCCTTCTTTCACTCTCAGACACCCTGTCTGTCTGTGTCTCCCTCTATTTCTCTCTTTCTGTCTCTCTCTCTGTCTGTTTTGGACAGTGTAGAGTGAGATTCACTCTGTATCCACCCCATGATGTTCCTGACCTGGGACTGTTGGATGGGACAGTGTAGAAGGAGCATTACTCTGTATCTAATCCATGCTGTCCCTGTCTGGGGAATGTTGATGGGAGAGTGGAAACAGAGAGGTCTGGGACCAGGGTCCTCATGGGGAGGACTTAATGGTGCCTCCTAATTGACCAGTTAGCAATATTGGTGCTCCAGGGATGAAAGGGACATTGGCTGAGTGGGTACGACATTGGCTGAGAGAGTGGACAATGGTTGTTTCAGACTGGAGGGAGGTATACAGTGGAGGTTTATATTAGGACCACTGATCTTTTTGATATATACTAATGACTTGGACTTGTGTTTACAGGGCATAACTTCAATGTTTGCCAATGTTTGTGACATCTGCAATGTAATAAAAGGGAAGGGACTAGTCGCAGACTTCAGGAGGAGAGAGGCAGTCTGGTGAAATGGAACACACAAGAACAAATGAATTAGGAGCAGGAGTAGGCCATTCGGCCCCTCGAGCCTGCTCTGCCATTCAATGGCTGATCTGATTGTGAACTCAACTCCACTTTCCTGTCTGTGTCCCATAACCCTTGACTCACTAATAGATCTAAAATCTATCGAACTCAGCCTTGAATATATTCTATGATCCAGCCTCCACTGGTCTCTGGGGAAGAGAATTCCACAGACTGACCCCACTCTGAGAGAAACACATTTCTCCTCAGCTCAGTTTTAAATGGAACGTCCCTAATTTTTAAACTGTGTCCCCTAGTTCTAGTCTCCCCAACAAGGGGAAACATCCTCTCAGCATCCACCCTGTCCAGTCCCCTCGGGACCTGAGATGTTTCACTCAGATCACCTCTCATTCTTATAAACTCCAGTGGGTATAGACCCAACCTGTTCAACCTTTCCTCATAAGATAACCCCTTCATCCCAGGAATCAGCCCAGTGAACCTTCTCTGAACTACTTCGAATGCAATTATATAATTTCTTCAGTAAGGAGACCAAAAGTGTCCACAATCCTGCAGACGTCGTCTAACTTATGCCCTGTGCAGCTGTAACAACACTTCCCTACTTTGATATTCTATTCACCTTGCAATAAACAACAATATTCCATTTGCCTTCCTAATCACTCGCTGTAGCTACACGGTAACATTTTGTGATTCATGTACCAGGACACCCAGATCCCTCTGTACCGTACAGTTCTGCAGTCTCTCTCCATTTCAATAATATACTGATTTTTATTCTTCCTGCTAAAGTGGACAAGCTCACATTTTCCCACATTGTACTCCATCTCCCAATTTTTGGCTCACTCACTTAACCTATGGAAATCTCTTTGCAGACACTTTATGTCCTCTTGACAGCTTACTATCCAACCTATCATTGGACAGACACAGGGCAGGTTAACTTCAATGCTGAGAAATGTGAAGTGATGCATTTTGGAAGGAAGACTGAGTGATATAAACTAAATGGTA